>NC_054371.1:76943631-77252381 GCF_017654675.1 Xenopus laevis | reverse complement strand
GTTTAGCCATGGGGGCAGCTGTTGAAGCGCAGGACACACAGTAGATAACAGATCATTTCTGAAGCATCCCACTGTATATTACAGACCTTATCTGTTATCTGCTGTGCATCCTGTGCCTTTTCTCCCTTTTGAGCTTTGAATGGCTGCCCCCATGGCTACACAGCAGCTTGATCATATAAACTATCGTAGTGTTTCTGAAGCAAACACACTCGTTTTACCAGTTCAGGCAACAGTAGATTATATTTTCATTACTTTAAGACACTTTCATTTTTTGTTGTAACTTTCCCAATACCAACAATTTCATTGGGTATTATCAGTTATTCATCTATCTGCACAATTCTATCAGGTACAATGTTTAAATAATAAAAATGCTACCTTGTAAATGCTTCTGAGAGCAGTCAATAGAAGAGCAAACTCCTGCATCATGTCAGTATAAAGCCATTACTCACTGAGGTAACTGAATCTTTGCATACTACTGAATTTCTCTATCCAGTATGTTGTGCTTGACAAGTAATGCAAGGCAGATGCCTACAGATGTTTCAGTACTGTCTCCTGATCAGAGCTTCTCTGATGTAAGCAAACTTTCACTTCTGCTGCTTTGAGATCCTAATTTAATTGTGCATGACATTCATGTTCTCTAGCGCTACTATGTCTGTCTAAAATGTTTCTTTCGTTTACTCTTTACATTTAGGGCAACTGAACATCACAAACAAAACTAACTATGGAGAATTTCAGAAAAAAGGGGTAAAAAGGTCTTAAAAGATAATTGAACAGCCAGCACATGTCCTAAAAGGCATATTTTCAGGCCATGTGCCCATTAATGGAATAGACATAATTTGGGCTCCTCATGCCCACTGTTAATTGCTCGGTACAGCCATTTGTAACGTTTACATTAAGCAATTATTACAAGGCATGCTTTGTGCCTCGAAAAACAGCAATTACTGCTGAAACCATTATACGTACAGAGATCATGTGTAACTAACAGTAGTGGTCAGGAAGCCCATTAATATTATCTTGACGTCATGGGCAATTTCATTCATCTGTCATGTTTACCAACATTCAACACTATGTATGGCTCATAATTGAGACAATAATATCTCAATGATCATTTCTGATCTTTGTAGCAAAACCTGACACATTTCTCATGGATGTGTAATTATAAAAGACAGTGTAAATATAGATTTTCCTATTTGTCTTCAAAATGAAGCTGCTAGTACCATTTCAACCAGGTCAACTCTTATTTAAACAATGGCATGAAAATATATTTGTAAAGAACAGGTATTTGTACAGGTACAAGTCCACAATCAGCAGAGACCTGCAGCTAGCCCCTTGAATAGAGCGCTGCCTGTGTTTAGTGCTGATCGCAATGTAAAATCATTCACTGGTGCATATTACATCTCTCATTATCACTAAGCAAAGATCAGCATTAACCTGCTCTTGAGTTTCTTGCCGATTTGTGATTGCGAAATATTATTACATACACTGCGCATGTTTGCAAAAACCATTGGGTTGCAAATTTTGTGAGGAAGTTGTTGTGGTCTGTAATCGGTCAAGATGGTGACCGATTTGTCATTTGCTAACTTAACATATTACATTCGCTAACTTAACAGATTACATCCCCCCATTTGTTCTGTGCATCAAGTGGCAATTTGAGCATAGAAGGTACAACTAAAAAAAACCAAAAGCAGGGCAGAATTAAAGATAATTCCAAAACAGTAGAGATGCAATGAGGACTTGATTATGCTGATAAAAAAAATGGAGATTTGTAGCCTTTTAATGTATGCCATCTGTTTTAGGGTTCTTACACATTTTCTCATGTGCTCCATCGCAAGGGAACGCATTACCATAGCCCATTTCTGCTTGCAGAACATACCCATATTAACATGAACCCCAAAAAGCCCTAAAATATAAATTATAGTTTGATAATTTATACCTAGAAGTCCTCTCCCTTCCCATCTTTATTTTCATATAACGCATGTTTAATTTATTTTGAGACGAGTAGTTTGTAGTCTTCTTTCCTATAACCAATTTAAAGATGACTCTAACTGGGGCATCCAATGCTGGCCTTAATAATAACATTCCTGATTGATACACTACCCTTTTTCTTCCGCTGTTTCTAAACCGGTAATCAGGTTCCCTTTTCCCTTGTTCCTACCTTTAAGACAGCTTGATGATGACTGTGAAAGAATGTAGCTCATCTCTGCAGAGCAATTAACAGCTGTCTTCAGCTACGGGAGGAAGGGAAAGGCTTCTGTCCCCAGTCACAGTATTTAAGCACTAGGCTAATTGGGTGGAAACTGGAAAACAGGAGTATAACCCCTAGACACTCTGGAATACACAGTACAAGCTTCAATATATTAATCTAAAACAACTGCTTTAATTTTAGCAGCCAGTGAGAATATATTTTGTCCTGTGCTGTATATTTGGAAATTGAGGGGAAAGTATACCCTTACTAAAGAATGCAATCAAAAACTTCAAGCTTTTGTACATAATATAACAAGGGTAATGGTGCCTATGGAAACCACTCAAGCCTATGGAAAGGCACTGCTCAGTGATTGAGTAGTCTTAAAGCTACACAACACTATTTTTCTACAGATTTGACCAGATATTAAGAGATATAATTCCAAAATAAAATATTTGTATTGAAGCCTTACATGTTTATGGGTAATGAGTGCTGCCGAATAAAGAACATTCAAACTGAACATTCAATCTTTTAAAAGTGAACATTTTTGGTAAATCTGCCAGTAATACTTATAAAAGCAACACATGGTGGTTTAGTCTCCCCTGACCATAAAGGGCCATTTACACAAAAAAAATAAAATGTGATATATATTTATTGACTAGTTCTGACTGTCCAGTGTCTGCTAATAAAATAATTCTTGCCAGCAGTAGACTCATTTTGCATAAGAAAGGTTTTGATCTAGTGAGTTTGTAGAAATCCATAAATGACATTTGAACCCAAATTTATAATAACACTTAAAGAACATGAACCCCCCCCCACACAAAAATGTAATCAGCCAGCCTCTTTGAAATCTTTAGATACCATCCACTCTGGTTGTTAAAAGGCTAAAAGTAAGGCTGCAGCATCCCCTTAATCACTTAGAATTCCTTCTACTCCTCTAACCCACTCTGCCTCCTCCCTCAGGAATCGACTTTGGCTGTTGGCTAATGAGCATGCTTAGTTCTTCTCAACTCAGATTACTAAACACACCCTCCAGTCTAACAGCCAATGAAGAGATACCATTACTGGTTCCCATAGAAACTCTACGTCTGATCCTATTTATTTTCTAACCACCTCTCCTGAGCTCAGCTTAACCATTACAGTGCTCAATCCCAGCAGAACTCTTTATCAAAGTATGTTGTGTCTGTGTAAGCCTGCATTTTGCATTACATGAACTTTACAGCATACATGTCCTGTCCCAGAGAGAAAATGGCCGCTGGGTGAAAGCTATTTGTTTTAGGAAAATGTGATGGCGCTGGCAAATGGAGGGGATATATGAGTATAAATGATGTGGCTTGAGTGGGAAAGATATGCCCAATTTATACACATGGTAGGAAAATGTAGGCTTTACATGTCCTTTAATCTCACCATAATTCTTGTATTGTAAATAGTTTAGCCAAAAGATCTATGAGACCCTGCATACACAGACTCTTCTTGTAGGTTTTGCTTCTTTAATTACATGCCTATAATATTCCTACAAAATAAAGACAGTATTTTAATGCAATGTCTTTTCTCTCTACATTTTAAAGAGAGAGGTAAACATCATACAGAGATTCCAAACATAATAAGTTAGGCAGTTGGGCTGCTAGAATGCCACCAATTGCTAAACCCCTGAAGCAAAACTGTTATATAGTGATTCCTCTTTTTCTACCCCACCTGTTATTTACTACCAGGTAAAGTCTGTTGACAAATGTGTATGGTTTAATTACATCAATGAAATTAATTGCCAGCATCTTTATAAGCCCCACCATATATTGCCACTTTTGCCCAGTGTTTCAAGCAGGTGTATTAAAGGAATAGTTCAGTGTGAAAATAAAAACTGGGTAAATGGATAGGCTGTGCAAAATAAAAAATGTTTCTAATATAGTTAGTTAGCCAAAAATGTAATATATAAAGGCTGGAGTGAACAGATGTCTAATAAAACAGCCAGAATCCAACTTCCTGCTTTTCAGCTCTATAACTAACTAAGTTAGTCAGCGACTTGAAGGGGGGCCACATGGTACATTTCTGTTCAGTTAGTTTGTAATTGATCCTCAGCATTCAGCTCAGATTCAAAAGCAACAGATATGACCCATGTGGCCCCCCCTCAAGTCTCTGATTGGTTACTGCCTGGTAGCCAGGGTAACCAGTCAGTGTAAACCAAGAGAGCTGAAAAGCAGGAAGTAGAGTCCTGACTGACTTGTTATACATCAAATCACTCCAGCCTTTATACTATATATATATTACATTTTTGGCTAACTAACTATATTAGATTAATTTTTTATTTTGCACAGCCTATCTATTTACCCAGTTTTTATTTTTACACTGAACAATTCCTTTAAGGTATAAACTGCTTTGAACAAGGCTCTATTGCATTAAGATGGTCATACATGCCTGTTAAAAGCTGACAATTCAGACAGAAAACAGACAGATGTCTATTGGATAGGTTTGAAAATGCCCGGAGCTACAACTTGTGGATGACCAGATTTAAAGTCCTAAAATGTCACTGAAATGGGGTCTTTAAAACCCTAGCTGTAATAATATTGCTGAAAATCTACCTATACTTTCAGTTTCCAATGGCATTCATTAGTGGGATTTAAGTAATGGAAGAAGACAAGGTGGAGTGCCATATTTGGGCAGGGGGTGAAGTAAATAAACATATATAAAATAAATTATAAATTTCTGGCTATCAATTCTAAGCAGTAAGATTCATTGCTGGCTGGGCAAGATTTGTCCAACCTAAGCAGTGATAAAGTGCTCCGGTGAGTAAAGGCTCTTCAGTTCCTGTGTTATTTTATGAAACCTATTTATCAAACTGTCAAAATATTCTCCTTTGATAATGGCGCTCCAAAGAATGCTACATTAAGTTCAGGAATTTCTAAAGAGAGTGTTATCACTATAGTGTAGAGGTGCTTGAGGTTCTTCTCAAGCACCCCCAACAGTTTATGCCTCAGAGACTTTCAGGTACTGCTGCAATACAAGAAGTTACTGGGTCCTACAGGAAGAGCCTTTAGGTCCCCACCATGCCTACATCCCAGCATTGCAGAACATTAGGTTGGTTATTTACTAAACTCTTTGTGGGTCAAAACTAAATTTTTTAAGGGTTTTAAACATTAAAGCATGAATCTGAAAATCCGCCATCTCAGACCTGCTGAGGTTGTGTATAATTCAATGCCAGAGGTCCCTATCCTATTTTGAAGTTTTTGTTGTCTGCGCTGGAATTAGGCCAAAAATCCGGGTTTTTGGGGGGAAAAGCTTGAAAAAATCGAGTAATTTGAGAAAAAACCCAGAAAAAATCATACGATTTGAGTTTTCTCTCAATTTTATCAACTTTTTGCTTGAACTGATTAAGTTAAATTTTTTTTTAATAAGTAAGGTAAAATCGTGTATAGCCGTTTGGTTGTGGTTTTTTATTTTAAAAATGAGATGAATTCGGATTTTAGTAAATGACCCTCTAACTGTACATAAAATTGTGCTACCCTGGGTTCCACAGCCAGACACTTGCCTCTAAATCCGACAGTGAATCTGAAGGGGAGGTACCTCTTGCTTCTGATCCCTTCCCACTAGCTGCATGTGTAGTTTAGGCTTTGAGCGTGCGCCAAATTGGGAGTGGGCTGGCAACCACAAGCCAATACAACCCATCTCATAGGTTGTAGAGCAATTACAAAAGGAACAATGACACTTTTATCTTGACAAAGGCAGTTATGCTAAGACAGACCGTATAATCATGTTGAATATGGAGCCCAAGAGAAGGCAAACAACGTGCTTGTGTCATATAGCTTATCTGTTAACATTCTTTGAAATTCAATGGCCACGGAAAATTTCATATAATTGACTAACCAATATCAACAGTAATATTTCACAGATATCTCTATCTCTTGACTAGACATAGAAATATATGTTCTAGGCTGAATATTTACAAAAAAAAATCATAAAAACCATCTAACGGAAAATATAAAAGGTGATAACATAAAAGTAATCCTAATTTTAGTAAAATCACTGCTAATCAGTATGATGATTAACTAAGGGGCATATTTATTAAGGGTTAAATGGAAAATTTAAATTTTTGAATTTTTTTATGGTCTAAACTGTCAAATTCGACTAGTGAATTTTTAAAAAAAATCAAATCCAGTGACCAATTTGAAGATGTTAGTAGCCTTGCTGACAAGGTTTTGAAGGTTTTTTTGAAGGTTTTTTCTGAGAAAATTTGTGGGGGAAAAATGCAGACGAGGAAAAAAATGCAGACAAAACTCGTGCAACTTTTTTTCTTCAATGCTAGCTTATTTAAAGGAGAATTTAACCCGTAATAAAAAAACCTTCCCCCCTACCCTGGGTAGATCCCCCCTCCCTCCTCCCCCCAGCCTACCTGCCCCCCCCCCTGGGCAAATGCCCCTAATTTTTTACTCACCCCTCGGTGCAGATTCTGGAAATTCATGAAATTTTAGTGACTTTCGGCACATGCATAGTGGTTCGGGACCGGAAATTAACTCCAACTGTGCATGCACTGAAACTTCCAAAACAGAAGAAAGAAGATGGCTGCCGTGAACTCCGAGGCCAGAATCTTCATGGAGGGGTGAGTTAAAAATTAGGGGCATTTGCCCGTGGGGGCAGTTAGGCTGGGGGGAGGAGGGAGGGGGGTCTACCCAGGGTAGGGGGGATGGGGTTTTTTTTATTACTGGTTGAATTATCCTTTAAGAAAACAAGACAAAATATTTCGCAGGAAAAAAAGTTGCATGTCATTGATAATCTCATTGTCCCATTCATTTTCAATAAGGCTAAAATTCTCAAATGTTTTAATAAACTGGAAAATAAATAAATAAAGTTGTCAGAGAACATTCCCATTGACTTCCATACACTATTGGCAGCTTTTACTTTTTTCTGGTGACTTTTTGTGATTTTATTCTTTAATCAAGAATTCTTTAATAAATGGTGACTATTCAAGGTTAGAAAGAATATTCTTGAGTATATTCGTACTTGTGGTTTTTTTTCCGATCGTGAAGATCAGACACCATCAGCATTTGCATTCAACAGGCATGGCACATCGGATGGTAAATCTTCCATTTAGTTTACACATCAGATTTTTGTCAGTCCCATTATATTTTGACCCATGTGACTGCATCGGACTTATAGAAATGGTTCTATAGATCCGACACCATATTACAAAACCTCCTGTGTAGTTTAGCCCTTATCGCACAGAAAACAGGAATCAATCAAGAAAACTTTATTTAAACAATGCACTATTATGAGCTGTCTAGATAAATGCATTTCTATATAACAGACACTGAGCTATAAAACACCCAATTCTGTTCCTTTTGTGCCTCCCTATTAACTATATAATAAGACCGAGTGCAAGTAGAAAAGTGTCTCTAACATTTTTCAGATTTAGTCATTTTTTTTAAATGTTACTCATTGACTAAATGATCAATATTTTTTTTTATCTAAAAACACTTTTTATTTTGTTGATAGTGTCCATAAGTCTTTCTACAGCAGACTAATGTTTCCTGATAAAGAAATGAGGCATGCAAATGGAAATTTTTTCCTGCAGCCAAGTGAAAAACAACATTTGCAAAGAAGATTTTGCCTGTAGTACCATCAAGGTATTAAAGGGAAAAAATCCTGCTTGCATCAAATCACAATACACAAGGCATTATCCTGTTTAACCTATGGAAATGATTGCCCTCATAGCCAAACTGGGTACAGTCAGTACAGTAATATTTTTCAGCAATAATTAAGCATTACCAATGAATCAGCTGGATCGAAAGCATAAGAGGTGGCCCATCACACATAATTACTTCACATATATGCATGTAAATTATTTTATCATATTAACATACTGTCACCATGGTACCACAGGTTAGTAAGCATGAAACATGAAAACATCTAGAGCAGTGATCCCCAAGCAGTGGCTCATGAGCAACATGTTGCTCACCAACCCCTTGGATGTTGCTCCCAGTGGCCTCAAACCAGGTTCTTATTTTTGAATTCCAGTCTTGGCGGCAGGCTTTGGTTGCATAAAAAATGGCTGTACTACCAAACAGAGCCTCATGTAGGCTGCCAATAGCCAATCACAGCACTCAATTGACACCCCAGAAATAATGTTTATGCTTGTGTTGCTCCCCAACTCTTTTTGTTGAATGATCACATTTGAATGTGGCTCATGGGTTAAAAAGGTTGGGGGGCCCCTGATCTAGAGGATAAAGTTATTTGCCTGAGCAAATAAAGCTAATTTTAAAAAATTGTACACAACATTAGCATTCTAGGGAACTTCCCTTAAACAACCCCTTTCCATAAATTTGTTTAGACAAAATATATCTCCTCAGGGTGCAGTATTTTTATGTCCTACAAGCAGCTCAGTGTATAGCTAAGACCACCATGATGGTACCAAGAACATCTGGATTACAAGTTGAAGGGGCACAGTATGGGAACCAAGACATATGTGCTGACTTGGAACACACTGCGTCATTCATTTCTTTTACTATGGGAGAGATCAAACTAAAAGCCTTTTGCAGTTAAGCAGCACAACATATTCTAGACATGGTATGCCTTAAAATGTCAAATAAAAAATGAGATTTAAATTCTTATTTACTTTGCCAAATGTTAAACAGGAGAATACTGTTAGATTTGTTTTATTTTAGGTCTGATTTTACCTGAAAAACTCTGAACTGGGCAGTCATTTTCTCGACTGGCTGTGAAAACACCTCATCTGACATTAGCCTAAATTGGACCCTAAGAACAATGCTGTTCTGGACAACTGGTTTCCACATTCAAGTATTTAATACACAATGGTTGGTTATGAACAGCTGTCCATTTTACGGGGGCAGGGTGCAAGTCCAGACTGAGATTCAGCTAGCGATGGGCGAATCTGACCTGTTTCGATTCACAAAAAATTTGTCAAACAGCAAAAATTTGCTAAAATGCATTAAAGTCTTTGGGCGACAATATTTTTGACGTGTGACAATTTTTTTCACCCATTAGAGTCTATGGGGCGAATTCACTAAAGGACGAAGCGCCTAACGCTAGCGTTAATTTGCATTTTCGTTAATTCGCCAGTTCACTAAAGGACGCTGGCGTAAATTCGCTAGTGTTACTTTGCACCCTTACGCCTGGCGAATTTGCGCAACGGACGTAACTACGCAAATTCACTGACGCGCAAATTTTTCTGAACGCTACCTTTTACACCAGACTTCCTTCACCACCTCAGACCAGGCGAAGTGCAATAGAGTAGGGATTGCTTCAAAAAAAGTTAAACATTTTTCTAAGTCCCAAAAAACGCTGGCGTTTTTTTCTTTTTTTATGGGTGATAGGCTGAAAAAGACCGGAAATGTTTTTGTGGCTCCTTCCCCCCTACATTTCCTCATGGCACCTTAACTACATAGTGGGCACATGTGTAGGGCAAAATAAAAATTGTATTTGCTGTTTTGAAGGTTTCCCAGGCTTGTGTAGTGATGCTACATATACCTCCATTGTAACTTCAATTTGGCGCCGTATGCAAATTAAGCATCGCTAGCGTAACTTCGCTTTGCATGGCAAATTAACCCTAGCGCAACTTCGCAACCTTACGCTTCCCCTGAGCGCAACTTCGGATTTTAGTGAATTTGCGTAGCGCTGGCGAAAATACGCCTGGCGAAGTGTGGCGAATCTTAGTGAATTTGCCCCTATGAGCGTTATTTTTGTGGTAAAACTTGGTGTCAAATTTCACTCATCCCTAGTCCTAGCATTTCAGGTAAACAAGAGGCCAAAACAGCCCCCCCGAGCACAATTAATAGTGACTGTTTATGGCATCTTAAAAGATTCTCTCTGGGATTGGCCAGAATCTAAAGATTTCCCGTCTGGGCCTAATGTTCTACCATGCTAAGACCATGGTTTATCCAGTATTCACAGTTATAATTCTCCACTTCCGACCTTGCCATATTTCTGAATGAGATGGGATGCCTTCATTAATGTAATGGCATCTGACAGAGAATAAAATTCTGTGTATGCTGATTTTACTGGGTCTCCCTGACTTGGATGGATGCCTTTTTCACTAGTACCCTGGCCTTGAGGGCAGAGCCACCTGCTTGGCTGTAAGAGCAGTTATTTATTTTTCTGTGTTGTGGAGCAACATCTCTATGCTCTCCCACTGGTAAATCCCTTTGTACAAGTCTATAAAACCTCTGTGATTCCTTTGGTCAGGGTTCTGACTCTTTATGAGTTCAGAATCCACTTAGCTCATGTAAAATAAACTTTGTCTTTCACCTCAAGTGATCTCCGATAACTGAATTTCCCTAACATATCTCATGTCATAAAAGAAGGCATCCCATTATCTAAATACCTCTACTCTAGCCTTTCGCCACAACTGAAGCTCACCTTCAACTAAACCCTGGAATAAATGCCTGCTTCCATATTTAGCATGGGACATTTGGAAAGCTAATGATTCATAAGCACATATGGAGGATTCATTCCAGGATGGTTCCTATCATGTTATTCCGTTCAAAGTCTGAACTGAATAAATGGTATGTGGTCAAAGTGCATATGGATCAGAAAATAATAAACTTTATTTACACATAAGCATATAAATATACAGTATGATTCTACAAAACTTTCTGGCTTTTCCATCAAAAACACTATAAGTCAGGTTGAGATATACAATATTTGATTCACAATATCAAAGCAGGTTCTCCTCAAGGTAACTAGTAACAGAATATATCAACACAAACATGCTTGTCTTTAACGCCATACTGTAAATTCATAGCTGCAACCTCACCATAGCTTATTATGATTATTCAAGGCAATTAAAGTGAGGCCTAACATACAGGGCTCATCATTCCAAATGGGTAGGCAAGTTCCCCTCATAAGGAAACAACAATGTTTAGTAAAGACCTCATGTCAATTGTTATAGAACTTAAAGGAACACACTGATGGGGCAACCATTCAGTCTGAAAAAAGATCAGGCTACACAGCAAATAAGCTCTGTAGAATAAAACGGTGTTCTACAGAACTTATCTGTTATCTGCTATTTAACCTGTGACATTTAGCCCAATTTCAACTGCCCCAATGGTTGCACAGCAGCTTGTTTTTCTACACTATATTAGTATATTTCTAAAGCAAGCAATGCCAGTTTCACTAATGCAAGGCAACAGGACAATATACTTTAATTTCTTTAAAACATTTTAATATTTTGGTGTAACTGGTACTTGCTAGCCAAACATATTTACCCATGATCTATTATTTGCTAGTATAAAAATTGCTGCTTTTGTGGTCTTTTGGCAGAGCTCCAGTCTAGCTCTAGAGAATGAATGTAGAGCTAGCCTAACACAACAAGCCTGCACTAGATTTCTTATAATTGATTGTTATAGTTCACATTATATCATACTGATAACGTTTGGAATGTTTTTTAGAAACTGTAGACTTTTTATATTATCTGTAAATTTTTCAATATTTCAAGAACCTACCTATCTTTATATATTCAAAAAATATTATGTGAACTCATCTGAGTAGTTTTTTTTCTTCCCAAAAGTGAATACTCATAATTTATTTAATAATAATCTGGCCACTGGGAGAACTGTTTCAATAAATGATATGACTGACATTTCATTTAATCTCAGCAGGGCCAGTGATAAGGCAGAGTCTCCTAAATACAGTATTGAAAATATGTCGCTACATATGGCTTCTCTGAAATACAACATGCATCTGTTCATTTCATAGCAGCACATTTATCAAAATAAATACATAAAATAAGAGTAAACTTTCTTATGGAGAATTGACTGAAAAGCCAGAGACCAACATATAGCTATAGGCACTGGAAATGAGGGGATATATTATCAATTTTGTTTTTCCAATTACTGCTGAAAATATGTTAAGTGCCCATTCTTGAAAGAAGATATGTATGTTGGGGATAGTTTTATGGAGCTTTCGAAAGGTTGGTGCAATGTCTCCAGATATCATAGAATAAATACATTTCTTTGTGCATGTCTTTCATTTATTGTCTTTGCTCACCATTCAAAATGATCTACCTCTACTTTTTTTATTTTAGCAAAAACAGAAAGTGATAAAAAGGACAGTGCAGACTAAACAAAATGGCCCAGTGTAAACCCCAAGCCAAGCTGCACATGTTTCTGATAAAAATGCATAAATGAAAAATACACACACTACAGATTATAGTGTGAATTGATTTGAACTAGCTCTCACCAGCTGGATCACCCTAGTGTCTGAAGGAAGAAAAGTAATATTGACTACCAAAATGATTACCCATTAACTTGGCCAGCTAAGTGGTCTACTAAATTAGCAGTATATGATCACCCAGCCATTGAGCTAACAATTTGAGGCCCATGAAGAAATATCAGCCTTTGGCATATACAGTCCCAGTATCCTAAAGGGATGTCCAACCTCTAAGATTCATATCTGAACGAGCCTTGAACACGTTTAGCTCAAAAAATGTTTTGAGGCCAACACAAATAGGTTATTATCTTAGTAAAGATTTAGATGGCAGATGGCAGATGTTTGACTATGTATTAACACCTCAAGCTGGCCATACATGTACCACTAATATAATATCAATCAAAGTTTTTTGGTAAGTTTATGATGACCCACTGATCCCAACCCATGTACTGTGGATATCTATAACAAACAAGGGAAAGTTGTGCTCACCACTAATATTTGAAACCATTAGGCGGGGGTGCAATGAGGCTGTGACCACAAAATACATATAGACAAATACAAGAGTCCTCTGCACTCAACCCATTATCAATATATTTAAAACATTGAGACATTTTTTGCATACAGCTACTAAAAATGCCTTACCCTTTAAACAAAACAGGGATTGTTTGTCCATATATATTGCAATATATTTAAGCTGGCCAAGTACGTCAAAGTTATCCCATATCTGGCCAGTCCTACGCTCAATTTTCATCTGATTCATTAAGAAATCTATTGCTTCATTATACATTTTACACAGGGACTAAGTTTTACCTGCAACTTACTTGCTGCTTTCAAAGTAAAACTCCAAACTTGGTTGCCCTTTTTTTTCAAAATTGTTTTTATTGAAAGTCCAGCATATCTAAACAAAGGATTTCACTTTTCTAAAGATACAGTTGTGTTATTAGAAAATGTACATAAGTGCATAACTAATAAAATATTGTTTTGCATATACAGAGGTCTTAATTTGTTTTTAATCATACATATTACATGAATATATGCAAAAGAAAAGCACATTAGGTGAAATCTAGAAATTGTTATGATGGGGTGGCGGTGTTCACACTTCCTTAATTACCACCACACCTACATAGGATAGGTACTGAAGATTAATTTTCTATTTTTAATAACAAAATAAACAAGATAATTGAACTAGAGTCAACATGCCCATTATTTGTCTTATGAGATGTATGTCATCTTTAAAGGGATACTGTAATGGGAAAAATCTGGCAGAATTCTGCACTGAAATCCATTTCTCAAAAGAGCAAACAGATTTTTTTATATTCTATTTTGAAATCTGACATGGGGCTAGACATATTGTCAATTTCCCAGCTGCCTCGAGTCATGTGACTTGTGCTCTGATAAACTTCAATCACTCTTTAGTGCTGCACTGCCCCTTTCTTCCCCCCCCCCAGCAACCAAACAAAAGAACAATGGGAAGGTAACCAGATAGCAGCTCCCTAACACAAGATAACAGCTGCCTGGTAGATCTAAGAACAACACTCAATAGTAAAAACCCATGTCCCACTGAGACACATCCAGTTACATTGAGAAGGAAAAACAGCAGCCTGCCAGAAAGCATTTCTTTCCTAAAGTGCAGGCACAAGTCACATGACAGGGACAGCTGGAAAATTGACAAAATGTCTAGCCCCATGTCAGATTTCAAAATTGAATATAAAAAAATCTGTTTACTCTTTTGAGAAATGGATTTCAGTGCAGAAGTCTGCTGGAGTAGCACTATTAACTGATGTGTTTTGAAAAAAAACATGTTTTCTAATGTCAGGATCCCTTTTATTAGCCACCAGTGGGATCACCTGACTATAGCCCTTCCCAGATATAGTCAGGTGATCCCACTGGTGGCTAATAAAAGGGCAACCAAGTTTGGGAGTTTTACTTTGAAAGCAGCAAGTAAGTTGCAGGTAAAACTTAGTCTCTGTGTAAAATGTATAATGAAACAATATAATTCTTAATGACAATTTGCAATTTGAGTGTAGGACTGGCCAGATATGGGATGACTTTGACGTAGTTGGCCATCTTAAATATATTGCAATATATGGACAAACAATCCCTGTTTTGTTTAAAGGGTAAGGTATTTTTTAGTAGCTGTATGCACAAAATGTCTCAATGTTTAAAATATATTGAAAATGGGTTGTCTTGTATTTGTCTATATGCATTGTGGATATCAGCTGGCTTGAGTAATGAGTATATTAGAAAATATAATCTGCCAATACACAATGTATGGCAATGTATGGCTATGCAATAGCAGATTTACAGCTGCAGCTTTGACATTAGCCTTACCTAGCACATTACAATGACTTTACAATGGTGAGACAGAGGTCCAGCTAAAAACACCTTTCTGCACTATGAGTACTCAGGCAGACATTTGAAGTTAATGTCAACTAATGTCCAACAATGTACAATAACTGCTATCTTTTTTTCCCTTCAAACAACATCCAAATATAAGGGCAGGTTATCTGGAGATGCCATATTGCTCACCTTTGCAGATGCAACAGTGTCCCTATTATTCTTAAATAAACTATTGTCTATGAAAAATGTCTCTGTTGAGGTAAATGGAAAAGTTTGAGCATGCAATTAGCAAGGTCTACTTTACTGAAGACAAAAAAAATACAAAATATATCCTATTTATTATTGGGGTTGTTATCTTTTGCCTTTAATGTCTCTGAATAAATACAAAGCTGAGTATCATACAAAGGTGCTTATCAGTACTTCCCAACAAAAGAAGCCTCCAAGTATACTGACAATACTTTAGCTGAGGTTAAATTTCCGGTGAATCGTCCAACTCAAACAATAATATAAAGCAACATAAACTAAGGGCAGCGCACAATAAATCATCCTGTCAGCTGGATATTGATTTTGTGGGGTGGGGGAAAGATGAAATTTCCAGCAAGTTCAATGCCTTTATTAATATCAATAAAACAATTATGACATTGCTTGGTTTAAAACATTAAATGTACAGCCTTCTTCTCTCTTGTCAGGCCCTTTGGTATCTTTGATGCACTTATCTTTGCAAAAAGATGGTTTAAAAAAAAAATTTCAGAGAATAGTAGAGATGAACTGAAATAGAGAGCAAGTCTCAGTTGCACATTACACGTGAAAAGACATTGCATGTTCACTGACCCCTGTCTGCAAATCTAACATGCGGGTGGCAGAAGTTGTGTGGCACCCTTTAGAAAAGACAAATGTGCACCATTAAGCTTTTACTGAATGAGACTGAAGCTAGTAATTTATGAATGAATGCAGCAGCTATATAGGCAGCCCTGCTTGTACTTTCTATAACAGAAACAGTACAATTTCTATACACATCCTGAAGGATAAACACATCTTAACATACTCCAATGCTGAAAGCATCTGAAAACGTACTTTATAAGCAATGGTAAACCGAGCTTTATAATGAGCTTGCGGCTTGCCCCAGTACATATGCCATCTCTGAAATTAAAGGAACATTAACAACAACAAAATAAAAGTGCTTTAATGTAAAACAATACAATTTAGTGTTGCCCTGCACTGGCAAAACTGCTGTGTTTGCTTCAGAAACTTTACGTTTGTTTATATAAATAAGTTTCTGTGTAGCAATGGGGGCAGCCATTCAAATGAGAAAAGGCTCAGGTTACACAGCAGATAGCAGATAAGCTCTGTATTTAACCTGTGCCATATATTTTTGTTTTCAATTTCTTCCATTGCTACACAGCTTGTTTATATGAACTATAATAGAGTTTCTGAAGCAGATACACCAGTTTTACCAGTGCAGAGCAACGCTACATGATATTTATATTACTTTAAAACACTTTAATTTGTTGGTGTTACTGTTCCTTTAAGTTGCTGGGTTGCATTAAATCACTATTGATGGAATGCTCATACCTGTTTATGTTGCACAAGCTTTTAGTCATTTCTGCATCTGTAATAATTTAATGCCCCAATGGCAGCCCTTTATTGATAGTGCTTTGTGCTGCTATTTATTGGGGCAGGCCTGTAAGAAATGGACTTACAAGAAACAAAAATATATAAACAAATATTATGAAATTGCATTGTCTCAAATCTGCTATAGTTTTACTGTCATAAATATTGTATGCCCAAACTGACCAAATTTCTAACATACAATCCTTTACACACAAATTCTGGTTCACAAACTATTTTTCTTTCTTCAGTGCTAAGTTACACTTAGTGTATACTAGGCCTTTGGAGAAATCACCAATGCAATCCGCCCTGTGTCTTTAAGCAATGACATCAGTAGCATCTGCCTGCCACTGCTCAAAGACATAGGTGGGTCAGATGACATAGCCCTTATCCCCCAAGTATGGGCCATGTACCAAAAAGGCCCACTGAGGCCGCTGAGGAAGTTGTTCTGAGTTAGAATCTTCTATGAAATCTATAGATCTGTGTTCTGGTAAAACTCTGCCTTAAAATTTTAACTGGAACTAGGATCAGAAAACAATGGAGACAGCAGTCAGCTCAAAGCATTGAAAAGGTAATGTGTATTCAACAAACAGTTAATAATGGCATTTTCAGTCCATTCACCAGACAGAAAAGAAATGCTGAACCAGTCTGTCTATGGCATGAAAATGGAGAGTTAATGCTCTGTATTGGAGAGCAGATGTAGAAAAAAAGAGTGTCAACTGCATGCTCACACACACATACACACAAAAGATCTCTCTGTGTACACACAGATGTGCATTTATTACAACCTCACAATCTGGAGGAGCTTTCATAGAAGGAATGGTGCATCTTGAAGGCAGACAAGAAGCACTGGAAGGGCGGGGGAACTGGGGGAATTAAGGAGCTGGCTAGGCAGGGAAAAAAAGAATCATCTCCTCTGACCTCTAGTGAAGTACCAGGTTTTTTCTTAAGCTCTTCACATTTCCTAAATTTGCAGATCTGGTGTCCTGTTTTACGGTTCCTGCAACTGCTGCAGACTCCACAGTTGATGAGCCGCTTGCAGGGGACACAGACCCCACACCTTTTCCTCTTCTTCTTGGCAGGATTCCCGCCGGCTCCCGAGGAATTATTCTGCGGGCAGTCTGCCAGATTGGCAATTTGAAACGCACTGTCTGTGACGGCTGCCGAGGCTGCTGCGGGGGAGTGAAGGGCTGTCATGACGATGACCCCTGGAGGTAATGAGATGCCCCCTAGAGCTGGAATAGCGGAAAAAGTTCCAACGCGTTCAGGGAGATTCATTATCTCTGCTTCAGCAGCGCCGCATTTGAGCTTGTTCATGCATTCCCCTGCCAAAGGTCTGCAGTGTTCAGGGGATAAGGTGGAAAGGAAATTATTATTTGCCATTTGCAAAGACTCTGGCGCCCCGCCAGGCTTTCCCAGCCTCTGGGAGTCGTTTCTGTGCATGCTGGTCCTATTAGGGTTGATAGCGGCTGATTTCCTCCCCCAGAGCATTGCATTATCACAGTTCCAAGGGGACATGCCAATCCGTGCACTGGGGAAAATGGGGGTTGTGATCCTGGCAATCTTAGCAGCCTGGGGGAAAGCGCCATTGGTTTTGTAAAAGGTGGCAAAGGACCTATACCTCTCCATTTCTGAATTGTAATCCATGAGGCTGTTGAGAGCCCCCTCCACCAAATTATCCTTGGGGAGCACAGCAGCCTCGAGGTTCTGTCCATTCTCCACACAGACATTATTGTTCATATTGGACATTTCAGAGGAGGGTAACTGGAAGGGGGTAGGGGGAGAGAAAGGGGGGAAACCACTGAAGCTGCTTAACTCAGTCACCTTTATTCCCTGGGCAAACCCTTCTATATTGAAAAATTATTTTGCTCTGGTTTGATTTTTTTAAGGAGACGTTCCTTTTATTTCTTTCTAGGTGATTTTTCAGCAGACAGCAATTTGTCACGGAGCATCTTCTTGTGCATTGTCACAAACGCCAACTGTTCCAAGTAAAACAAAGAGAATCATTCCAAATAGGTGCACAAGAGAGGAGAGAAAAGAAATAAATATACTGTCAAGATCATTTCCATCACATAATAAATACGGTTTCCCCCACCCACCTCCTACTCCCGTAGATAATTGAATTGCATAATAGCATTAATAGCTGGATGGAATACCTGAAGGTGGCGGGGGGAAGGGGGGGAGGAAATTGGGGGTGATGACAAATGCCAAGGGAGAGGGAATGAGGAGATCAAAGACATCATAGATGGAAAGGGTTATAATACCTTCTAACCAGAGGGCATTTAACGTTATGAAATTCATGAACAAAGTCTTGTCAAGGTACGGAAATGATGGAAGGCTGAGAGCAAAATGGTCTTGAGCAGAAAAATGACAGGAAATTAGCAAATTAAGTGCTGAGAAAGTCGACAAAGCATCCGAGTATAAACTGTAGGCAAGCACTATGCATCTGAGAGCCAGCCTGTATACAATCTGAACTAAAAAGGCAAGGAAAAATAGGAGCTACCAGCTGCCACAGTGTCCTTCTGTGTCTGACGGTCATTAGTTTGAATCCCAGCACAGCTGGCTCTGCTAGGGTCTTAATTCAATGTACCAAGGACAGGTCTCAATTGGAGCAGCCATTTAAATGGTGGGGAGTGGGGAGGTGGGTCCCTGCAACGTGAGGGAGGGAGAAAGGAAGAAATGAGAAAGAGAGGGAGATGAGAAAGGGGCCAGATAAAAATAAGTCAGGCAATTTCATATTCTTCTTGTGTTATCTAAGAGCCAGCAGCTGTACTAAAGCTGAGCTCTGTACAATCACAGAATAAGAAGCCCTAGCATCCCTAAGCACGGGTGGCAGCACCCAGGGACCATAAAAAACACCTGCACAGAAATGACATACTTATAAGAAATGATACTATAATGGCCTTAATAGCAGAGAATATTTGTGTCCCAGATCAAAACAAAACTTGTCTAGCATTTTTTTCCACCTTCGAAATATGCTCAAACTTTTTCTGACATCAATTATCTATTCAGTAAACTCAACTGAAGCACTTAGATGTGTTCTCCTGCCTATATCTACAATCACTTCCAAGTACCATTAAAAAAACTGATATTTCCTAAAACTGTCTTTCTCTGGAACAGCTTAAAAAAAGAACATGCCACTTCACTGATTTAATATCGCCTTCCGATATTTACAGCTAGAGTCACAAAACGAGAGCAAACGCAATTTCAGACTCAAAAAAAATTCAAAGTTCGAAATGGTTATCAATTACAGTAATTAGACACATAATTAGATTAATGAAGCGTTTAAAGCCCAGCTTATGAGTACAAGACTTGATCGTCAGCAGATGCCAGCTACACCGACAGGAAATGAGAGTTTGTGTAAATAAATATAAAAGGGGATCTAGATATAGCTGAAGGATACACGCCAAACCCTGGGGGAATGCTGATAACACACTGTAAATCCCAGAAAGACCTTGGTCTCTGTGCCAAGAGGAAGCGCCACTGCCTCTGCCCTCTATCAAGGAAAGCCGAGACTCTTAACACGCTGAGGTTTGATGGCAGTACAAAAGGCTGCCCCAAAAGGCTCCAGGCTAAATGCATCCAAGGGAAAAAGAGACGCTGAGAGGAATATGCATACATGGGACATTCTTCAGTTCCCACAGAGAACAGATTCAATCACATGCAATAACTTGCAAATGCACACAAACTAGTTATGCCAATTCGCGTGGAACCAAATAGGCAACTGCCAATTATTTTCTTCTTAAGTTTTCATACAAACCGACCTTTCTTTAACCACAAAGATTCAAAAGATATAGGGAGACGGCACTTTCTGTCAGCATGGCACAGGTAGTGGCAATGAATAAGTGCAAGGGTGTAACAGGTAAAGGGAAAATCAAGTACAAGAAGAAGAGAAAATAAAAATGCTGACCATAGTTGATGCTCACAGTTTAATTATCTTCTTCCCACTCATTATGCCGCTAACCAAAAGTGGTGGTGCCCTGCTTAATATGGCACATCTCCTCTGGCTACTGAGGATCAAAGGTCATATTTAACATCAAGGGGGGAGGCAGGAGCCGATTAATTAATAAATGTGCCCAGCGCTTTCCACATTATAGTAATTTATCCCAACAGACTGAATGGGTACAAACCGTGCAAGGTGTGGGCGGGGGGGGGGTTGGAGGAGTAAAATAGTCATATCCCAATTTTTGTACTTACCCCTATATGTAGGATAGAACGCAGATGCTGCTAGCTTGCCAATGCATATAATTGCCCACACATCACCCTGAGACCAAAGACATTTGCCCAAGTCCAAGTGCCCTTGCCAGTTCCTCGTGACCCACTTTAATACTTAAAAAAAAAAAAAAATAACAGGTATATCCTAAAAGAAAAAAAAGAACAAATGAAAAAATGTCCAAGATAAGGATATATGGTGACAAATCGGTGAGCGGTGGTGTAGGCTGAGGTAGAAAGAATAAAAACTAGGGAGGGGGATGAGTGTATTGTGCAGCTGATCTCTCGGTGGTCCCTGTTCTCCCCTCTGTGTTAGTGTGGATGTGTATGTGTGTCTATAGCTGCCTCTCCAGTCAGTTTCCAGTCGATGTGTGTGTGTGAGGGAGGGAGGCAGCCTGGGAGTCAGTCAGTCTCTCTCTCTTTCTCTGCGTGTGGCTGAGAGGCATGGGGGGGCTGTGAGAGGAGAAAGAAAGAGGGGGGTAGGAAACAAGAGGGGGGGATGGTGAAGAGAGAGAGAGAGAGGGAGAAAGAGAGAGAAGGAGGAGGGGGGGAAGCGTTAGAGGTGGAGAGTTATTGGCGCCGAGGTGAGGAGGATGCAGGGTTGTGGACACCTACTGATGATTGGCTGCAAATTACACCGGGAATGAGAGGCACACACGCGGGCACTGCTCTCTCCAACCTCCCCTCCCTCCTTCCTCCAATTACACCCCCTCCTCCTCCTCTCCAGCTCTGCCTTCCCAGTGCAAATCCTCTGCTTCAGAGCAGTAGCAGCCACGTCTCTCGCTCCCCCCAGCAGTCTCCGCAGGGACACGGCTGGCATTATTATTATTATTATTGTCTTGGGGTGCTTATTAGGGGAGTTGCGCTGCCATGTCCTGCGGTGATACACAGGCTTATAAAGCATGTTGGGGGGGAGGGGGGTCATAAAAAATCCAATTTTATACACCAGCCTTGGCCTTGGCAATGGATTTTATCTGACCTTTCTTATTTCCGAGCTGCGGTTTGAGCATAGCATTGTATGGCACTGCAGCTGATGCCCAAAGTCTAAATAAAGGATGTGTCCCTCTACATATTGTTAAACCATAGCTTCCAACACCCATATGCAATAATACCCCCAACAACCTTAGCTCTTCAGGTGGGGAAGCAAAATGAAACATTGGAGTTGTAATGGGAGTCCTGTGGTGTTTTGTTGCCCTACCTTTCCTACATGTTTAGTCAGGGGAGGCCATTCCACTGTTTACATACTTTTGGCTGGCGGCATTGGATAGTGTCCTGACAAGAAAAGTAGACACTGGCATCAGGCCGGACTGGCAATCAGTGGGTTCTGGCAAATGCCAGAGGGGCTGCTGTAAGGTCCATAGACAGTCACTATTTAGTGGGCTTGTGAAGGACCATTTGGGCCTCTGAATACTTGTATTGCCAGGGCCTATTTTGACTCTCAGTCCAGACCTGACTGGCATCAGTCCTTTTAGATATTTGAATTGAAATGCAATTTTAAATATGTGATGGTTTAGTAGAAAAAACATGGTTCTCCCAAGGCATCTTGTTACTGCTCAAAAATGCTTAAAAGAAAGGCTAATCTATCTGATCACCCTCCACCAAACATATCTTTCCACCTTCTCAAGTATTAATGTCTAATCTGCAGCCACCCAACATTTATGGCTAATTTGTGCACCTCCCCAAGCATTAATGACTAAACTGCACCCCCCCCCCAATATTCATGGCTCATCTGTAGCCCCCCCACCAAGTATTAATGGATAATTTGCAGCCCCCCCCCCAGTTGCTGATGAATTGCATCCTCCAGACAGAACTGGGTGCTGTTTTTAGCAATAACTTGGAGGACACAGAATGGATATCCCTAGGCTGAACGTTACCAAATAATGCAGTTTAACATAAGAATTTATTTTTTATGCATGCATGACCGAGTTGTGTAACGGGTCAGTGGTTATAATGGGATTTGCTTATGATGAAGGATGAGGGAATGGAAAAAAATATTATAACACTGAGTTACAGTTATAAAATAAAAAATGCGGCATCGTTGCAATGATTGTTTCATTTGTTCATTTGGTAATGTTAAAACTCATACATAGCCAAGAAAAGGAATGCAAAAATAATTTTAGATTTATGTTTCCACTGATTGAAATAATCCATGGTCTTAATATAGTATGGGACTCATGTATTGGTGCCGTGGACAGGATATTCTCTTAACCCTTGTGCATTCCTCAAGCTCTTGCTGCCTTGAACTGAACAACTGTAGTAGAAAATGAGTCACCCTGGAAACATAATAGCAATTATCTGGCCATACGGGACAGGTCAGCTAATGTGCACTCCAATTTGAGGACACATGGCAGACTTTCAGTCTAAAGCCTTGCATTTGCCTGCACAAGTCGTGCCTAGTGTTCACATTTGCTGGCTGTCAGCAGAAGACTTACTTTGCCAAGTGTCATTTAACTTGTCAGGGGACTTTGCAAGACGTTCAGCTTGAAAAAAGGAAGTATTGTCGGTGTGTGCTCGATAAGGAAAATTTAGAATAGGGCTGGTTCTTATGTTGTTGATCATAACATCAAACTAGTTCTTATAACACCAAAGGTGCCTTATATCTGGAATAGGAATAGGTCTAGGAATGGAACAGACCACTGAAATTGCAGAAACATGCTGTATATAGGCTGTCATCTATTGTGATGATACTTATTAATATATTATTATAATACACAAAAGCCATGAATATCCTGTAAATTATATCCTTATAAACGGTGAGTTCTGATGTCATCAGTTATAAACGGTGAGTTCTGATGTCATTTCTGTCACATGACTCACTGAAATTTGTGTATTGTAATAAATAAAGTACCCCCAGTTGCAAAATATGAGGATATTAGAAGTTACCTCGGAGTTGTTACTTCTTATTTATCTTTTTAATTTAATGCAAATTAAAAAAAAATGACCAACTGCAAACTGTCCCAGAATACACACATTATACTAAAAGTTAAAAAAAAAATCCTGTGCATAATATTCTGAAAAACTGCTCCCAAACAGGGATCATTTGTCCATATATTGCAATATATGCAAGGTGATCCCTGGTTTGGCCATTCCTACACTCTTTTAGAAACAGTCTTTTACCTAATTCATTAAGAATTCTGCTATTTCTTTAGCCTTTTCTCTAAGAACTAAGTTATGTCTGCAATTTGCTTTCCATCTTTCTCACTCTCTTTTTCTCTTTCTCACTGTGTAAAAAGTATTCTTAAACACTTGCTTTGTAATCCAATATACTGCCAAATATGTTAAATTCTTTAAGAAATAGTAAAATCTACTTTTTTTCTGAACAGAATATTTTCATATCCATTGCCACATTCACATGATATTGACTTGTTTAGAGTAAGTTTGACACAAATGGGAAAGGTTCAGTGTTAGCACATCAGCTACTATAGATGGTATTTTATCTGTGTGTAGAGCTATAGTAAAATGAGTGGCACCGTCTCTACTAAAAGCTTACTTTCAATTATATTTGTGATCCGGATGAGATCTTTCTCTCAAGGTGTAAGCCATCGCAACGGTATGGAGGCAGGGTGGTAGTGTAACTGTAACAAAGTGCTATGCACAATAATTGGGCACCAGTGGTTCTTTATGCTTAACCAAAGAACTTAGTGTATTCACAACTTGATCCATACAGTAGTTTATAGAAATAACAGGAACATAGAGCAATATACAGTAGGATAGCATGTACTCACAGCACCTTAGAACAGCGTAGTCCCTGTAGGCAAGGGAACACACAGTGAAGCAGCAATTGAAGGTACACCCAGCTTTCAGCCTTTTCCCTAAGTGGAACCCAGGGGAATCTCTACATCCCTAAGTCTGTACACTTAGTCCCTACTTCTGGGAAATTAGTACCCGGGATCTTAATCCCTCTGACTCTCCTCGTCGGAGGCTTGGGCTGCTCAACTAAATAACCTGTCTGTAACTCCTAGAGTGACCTATTACATTTTATAGCTTATCCTTTGCTAGGCCTAATGTACCTAGGTTCCAGTGCCCATTCCCTTCCTGCCTGTTTAGGTAAGGGCTAAAGCAAAATGGACCCTGAGAGCATGGCTTCAAAGGGTTTTATACTTTAACACAGTGCCATCTAGCGTCCACTGTCAGAACTACAGGAGTTAGGCGTCCATATTACTAGGGTTGTGCCTGGCAGTAATATATGAGGGTGTCTAAATGTTCACATCCCTACATGTGCATGAAGATAGAGACTGAAACTCTTCTTCCACTGCTGTGCCAGCAAGGAGAGAAAGTTACTAAATTGAACTGCCACTGAGTTCGTCACCATTAAAACTGCTATTTTGCTTGTTTCAATGTCAGTCATCTTTTTAGAAGCCGACACATAAGCAACAAAGTTGTCGGTAATGTTGTGTGTGCTTTAACGTGATACTGACACTAAAAAACTACTTTTTAAATAATGAATGTACATTAAAAGTTACCTATAGGTCATGTTAATCGTTTTTTGCTGAGAGGTTTGGTAATTGTTGAAGTTCCTAAACCTGACTGTTTTTCCAACCTGACTGTCCCAGCTCAGCCTGTCTTCTAATGCTAACGGACTCTTGCTGCACAAATATGGCAGCCCCCTCATACAGGAACATGGAGCACCAGACAAGTAATGTAAAAGCATTGTGCAAATACTTTATGGCAAAGTTATAAGTTGTTTTCAAAGGCAATAGTATGTTAGATGTAAAAAAAAAGAGTTTAATTTATGGTGTCAGGATCTCTTTAAGCTTACAGTAGAACTGTATTGGATACTGTTACTGAGTATCGATGATCAAAATACCCCATGTGGACACAACATATTTTATATATATATATATATATATTTATTTATTTTTTAAACTGACATTTCGGTCCTCTCAGGGACCTTTCTCAGCCTTGAGAAAGGTCCCCGAGAGGACAGAAACATTGTTTTTTTTGGTGCAATGTATCAATAATAAAAGTTACATGATTTTTATGTAGGGTGTGCCTGTCTCAAAAACCATTTTTCTATGAATGTATTTGATTGAGCACCCCACTTTTTGAATGCAATTATATTATAATTTTTTTTACATAATTTGACAACCTGCTAAAAATGTTATGTTAATTGGCCTTCAGAATGGCATTCTGAAAGAAAAGAAATCTTTTCTTTTTGAATAGTTTGGGAGTATGTGCCTCCCACACTTTGGGAAATGGCATACAGGTCGATTTAAAGCATATTGTTTGCTGTGTGTTTTGTAGCTAGTGGGACAGGGAAATACACTCAAAATCATCCCTCATACATTTTCAGTTGCTTGAAAGTGCCAATACATTTTTATGGCAGATGATTATGGCTCAAAACCATGGGATTCAAAATTTACAATACATAGGGCCAGGTTCAATTCAGTGAGGAAAAGGGGTTATCATGTGAAAAGTCATGGACGAGATTCAATTTGTGATGCAATGCAATTCAGAAAAACTTATCTCACTGTTTATCACATGAAAACTCTGTTGAAGTCTATTGGAATAAACTACGAAACACCTTGGGAGACAAAATGATCAAAATCACTACATGACCCTGACAATGTGAAAATTTGGTTTGTAATCGTGCCTTAAAGGGGAAGGAAACCTAGTTGGCGCAAAAACCCTCCCCCCTCCCGTGTGTTGCCCACCCTCCCTCCTCCTCCCTGGCCTACCCATCCCGCTGGATAAATGCCCCTAACTTGTTACTTACCCTTCTGCGCAGGTCCAGTCCAGGGAGTTCACAGACGACATCTTCTTCCACGCGATCTTCTTCCTTCTTCCTAGTTGTGCCAACTAGGTTTCCTTCCCCTTTAAAGAACAACTAAACCCTAAAAATGAATGTGGCTAAAAATTCCATATTTTATATACTGAACTTATTTCACCAGCTTATAGTTCCAGCTTGTTAATTGCAGCAAAATGATTCAGGATTTCAAACTAGTCACTAGGGGGTCACCATCTTGGAAAGTGTCTGCGACACTCACTTGCTCAGTGGGCTCTGAGCAGCTGTTGAGAAGCTAAGCTTAGGGGTTATCAAATTATCAAGGAGAAAATGAGGTTGGCCTTTAGTATAAGATGACAGGGCTGATTATTAAATTATTAAATTCTGATTCTAATTGCACTGTATTAATTACTAATCAGTCTTATACTGTGACATTTATATTCTATGTGTAGTGATGGGCGAATTTATTTGCCAGGTGCGAATTCACGGCGAACTCCCGCGTTTCGCCACAGGCGAATAAATTTGCAAAACTGCCACGAACATTGAACGCTGGCGCATTTTCGCCTGCAAATGTCCAAAAACGGACGCCGGCGTCCAAAACTAGACGCCATCGGCATTTTGTGAATTTTTCGCCGTTTTGTGAATTTCACAGGAAAGTTGCAAATTTTTCGGCGAAACAGGACAAATTCGCCCATCACTGTCTATGTGTACTTTATATTGTGAGTGGGACTCTAAGCTCAGTAAGTGACAGCAGAACAGTGAATGTGCAGTGAATCAGCAGAAAAGATAATGGGGAGCTACTGGGGCATCTTTGGGGGCACAGATCTTCCCAGCCAAAAGACTGTGGTTGCCTTGGGCTGGTACAGAAATCCAAAACATAATGTACAACATTTCTAGCTACTTCTTTAGTAAAGCTTTAGTTCTCCTTTAAATAGTATATTATGTGTAGATGAGTAAAATAATTTTTTTAACACCAATAACATTTAAAAAATTTGAGTGAACATAGAAAAGGCTAAAAATTGTTCTTTGCTTATTGCATAAAGCAACATACTTTAGAGCTGATATTCTATATATCTTTAACAGAGAACAGAATTCAGTAGGTTAGTATACTGTCTGATACACATTGGTTACAGGACTGCAGGATTTTGTCAGTGATGCTGAGGCTTGAAGTCCAATCAATTGGTGTTCTGAAGGTTGGGTGCCCCTTTCATATATTTATACATTTTAGCTTGGGGTATTGTGCCTTTCACTTGGCGTTTTTGGCTTGTGCCAGCTGTATCTTTTGGAGAACTGGGTGCAGTGCCCTAGGGCGGTTGTCCCCAACAAGTCGCTCGTAACATCTTGCTCACCAAACCATCGGATGTTGCACTCAGTGGACTCAAAGCAGGTGCTTATTTTTGAACTCCTGACTTGGAGGCAACTTTTGATAAAAACCAGGTGAACTGCCAAACAGTACAGTCCACATAGGAGCTACTAAATAACCAATCACAGCCCTTATTTGCTAGCCCAGGAATGTTTTGAGTACTTGTGTTGCTCCCCAACTCTTTTTACGTTTGTAAATGTCTCATGGATAAAAAAGGTTGGGGACCCCTGTCTTAGGGGGACCTGTACTGTGTATCTGACTTGAGCAGGCAGATTCCCTTTGCGTGTTGTGGCTGAATGTCCTTTTAGATGTTGCATGCTCCTCTGGAACGTTTACTTTACCAAATAAACACAAATTTTGTATCTATATTGATGAGTCTTGTAAAGTTGTGTTGCACATATATAGCTGCCATGAATGCTATCCTTGTTACTTCCCCACCATTTCTCTGAGCTGCACGTAATAAATTTTACATTGCACCCACATGTAATTGTGCCTGGGGGTAAGATTTGTGATCACAGTGGGTGCTTTTGTGAAAGTGACAGGCAGCAGATTTTTGTTAATTGCAGCAGCATTTGTCTCTGGAATAGTTTTAGAGGCGGACACAATGTAATTATAGAGTTTTACACAGAATATTATACAAATATGAATGTTTATTTTTGAGAAATAAACACTAAGATTCCATTATAATGCATTTGGGGGAAATTATTTTTATATAAACTCCTGTAAAAAAACAAAAGCTTCATATTTGTGACATTATAAATACTCCCCTCAAAACACTTATTTCTGTTTTACTTATGTCACCGGCTCTCCTGCATCTTCAGTCAAGGATATTTTCACGTGTCTGGGGGTGTTGTCTGTTAATGTCTAGGTGGATGGGGCAATGAGTCATTTGTTTTTTTAATGTTGCTGGGTTGGTAAATATGTTAAGACATATTTACTATCATAAGTGCTAAATTTTACAGGTTTAGTGGCCAGAGGCTATCAATCATTAGCTTTGAAGGGTTTTTGTTATGTGAAGCAACTGATTTAACATAATCCAATAAAATCATCTGCTGATCGTTACATTGATGGGGTACAAAGGTTAGTACATAGCATAGTTCCAACAAATTGTCCCAACAGTCGATCAGACAGGCTTAAAAATACAGTCAGATAATCATTGTTAAACGATCATTTATGGTCGTGCCTTTTGCAAAAGTAATCAAAGGGACAGAGAGCTATCAGTTAATATATGTGAGATCTTGCAGCCTACACGACAAAGATACGTCCAAAGTCATATATTGTTTACAGTGGATGGGTGGATCGTTTTTTAAAACAATTGTTACGATGATAAGATCGTTCGCAAGTGCTGAGTATATCTACCCGTGTATGGCCACCTTTAGAAACTGAAAGATCTGAGCCCTATTGTGTATATGTAAAAAAATGTGAGAAAAGACTACCCATGCATAGAGCCAACTCTAGGAAATATTCTGGCATGAGTTTTATGGTATAGTTTTTATTACTAAATCACACTATGTACATTGCACATAATTCATTCTACCATTTAAAATTTTATTCTCAAATCAATAAGTTTATTGTTTTTTAGTTGTAATATTGGTTTGTAGGCAGCCATTTCAGGTCATTTTGCCTAGTCATGTGTTTTTCAGAAAGATCCAGCACTTTACAATGAATCTATTTCCAGGCATGCTATTGTTTCTTCTACACAATATAACTGGAGGAGTTGCAGGTGGACATGGATCTTTACCATTGAATGTTATACTCATATCTACCATGGAGCTGTTATCTTATTGATCAATGATCTGTTGATAGACTGCTGGGGAGGGTGATATCACTCCAACTTGCTCCGCATCAGTAAAAAGTGAATGAAGTTTATCAGGGCACAAGTCATATGACTGAAGGCACCTGAGAAACTGACATGTCTAGCCTCATGTCAAATTTCAAAATTAAATATAAAAAAACTTTTTGCTCTTTTGAAAAATGGATTTTAATGCAGGCTTCCACTGGAGGAGTGCTATTAACTGATGTATTTTATAAAAACATGTTTTCCAATGACAGAATCTCTTTAAATATAATTTGGGGGGGAAGAGGTTGCATGGGGGCTCAATGGTTAGGACCTTGCAGTGCAGGGTTACTGAATTCATTGCTCTCTAGGACATTATCTGCAAGGAGTTGGTATGTTTTCTGTTTTCCTTGGGTTTCTTCCCAAACTCCAAAAACATAACAGGGCTCATTTATGAACTTAATAACAATTGAAAGGAGCTATTTCATAATACTGAGAGACCAGGTGTGCTACTGCTCCTATTTGCTTGAGCTATTTCATAATAGCCATTTTTGTCCATATGTGCTTCTTGCATTTGTCAATATTTGCGGGGTATACCAATGCATCTATGATGAATATTGCACAAGTGGGCACATTGAGCTCAGGGAACCCAATAATTACCATCATCATGGATGTGGCAGTAGTTCAAGGGTTCCACTAGCAGTTTGCATGGGGTAAATCATTTTTTATATTAAGTTTTAGTGGGTCAGATGACACAAATGATATCAGTAAGCACAGATTATACCTGATGACATTACTAAGCACCATTTATAAAAAAAAATATTTTACAAGATATTCTTGACGCTTGTGTATTATAAATACATCTATATTTTAACATAGATGTGTTGCAACATAGATGTGCCCAGTGTTTGCCATGCCACATGCTTTAGCATATGTAGTTAGTAATTCCATGATTTGATCAAGGAATAAGATGCATTTTATTAGATAGTTATTGATTGTGTGCTAATATTTGCTAGATGGTCACTTTCAGGTTGGCACATGACCTGGTTATGGTCCCAGTTGGAGTGGCCTTTGGAAACAACATGCATACCTGGCAATGTTCAGATTCTTGTTATACATAGCCTGAATACAAAAAGAAAGATGTACATTGTAAATTGCTCAGCCACATAAAAATGAATACACATGGTGTGAAAAGTAGACAGGTTTATTTACTAAAATGGCTAAGTTGCAGAGTACAAACATTTGCCTGCTTTTCTGTGAAATTTTTGCATCTTGTCCGAATGTTTAGGTGGATTTTATGTAGGAAGGCTACTGTCCACTGCTGAAATGTTTTGGTATTGGTATTGATCCCACTGTATAAATGTCCAAAATCCATTTGTGGATAACCCTGAGGGGCTTGCATGGCATTGTTTAGTTTAACTCATGTGATAAAATACTGCCTTACAAGGTTTATATGACTTTTGTAAAATGTTTTTGGCACTAGTGAGTGAAAATTCCAAATTTACACCCCCAAAATAAATCATACATTTTACATAATCTGTAAAATGCCTAAAAAGTTCTAGTACAGGTATGGGATTCATTATCTGGGAACCTGTTATCCAGAAAACTCCGAATTACAGAAAGGCCATCTTCCATAGACTCCATGTTATCCAAAAAACGGGTGAAAATAAATCCAAAACATGGGTGAAAGTGAAAGTTCATCCTTTAATAAATATGCCTTTCAAAATCCCATAGAAATGAATGGAGAGTGGCGGAATTTCACTCTAGAGGACTGTGGCGATCTCTAACTTCACTTTTTGATAAATATACCCCTATGGCTCAACATGGCCACTGCAGCAGGAACTCCCTCCCGGTTTTTAAAAAACAAACTACTTACCCCAAACCGGAGTATGGGCTCTATTAGACCGCACCTTTGGTTACAGATAATATTTTTTGCCAACAGGTGCCCCTTAACTTTGTTATCCTTATTTATTAATGTTTATATTTCTGTTCAGGCCCTTTACTATTCATCTTCATTAGTTACTTCAAAACTACTGCCTGGCTGATTAATTAAATACTAGAACCCACAGATCAAGAAACGTCGGGTTGGCTGTATATGCACATATATATATAGGATTATATAGGATTATCACAGACCCTCCTTTATGTGACTATTATGCCAACTGAATTTTGTTTTATTCTATATACCGTATATACTCGTGTATAAGCCGACCCGTGTATAAGCCGAGGTACCTAATTTACCTAAGAAAACTGGAAAAATTTATTGACTCGTGTATAAGCCTAGGGGCCCCATGTCAGATTTCAAAATGTGGATTCTGACACCGCTTTGAAATTACTGTTCTGCCATCCTCAGGAGATAATATTCATTTTTCTTCCCAAATGACTTATCTTCCAGTGATATGGCTACGCCTAACCCAGTCCGTTTAGGAACTCCGGCTGTCACGTGCTCCCAGGGTAGAACAACCAGACATTTGGACTGTTGTAGAGAACTTAAAGTTCAGGGGCTGCTGCCCTGAAAATATGAGGTTTTGAATATCTGGTCCGGGCACTGAACAGACGAAATTTAAAAATAGATTATTCTTTTAATAAGCATTTGAGCTCGGCTACTCATGCATGTGCTGGGTAGGTAAAAGAAAAAAGGTACCGTACCGACTGTCACGATCGCCGCCCGGAGCAGGTCCAGGAGCTCCGGGCGGCGCGTCCTTCCCTGCCGGCGTCGCTCCCAAAATGGCGGCGCCCATGGCCGCCACGTGGGTAGCGGCGCCGGCGCTGGACCTGCTCCTTCCCTGATGCGCTATGGGAGAGGGAGGTGTGTGGAGGGATTGGCTACGGTATGTGCAGGGATTTAGCTGACCCGCGTATAAGCCGAGGTCGAGTTTTTCAGCACATTTTGGGTGCTGAAAAACTCGGCTTATACGCGAGTATATACGGTAGTTTCCATAAAAATTACAAAAAGTAGAATGCAGTAATCCATTTGCTTTTTATTTTCATGACACCACTTGTGTGTGTTAAGACAAAACATTTTGTCAGTTAACACTGAAAAGTGCTTAAGCACATTTCAGAATGTACTACCCCATATTTATGAACTAAATGAGTGGTTGATTGATAAATGCACATTCGCAAAAAATTGCCAAGGCACCATACCATATCAAGTTAAACCCCATATGGTGGTACCTTTTCATTTTTGCACTATATTTATGTGTGCCTGTCCCTGACTCCAATGAGCCTCTTCTAAGTATCTTTACAAGATTATTGCAGTGGCCTTTTTATATGCACCTGTATGTTAATTCATTTTTATTGGCATTTAATCCTGAATTACATTATAACGTATAACCTTATTGCCTCCAGATCTATTAGTTTTCATGCCCTTTGCCTGTTGTTAGTTCAAAATAATGATTTCAACAGATTGTTTGCATGGCTTGCAAGATAATTAAGGGCATCATCTGACAAAGCGGGAATGCCGATCAGTTGTGTTGTGGTTTTAGGCTTCAAACTCCTGCAAGTTGGCTTTGGACAAGTCCAATGAAATGTAATGGGAGCAAAACTCTGTTTACCTCATTTGACAGAGATAACTGATTATACAAGTAATACTATGTGGGTAAAAACATGCATACTACATGTATACTCCCTATTGTCTAGCTGAGACATAAGGGCTTCATATATACAGTGCACTATATGGAGTAATAAAATAATCTACGGCTAGACTCACCTTCCTGATATTATACATAAAGAATACAACATTGGTGGACACCTGCAGTGCTATAACTGAAAAGAGCTAAAAATAAATGTGATATATTTGTTTTGGGGCTTCAGATTTGTGCACAGTACAGCTGTTCCATTCCCAAACCACACGGCAGAACAGATGCAGCGCGATTTTGTCAAATTAGCATGACACCATAAAGCATACACATGCCTAAATGTGTTCGAAAGATATAAAGGCATATTAATATATAATTCACTAGATCCCTAATAAAGCTTTACATGTATATACTGTTTATGAATATGACACTGGTTGTCTTTAGTAGATGTTCATATGTGGAAGGCACCACAGTGTAGATAATGATAACTTTTTTTTTGCATGTTTTGTCCAAGGCGTTTTTTGCATTGATTTTTCCAACTGTCTGATCTATGTGAAAAGCTTGGCATGCCTTCTCAAGGTTGCTATTAGGAACCAAATAAAGCTTAAGGCAACTGATAGTAGACTGCAATTTTTAAGCTTACAGGAGTCAAAAACCTTTTATAGTAGTTTTGTTCAACCCACATGGTGCATGTTTTTCCAGCATTCTATGAAGGGTTAAATTATGATGGGGGCTACCATAAAGATGCATGCGTTTTGTAGTGTACTGCTTGTAGATTTTGATCGATACAAGTGAGAAATCTCCATAAAAATATATATATATATTTGTTATTGCCGCATTCAGGAGGCATAGACCTTTCCAAATCGGTGTGTTCTTGTACATAAAATAAATGATGTTTCTGATATATGTGATTGTTCTTTGTGAAACATGATTTTTTTTTCATTTCATTAGACACTTAGAAGCCTATATTTGTTTTACAGAAGTAGAATTACACCAAAATTCTTGCATATTTTGAAAGTTCAGGTTGTCCTGAAAAAAACAATATATTGTTTTCCTGGGTAAACTAAAAGATCACCCCAGGAAAGGCCCTTAAAATGAAAGAGTACAAAATGTCTAAAAACTGCTTGGCAGTAGATTTTCTCATCTAGGACAAACCGGCTGGAAGGGAAAGGGTCAATCTCTCGCTCTCAACTGGAATGTTTCCTACTCAACTAAAACATACTCTTGTTACCCCCATTCTGAAAAAACCGACTCTTGATCCCTCCAATCTTGACAACCTCAGACCTCTCTGCTACTTTTCATCTCTAAACTACTTGAGCACCTTGTCTACAACCGACTAACCTCATTCCTGCCCTAACCCGACTAACTAATGACCTTTTAACCGTTAAAGCCAACAATCATTTCTCGCTACTTATATTGCTTGATCTCTCAGCTGCATTTGACACTGTAGATCACCCTCTCCTCCTTCAGTCTCTCCATTTGTTTGGCCTTCGTGACATGGCCCTGTCCTGGATCTCTTCTTACCTTAGTAAATGTTCCTTCAGTGTCTCCTACAATGGAGTAGCATATTCTACCCTACCTCTTTCTGTTGGGGTACCTCGAATCTCTGTCCTGGGCCCCTTATTATTCTCTCTTTATACTTCCTCCCTCAGCAAACTAATCAACTCTTATGGTTTCCAATACCACCTTTATGCTGACAATACTTAGATCTACTGACCTACTACTCAACTCTTCTTTCATTACCTCCTCACTATTAACTGATCTGTTTTGAAAAAAAAAAACATGTTTTCCCATTACAGTATCCCTTTAATAAATGTGTCAACTTTTTAACACATGTCAGTAATTTTATTTATTTTTTTAAGTTTGTGACAGTCAAGAAAGTAATGTTGCCTGTCAGGGCAGGCACCTCCTTCCGTTTGTGTCTTAAACACATTAGCACTTAATCTTGAATGTAACTGTACTTTGCATTCAATTTTACTTTGTATTTAATGGTATTTATTATTGTATTAACCCCTTCTTTTAATGTATTGTTCTGCATAAACAAGCAGAGCTATAAAAATTTAGATATTCTACATGCATGCATTTAATAGGAAAACAGATCAAGCTGCTGGGATTCCCTGTGGATTCCTAAGCTGAATCTCTAATAAATCTACCTCTTGGCGTTCTGACTTGGGATATGGAAAGTGTAAACCATACTACCCTATGCTAAAAATTTGCAGAAAAGTGTTGGTTGTATTAGTCATGTAGACCAACACAATACAGCCACCCACTCCCCAACACTACTAATTCAGTCAGCACCTCTTTGGACCTTTGAAGGCTGCCATACTTAAAGGGGACCTGTCACCAGACACAAAAAGCTGTGTAATAAAAGTCCTTTTCAAATTAAACATGAAACCCAAATAATTTTGGGTTATGAAAACACCCATACATGTTTTAAACTTGCTTAAAATTCTCATCTGTCATCCTATGTTGCCTGCCCCTCCTCTATGCCTTAGGCATAGAGGCAGGGCAGGAAATTACTTTCACTTTCCATTCTGCACTTCCTAGATGTCACTAGACTCCCCACATTCCTCCTCCCCATTTAATTGTGTAGCCAGTGTATGGGCAGGGGCATTGGGTTTCCCATTCTGGCACATAAACAATATTTTGGGATGATGCAAAGCTTGCCTTAATAACAGTGTCCACACAATGGCAGCTGCCTGTTTGATGTGTTTGAGAATTCAAAGACCAAACAAAAATAATTTTTTAAATAAATAATTTTATAGTGTAAGTGAAGTTTATCTTGCTTGACTAACATCATAAAATATGATTTGGAATTATTTTTTAGGTGACAGCTCCCCTTTAAAGAAAATGCTTTGGGCTGCGTGACTTTATCATGGTTATATTATTATTTTCAATCACTAGATAACAAATATGGAACTTAATTTTAAATAATATATAAATGAACAGGCAAGACTGCAGAATGAAACACACTTAGGGGTTATATACTAATTCTCGAATTTATCTAGTCTGGCTTTTTGGGGCAAAACCTTGAATTTTTCGTGGAAAAAACTAAATTTTTTGAGATTTATTATACCCAGATGGTGCAGAAAGCCGGAATCCGAAAATTCACCATCTCAGACCTGTCTAGATCATGTATAAGTAAATGGAAGATTTGCCTATCCCAATTTGAAGATTTTTTGGTTTGCGCTGGGTTTAGCCCTATAATCTGATAAGTTTAGGGTTTGCAGGCAAAAACCCAAAAAATGAAAAAAAAAATTCTGAAAAAATCGTGTTTTACTCGATTTTATCTGTTTTTTTCCTTTTCCAATTTTTCGAGCTATTTTAATAATAAATAAGCCAAAATTGTGCATGGGAGTTTGGTCGAGATTTTTTCATTTTAATTATGAGATAAATTTGGATTTTAGTAAATAACCCCCTCAATATACATATCCATGTGTTCATCATACTGTAAATATACTGTTAATATTTATCCTATAAATAAATATGGGTAATGAGTGTGCATTCTTCATCATATTGTAAGGTTCCCTGGTGATGAATACTAGTTCATAATACAAATTAATTATGCAGCCATGTTAAGCCACCCATGAGAAAGTATAAGTATACAAATTCTTTTTTTGCATGAGTTGGCACAAGCCCAAATATTTTCTTACTATTTGTAGTCTCTTCTACAAATAATAATGAGATGGTATGATTAATGATAAATTCATCTTTCGAGTACTCTCTGACCTTAACACCCAGAAAGGTGATGACTGCCTTGCACATTTTATAAATTGAAGCTGGGCCAGGCTCCAAAATTTTTACATTTTCAGTATAAAACTATGTTGGGGTATTTGTTTAAGGCTTTGGAGTGCACTACCAATATACAGTATATCACTCAGTTATACTGTTTATGTAGGCTTCCTCCTACTGCAGTAACTTATTAAGCTTATATAGAGGACATTACTCCAATACCTAAACACAATATAAGACATATGACTTGATCAAGGCAGTATATCCCCTTGTTAGAATCCTGCATGGTTCCAATTTTTTAAACCTAAACAAGAACCCTCATCTTTATCACTTGGACCGGCTGCTTTACCCGCATTCTGACGTACTACCCTCTGACCACAATTAAACCGCAATTGCTGTTACTTCAGAAAGACTGCTATAGTTTGTATAATACACAAAAGCCATAAATATCTTGTAAATTGTATCCTTATAAACGGTGACTAGTGATGTCATCAGTTATAAACAGTGAGTAGTGATGTCATTTTTGTCACATGACTGATTGGAAAATATGAGGATATTAGAAGTAACCTCAGAGTTCCATAACCTGCATAAAAGCACTTGGCCTCCTGCCTCGTGCTTTGATATGGTCATGGATCTCCTCGGTGCCTTATAATATCATTATATTTTACAACAGGGGGTACTTTATTTACTATATAAACAAGCCATCGGAGCAGCAATTCAGTCTAAAAAAAAGGAGAAAAGGCACATAGATATCCATAGTAGATAATAAAACATTTCTGCAGAATCTCATTGTATTCTGCAGTGCATATCTGTTATCTACCATGTAATCCTGTGCCTTTTCTCCTTCCTCAGCTTTGAATGGCTGCCCCCATGGCTACACAGCAGCTTATTTATATGACTATGGGCACATGGGCTAAAGGCTCCGCTGCTCTCAGCCTGCGTATTTTTTCAAGCTGAGAGAAGCGGATTCGCTCCGTGCTCTAACTTTGTTGATAAGAATTGCCTCTGTGCTCTTCATGCAGTGGGGGTCGGCCCAAATACACAAAGGTAGGCATTTTCAGACAGACCTTCGCTGCGTGTGAGCGAACAGAAGAGGGAGCAATTCAAATCAATGAAGATGGCACACAGAGTGGATCAGCCATCAGTCCGTGTACTCATAGACTTAGCTATAGTAATCTTTCTAAAAAAAAACCACACAATTTTTACCAGTGCAAGGCAACAGTACATTACTTTATAATTACTTTAAAAAACTTTGGTATTACAGTTCCTTTAATAAACTATGTTTTGTTTGTATAAATTCTTTCTTTATGACCAAGATGACTTTTGGTACCTTTATAAATGTTAGTATTGGTCATTATACTACTGATAATCTACGGCTACTATAATTTATAGTAGTTACATGACTATGTAAAAGATCAAGTTCATGTAACTCCAAGATTATTTCTGATATTTTTCTAAATCTTAGTAGGGGTACATTATTTATTATTCACCCTCATGTTTTTTGTATGGTCATGGAACTCCACGTAAAACTTTATTCAGGGGGAGCAGTATGTCTTTATGTACTTTATTAAAGATGGAGGAGAATGTCTTTATGTTAAACAGTATTTAAAACCCAATATTAAGGAAGAAGAGAAGGCCGAACGTATGGGTTGTACTTTTTACTAATTGTAGGGATATGCTACAGCCCCCTCACATAATTGAAGAAAAAGAGGTTTGACAACTGCTGCTAACAGAAAAGGCTGATAGTTTGGGGCAAGCCATAATAATGGGGGATTTTGATTACGCACATATTGACTGGAACAACAGTACAGAAACAAATGTTAGCACAATAACATCAGTACTTCAGTGCATAGATTTGGACACAGAACAGAACTGATTGTAAGATTGAAAACAATATTAAATAATTCCTGTTTTCAGTTAATTTGCTTAAAAAGGGTTTAGTTCTCCTTTAACAAAAACCTTAATTCAATATAATGGCCAGTGTTTACTCTTGATTTCCATCACCTTTACCTGGTGTGATAGGGCTCACATCTGTCTGCATGGTAATTCCTAAAATTATAAAAGATAATAGAACAATATACTCGATCATGGTGTAAACAGGAGAAATGCATGATCATGGATGATTGTATTATTGTTATTATCATTAGCGATGGGCGAATTTGCCGGCGCCCGTTTTTTTTTGGAAAAAAAATTTACGCGCAAATTCACCGCGAATTCGCGCCTGACGAATAAATTCGCCCATCACTAATTATTCTAAAAAAACTAACTTTTTCAAGATTTATTATACCCAGACCCTGAAAATAGCTTGAAGAATAGCTTGAAGTAGAAGTAAATGGAAGATGTCAGTTGAAGATATTAATGGCCTTCAGGATGTTCAATCAATTTGAGCAATTCAAGTATTTAGGGTTGTTGACTCCAAACTCGCTGATTCGAGTTTTTCCCATACTAGCTTTTTCTTAAAATGAAAACCATTCGAGTTCTGAGTTCATTCGAAGTATAAAAAATAGACACTGCATCTCCCATAATGTCAAGTTTGAAAAAAAATATATATTATGGCAAAGTCCATAAGGATGTTCACAACAATTATTGTGTAAATGGGGGGCTGTTTAAAGAGATTGTCATGATTTTTATAGTTTTATAGTTTTAGGTCTGGCTAGGTGTGTTAACCTCAAAAAACTGTGAGCCTTGGCAAATTAGCACAGCTTTCTAATATTTTGCCAACTTTCCTCAGCCCTAACAGATTTAATTACTAAATGATATTGTGTACATTGCAAGTAATTCATTCTATCATTTAAAATGTTATTTATTTATTTATTAAATGTCGAGTTGTATTTTACCAGAAAAATTTGAGTTTTCAAGGGTATTTTTCAGTCAAAACTAAAATTTTCAGATTAAAATAACCTAAAATTTTTCAGGTTTTGAAAAAAAAGTTTTTTAAGATTTTATATCCAGAAGCTGGAAATAGCTAGACTCATAATAAAAATAATCCTGTCTGTCGTGTAGAAGTCAATGGCAGAGGTCCCACGAACCATTTTGAAGATGTTTGTAGTTTTTTTCGGTGGGTTTTGCTCAAAAACAGCGATTATAGTTTGTTTTACAAAAATGTAAATGAAAGTCTTTGGTTAGAATCCTTCATTTAAAGGATCAATACTAATTGTTAGTATAGAACGAAATAAAAAGCACAAAGACATATTAAACTTTTAAATCACTAAGTCTTTATTAAAAAATAACTTACCGAAACTCCGCTTGCACTCCTCTTAAGAAAATGCGACACACGATGATCCATCATGTGACGCTTGATTTCTCCTTCCTGGCTATCTCCTATAAGGTAAGCAAGGAGGAGAAATCAAGCGCCACACGATGGATCGTTAGATCGCCTTTTCTAAAGAGGAGTGCAAGCGGAGTAAGTTAAGTTATTTCTTAATAAAGACTTAGCGATTTAAAAAGTTTAATATGTCTTTGTGTTTTTTTTGTTTGTTCTATACTAACTAATTTTTTTTTTAAATTGATGTTACTGGTCTTTTAAATCAATCAAAATCAAATCAAATCAAAAAGAGAATACAGATTCCTTTATATTGAATTTTGAAATTTGACTTGGAGTTAGACGTGTTCTTAGTTTACCAGGTGCTCTCGGCTATGTGCCATTTGCTCTGATAAACTTCAGTCACTCTTTGCTGCTGCACTGCAAGTTAGAGTGATATCACCCTCTCCCTTTCCACCCACAGCAGGCCATCAGCAGAACAATGGGCAGATAACAAGATAACAGCTGCCTGACTCCTGCATTGCTAAAAATGCTCCTATGATCCACCTAGTGGTAAATATGAGAATGATACTCAATAGTAAAACCCAAGTCCGGCTCATCCAAAGCCATGACTCCTCCAGTCACATTGAGTAGAAAAAACAATGGCTTGTCTGAAAGCAGTTCCATTGTGAAGTGCCAGCTCTTTCAGAAAGCACAGTATCAGGCACTCAGGTGCCTGCCAAAACACTGATATGAAAAAAATACATATATTGGTTCAAGAATAAAATTTAAATGGTAAAACGAATTGTTTGCAATGTACACAGTGTAATTTACTAATAAAAACTAAACTATAATATCATGGGGACATTAGAGTTTTCCTCTAAAAGCATACAACAGAAATGTTTGTAATTTAAAATTATATTAATATTTTATTACCTGAAGAAGTACATATACAGTAAGGGTGTTATTTATCAGTCCGAATTTATCTCAACTTTTCCAGCTACAAACTCCGATCTAATCCGTACAGGGTTTTTTTCAGCGTATTTATTATTACATTTTGACGTCAATTTGCTTTGCGTGGAAAAAATCCGGTTTTCACGATTTTTTCAGATTTTTTACCCCACAACTCAGATTTCTTTTGCTTTTTGCCCAAAAACTCAAGAAAAATTCAGGGTATTGCACGAAACCCAGCGTAAATCAAAAAATCATTGGGACTTCTCCCATTGACTTATATGCAACCTCGACAGGTCTGAGATGCCGGATTTTCTAATTCTGACTTTTTTCCATCCTCGGGTATAATAAATTCTGTAAAATTCGTGATTTTTAAAAAGTCAGATTGTATACTAAAAAATCTATTTTTTTTTCATTCTGTGTTTAGTAAATAACCACCTAAGTGTGTTAAGGAACGCCATCTGTCGCTTAACTTGGATGTAAGGAAGCTAACAAACTGCTCCAGTGCAGAAAATAAATAGTTAAAGATTAAATTGTTGATAAAGATTTAACAAATGCTGACTATTGTTATCACCACAAATCAACCTTGTCCCTTAACTTTTAATATGTGACCTAGTCCAAGCAACTTATCAATTATGCACTGATTATTGTATGATTATATTGTATGCTTTTTATATTATTAGTACAGGTATTCCTGTTCTGCCTCTCTCTGACCTGTCTCTGGCTGTCAGTTTATTAATCGCCCCAGTGGCTAAAGCAAAGAAAGTACCATAGTGCATAAAAAAGGGCATTAACTCTAGTGATGAAAACATAATCTTTGCCATTTTATAGATCCCTGGTAAGGCCTCACCTTGAGTAGTTTTATAACTTTTTTCCCACATCACTAATGCATATATATCTGTGTATTTACAGTATCTTACCTTACCTTCATGAATTTTCTGATAAAATGTACAGGTTTTTGTATTGTGCCATATTAATTCACAAGATTAGTCTACGTAAATCATACTATATATGAGAAGCAGAAACGTAGAAACACACGATTCTTTTCTTATAGACATCTTCCCCTTACACCAAATGGGTACACTTTGATTACTTTTCTTTATCTCTCCATTCAGTCATAGCAATCACAAAATATCGGTCTCCAGCTGTTATTAATCAGCTCCTACATTCGTATGATTCCGGGGCTTTCTTAGCTCATCTTCCTCTTTAGTGCATTCTTCCTTATGTCATAATTCTATTTCTCCATTTGCGCTCTCTCTCTCTCTCTCTCTCTCTCTCTCTCTCTCTCTCTCTCTCTCTCTCTCTCTCTCTCTATATATATACATATATATATATATACACTGTATATGGCTTTCTCTAAAGTCCTTGCTAAAAAAAACTCAGAAATCAAAGGGACATTTTCAATACTCGTACAATGTATTCAATGAATGTAGACAAAAACGTATTCATATTTTTATATGTTCAACTCCTAAATATTAGCATTTGTACAAAAGGAAGAAAGAGTTTTTCTGCTTTATCAAATCATTTGTTGAATCTGGTGCCAACTATCTATGCTTTATTTGTACATTGTTAAGGGCAATTACACATAGGATGATGCAGTGGATTTTATCCACTGAAGGTTTCAGCCCAGAAGCCAGAAGACAAAACACTTGAAATCATTGCAATGGCAGTGGCCTAGACACCTCTCTCTCTCTCTCTCTCTCTCTCTCTCTCTCTCTCTCTCTCTCTCTCTCTCTCTCTCTCTCTCTCACACACACACAGATCTATCTGCCACTCTTACAATTGCACAAAAAATATCAATGTTTAGTTGCAGGAGCACATGTTGCCCACATTTTGTCAAACTTCAGATCCTTTTGTGAGGTTATTAGGGTTATGGGGTCATACAGAATCAAAATTGCTCGTATTTGGAGGCACATTAGCTCATATGAGGTGGGGTGTGGAAAGGCAACACAGAGAAATGTCATATTTGAAGAAATCTAAATATTTCCTGTTGAGGAATATCATACAATTAAATATTATTTTGAAAACCAATAGTGACATAACTAGCAACCAAGTGCACCCCTCCCCATCTCCCCCCTAGACCCACAGTAGTTATGCCACTGATAATCATTATTGAAGCTTTCAGAATTCTTTATCCAGACCAATTCTGGGATGGTGAATATTTTAATAAATATTGATATTGACTATATTTATCCAGTTTACAGCTTCCTGGCAGATTAATTTAGTACAAATCATTCTGAATTGATCTAATGCAACAGGTTTTTTATTTGGAATAATAAATCCCAAAAGCAGCATTGATTTGTTCATAATGATTTTTATAAATCAGCTACAATATCTAAAAATATAATTTAAAAAAAATAAGAAGCTAATTGAATTCCCTTTTTTTAAAAAAAAATAAGAAGCTAATTGAATTCCCTTTAAAGGAGAAGGAAACCTAGTTGGCGCAAAAACCCTCCCCCCCTCCCGTGTGTTGCCCACCCTCCCTTCTCCTCCCTGGCAAATGCCCCTAACTTGTTACTTACCCTTCTGGGCACGTCCAGTCCACGGAGTTCACAGACGACATCTTCTTCCTGCTTTGAACGGCATTTTGGCGCATGCGCAGTAGGAGCATTTCACCGGTACGGATCTACTGCGCATGCGCCAAAAGTCACGAAGTTTTCCGATTCGTGACTTTTGGCACATGTGCAGTAGATCGTACCGGCGAAAAACTCCTACTGCGCATGCGCCGGTCAAAGCAGGAAGAAGATCGCTTGGAAGAAGATGGCGTCGGTGAACTCCGTAGACTGGACCTGCGCAGAAGGGTTAATTAACAAGTTACGGGCATTTGCCCAGCGGGACGGCTAGGCCAGGGGGGAGGAGGGAGGGTGGGCAACACAAAGGAGGGGGGAGGGTTTTTACGCCGACTAGGTTTCCTTCTCCTTTAAAGGAGCTCTAAATCAAGCCTAACACTGACTCTTTTGGACTCCATAGCTCTTCAAAGAAAATTGCTCTCCAGTGCTAGTCACCCCATCTGCACCTAGGCAAAAAGTGTTAGGAAGTGAAACCGATGTGTTGGGTTACATGAATTTGATGTTATGGCTATATTGAGCGTATTGAACCAGTATTCCTGGATGCATAATTCATGTAATTTACAGCATTAGAAGTATCAGTCAACTGAACCAGCAGGCACTGGTATTGCAGGATATACGTAAAATAAAACTCAGAACTGCAATGGTCCATAATTTAAAAATAACACTGTATTCCATGAAGTATTAAAAACAGTGAAATAGTGTTGACTCTCTAACTAAACCTTAACCAACATACTATATAACACAGTCGAGAAATCTGGAAACCCAAAACATTTTTATAGGGTTCTCCTCCTCCCAAAGTTGCAAACAGATATACTAAAATGTATATATGAGACAAAAATGTATTTTGTGGCATCTTATATATTATATATGTAGATAGATAGATGATAGATAGATAGATAGATAGATAGATAGTAGTTTTGGATTCCAGGCTTGAAAACAAGTTTTAATTGCATAAAAACTAAGTATAGTGCCAGTATAAAAACTAAATAAAGTGCCAGTCCACATTGGGGCTACCAAATAGCCAATCATAGCACTTATTTGGCACCCAAATTGACTTTTTTCATGCTTGTGTTGCTCCCCAACTCCTTTTACATTTGAATGTGGCTCAACGGGTAAAAAAGGTTGGGGACCCCTGCTCTAGCTTATTCCAATATATTTGCTACTTTTATATGTGCAAAATATTTCTCTATGTTTCCCCTTGACCACATTCAGTTTTGTCTTCATTACTAAACTGTGTTTTAATTTGTCTTTTAACTACTTTTCTATCCTTTACTCTGTTTAAAATGCTATTTAAAACTGGAACTCTCCTTTATTAATCAAACCATGGCTTTTTGCTGAAAAAAAATGTATTTATTTTTTTTGAATCACTTTTAAAAATGTCTTTTATGTCAAATTTCTAAACCTTTCTTGCATCCCAGCTTTAATGTCTCAGTATACTCCTTTTTCTCTGAATAATCTTCTCAAGACTGTGTTTTATATCTACCCTTTGAAACATTGCAAAGATTCCATATATATAAATCTTCTGCTTCCGACTTTTGCCACAAACATTCTCAATGCAATTTATCTTGCAAACTTAGTGCTTCAATTTAAGCACTTAGGAATTTCAGATTTTCTTAAGATTATACCTGTAACACGTGGAAGCACATAAAAACCACCCAGAGAGGTGTACCTTGGGGTTATCTAGTACTTTATGGTTAGCAAATAAATCAATAAATAAAACATAAGTCAAGAATAAAATATTTATATCTATAATGTAAAACTGTCAAGCAAGAACCTCTGTAAGGAAGCTACTATAATATAATTGTTTTGCTGAAATTTGGGTCCCTGAATTACTATTAGTAAAGATAAGGCAGTCGAGGTCATTTAGGAGTCAATGGCAGAGGTCCCTTGAACCAGATGTTAATAGCCATCATGATGTTCGAGGGTTTTGCCCAAAAACTCAAACAATTTAAGTGATTAATTCGAGTTTTCGGGTTTCACGACTCGAACTCACTGAATCAAGTTTTTGTCCATTCGAGTTTTTTCTTAAATAAGAAACCAAATAAGCTGTGAGTTAATTTGAGTTCATTTGTGGTATAAAAACCTCTACCTATCATGGGGCCACAAAATAATAATGTAAAATGAGGGAAAACTTAAAATCAGGGGATGTAAAATGGGAGTTCTACTGTAATAGTACTATGATGTGCACCATTTTCTAGTACATGGTTCATTTAAAAAAAAAAGAGAGAGAATTGGCAGATCAGAGATATAAAAAGTTGTTTTAAAAGATGCTCCACAACAGAACTTAGCTTCACATAAAATATGTTAGTAAATTGTGTATTGTACAGTATTTGCAGGTCTAATAACCCATATTAGCCAACCAAAAGCTAGTATTTTCTCTTAGCAAGATATTTACTAGCCTCCAGTTATAATAATAAAAAAAATAGACCAATTGACTAATATGACCAATAAGCCACAAAGTTTGTTTATTTTTTTAAACAGCTCATGTTTGTAAATCAGCATGCCCTTATTTTGCTTCCAAGATAGCAGAGATTCATGTAAATGTACCCAATGTAAAATTTCCACTATCTTCATGTCAGCGTTGGAATTCCAGAAGCATAAATTCACCCGAAGGAGTACATAGGAAATAAATGAGACATGGCTGCTGCCTATTATAGCCCTGTTCCCTCAAACACAAAAAACATAGCTTTATAATCATAATAAAGTAGATAGATAGATAGATAGATAGATAGATAGATAGATAGATAGATAGATAGATAGACAGATAGATGCCACATACAGGTATGGTACCTGTTATCCAGAATGCTCGGGACAGTGGTGAGAATACTATTTGCATTGGCGTAAATTCCCATCTCTTCTCCTGGTGAAATTTCTCCAGTGAATATTCTTCAATTTACTAAGTGCACAAGAACGAGTTTTCACCAAGAGAAATTTCTCCAGGTTCAAGCTGGCAAACTACTACTATAAAAATAGAGCAGCCACTTTTGAATCTCATTATTTATATCACCCCCTCCGAGCTAATTTTCCATATACATCATTTCTTTATGGCAAAAATTATCTGCAATTGTATGGGGAAAATATACTGGCGGATTTCACAAAGAATTTACATCAGGAGAAAACGTGTACTTGCAATTTTTAGTGACTATGAAATTTGTTGTGAAAATACACCTAGCAAATTAAGGTGAACTTTGATGAAGTTAGACGAGGAGAAAGTTCACAATTTAGTACTTCTCTTCTTTAAGTGTGTAAGTTAAATGTGGCTGTTTGCCTTTCACTGCTCTTTCATGGTTTACATCTTATCTGTCTGACTGTTCCTTTAAAGTTGTCTTCTCTAACTTTACTTCTACTACATTCCCTCTGTCTGTCGAAATTCCTCAAGACTCTGTTCTAGGCCCTCTGCTGTTCTCGCTCTATACAACTTCGCTAGGAATACTTATTCAGTCGTTTGGACTTCTGTATCACCTTTATGCTGATGACACCCAACTCTACTTGTCTACTCTTGACCTCTCTCCTTCTATCCTTTCCCAAGTTACAGACTGTCTCTCTGCTGTCTCCTGCTGGATGTCACAGCGCCACCTGAAACTGAACCTTTCAAAAAGAGAACTCATTATATATCCTCCAAGTTCTTCACTTGTCCCTCAGATATCACTCACAGTAAACAACACCACCTTTCATTCCACTGCACAGGCACGCTGCCTAGGAGTTATCCTAGACTCGCATCTGTCTTTTTCACCACACATCCAAACACTTGCAAAATCTTGTCATATTCAACTGCGCAACAGAATCAACCAAAACACTTATTCAGTCTCTTATTATCTCCCGCCTTGATTACTGCAACCTACTCCTCACAGGTATTCCAACAAGTCACCTTTCACAACTCCGATCTCTTTTTAATGCTGCTACTAGACTTATTCATCTATCTCACCGCTCAACATCAGCTGCTCCCATATGCATGTCCCTTCACTGGCTCCCAATCTCCTCTAGAATCAAATTCAAATTACTAACACTCACATTCAAGGCCCTTAACAATGAAGCCCCTCCATATATTTAATCTCTGATCTCCAAATACACTTCTTCATGCAACCTTTGCTCTGCTTCTGACCTTCGCCTCAATTCTCCTCATTCTCTTCTACAAGACTTCTCTCGGGCTTCTGTTTTTCTCTGGAACTCTCTGCCTTGAGCTGTCAGACTTTCTCCTTCTTTCCAAACTTTCAAACGCTCCTTAAAGACCCACCTGTTTAAAGAAGCTTATTCAATGTACCTTAATTAATCAGTCATTGCTGTATCATAAATCACAAAATTGTCTCTAAAATCATAATGTCTCAATTGTACCCTAACCTTTAGTTTGTAAACTCTAATTTGAAGGGCAGTGTAATCCTATTGTACTCTGTAACCCTTGTTTGTTATCCACTATTTATTCCCTGTTTGTTATAACCAAGGTAAAGCACTGCGTATCTTGTCGGCGCTATATAAATAAATGATGATGATGATGAAATGCGCCCTATAACGGAAGTTGCCATGAGCAATTTGGGGAACTTCACTAAAATATACTGGGGCTCATTTATAAACGATGGGCAAATTTGTACCTGGGCAGTAACCCATAGCAACCAATCAGTGATGAGCTTTTTATCAGTTAGCTACAGGATGAACAAGGAAAGCAGTCTTCTGATTGGTTGTTATGGGTTACTGCCCAGGTGCAAATTTGCCCAGTGTTTATAAATGAGCCCCACTGTGAGAGAAAATGCTACTGGAGCTAGGGCTCTGCCATTAGCCTTAGAACATGATAAAATACTAGAGATTTGTGAGTATTTTTTTGAAGAAATGTTAAATACCCTTGAGTATATTTATAGTATATTTATAGCCATATTCCGTTTTAAAATTTTTTATTATGACATGTTTTCCTAACTGATCTAAATATGTTCCCTTGTTGTACAATAAACAAAATATTTCCTTTTTCTGGTAAAACCATAACAGCCAATCAGATGTTTTCATTTTTTACTAGTCTAACTGCATGAAAACAGAAAAACTAAATAGAGAATGGTGTTTATTTTTGTCAAGTTGATACATCACTCTCATGGGGCAATGAGAAACAGAAGTAGATGGTGCCTGCAAGGATGAAAGTGATATCAGATTTTACAACCTATGGAACTGGAACTGGTTGCTAAGCCTTGGTTACAATAGCAACCAGGCAGAAATGGAGAAGAGTATGAATATGTTCCTGAAAACAAAGATAAAAAAATAAATAAAATGTGTTTTTTGTTGCCATAGTCATTGATCCTGAAACCACATAGAATTTTTAGTAACAGGAAAGAGACAGAATAGGAAAGCAAATAATTAGAAACAATAAAAAGACCAGTTGAAATGATGCTTTGACTAGGTCCACCTAGAACATACTAAAAGTTAATTTAATAATAAGTTAAAATAATAAGTAAACATACCCTTAGTTTTAGATGGGGTATCATGTTGATATGAAGAATCCTGCAGCAATTTTTTGGCATTGCTTGAATAACATTTCCCCAAAATAAACCTTTTTTTCCTATCTTTCGGAATACCAATCTCACTTGCTATGGGCAGTGAAAACCGAATGTCAGGGCCCCGGAAAACCACAATAGACCTGACAGAAACTTCTCAAAAGATTAAAAGAAGACTGAATATAAAAAGTCAAGCCTGAAGTCCACATTTTATATATGTCTGTGGATACACTCGAATGTGTGTGAATCTCAATTTATCTGCCCATGATCCCCTCAGGGAACCTATTTTGAAATCATCTGAGGTATCAAGTCACAAGACTTCACTTGGGAAAGTATAGGTTTGTGTTTTATTCCCTTTTATTTTTAAGGCTGACTGATATTTTCCTGTATTTTATTTGTAGCCTCTTTAACTCTTTTAGTTATGTTGCACAGTTCGCTATAAACATTAGACAAGGAAACATGTCCTGGACATGATAGTGATGAAATTGATGAGGATATTACTGCCTTATTATTACAGATAAAAAGCTAATTAGTCAGACATTTTAAAAATATGTTTATTTAAAAAAAAAAGACTAAATTAATCACATTGCTTTATTTCTGATCTAATGTATTTCTGATATAATATTTACCAAGGCAAAGTTTTTCTAAAATGACATTGCCTTAGTAAATATTAAATATTGCTTTTGAGACCCAAATATATTGTAACTGTTGTTACAGTATATACTGCCTTGTTGTTATCCAGAAACCCATTATCCAAAAAGCTCCAAATTACAGAAAGGCCATCTCCCATAGGTTTAATTATTGTTTACAAGATTTTCTAGTAGACTCACGGTATGAAGATCCAGATTATGGAAAGATCAATTATCTGGAAAACCCCAGGTCCCTAACTTCTGGATAACAGGTCCCATACTTGTATTTAATTTCCCATTATATACTTTAGCTGTTACTGTCTTTATATACATTCTTGTTGTTAAATATTCCACCCTTTATATAATTTAACCACATGGTTTTAGTTTCCTTTCACATGTTACTTTTTAAAGAGGCAGACTTACTGCATGGCAAATACATGTAGGTGTGTGTGTGTGAACTCCTTAAAGCCTGATATTGAAACACATTAGGGAGATGAATAGTCATGCAGGAACATAAACAGTCAAGCAGGGAGAGGCACTGTCAGGCAGAGATACAAACTGTCAAGCCGGGAGAAGAACAGTCATTCATGTAGAGGGATAGTAATGTGGCAAAGGAACATCAAATAGGGAGATTGCCAGAGGGACAGTTAAGCAGCAGCAGAGAAACAGTCAGGCACGGAAATGGGCTTTAATATTTTTAGATCTTGCAAGCAGGGCCCCTGTTTGTTATAATATTACAAAAAGTAAAAGGGAAAGAAGACCAGCTAGGTGCACATGTGGGAAGCCAGGAAGGCATACAGAGAGATCAGGCAGCACAAATTATAGTCAGGAGGAGAGGAGGATGACCAAGCAGGGAAGCAGAAAAGGAAATCATAACAATCAAACAGAATTTAATAATTGTTGCTATTATTTAAACTATATAATTAATTGTAACTGAATGTCTTGGTAGCTCTTCATGAGTTTCTGCAGCGGTTATTATACAGAGCTTTGTCTGCAAGGAGTTTGTATATTCTCTCTGTGTTTTTGTATGTAGGTTTCCTTCCACAAGCCCAGAGACTTTGGGGAAAAACACAACTTGCCTCCAGCACTTGTTGGCTTAAATGAGCTTTAGTGGGTGATGGGACTTAGATTGTAAACGCCAATGGAGCAGGAACTGATGTGAACAATGCATAATTTCTGTAAAGAGCTGTAGAATATGTCAACGCCAAGAATAATAGTTACAAAACCTGGTGCTGGTAGCTTAGATTGGTAAGGGGCTACAGACTGTGAGGAGCTCTTTGTTCATGAAGTTTCCCTACAGAATGAATGAAAATTTGAATCAAGTCTTTAATGATTCCTGTACACAATTTGATATAAATAGAGAGTATCTATATAACTATGGTAACTATATTTTCTAAAGGATAAACTATGTTCAACACTGAAATGTACTCTTTAGACTTGTACTTGGCCAGATCAGTGCTGGCCAAGATTTTCCATGTCATGGGTCAATTATGCTCTATTTTATATGTTTGGGTACTACTGATAATAAACAGTGATGTCATGCAAAGTGGTCTATGGAGATCTTGACCTTGCTGGGGGCCATAAAAATATCTTGTAGGGCCACATCTACCCACAAGTCTCCAGCTGTATAATCCTGCCCTAGATTGTAAATTGTTACAGGTTGGTCCATAGGACTACTTATTTGTCCCTGTTTGTTGAATTAGTTTGTTTCATGCCCACCAACCTTTTCTATACAATCAGGGAAATTTATGACTGAAAGTGCAATAAGCAAACTGCAGTTGAGCCATGTTTTAATCTAAAAAAAGCAGTGTTTTTTCTCAGTTGCCCCTAATGCGTTAAGGTTACCACAATTGTGCCTGCACTTCTTTTGGATGCAATTGCACTAAATATATATCGGGTAGTGTGTTTGTTCTTTTGGAGCAACTGTGCTGTGGTGAATGATGCAGAGTGCTGAACTGTGCCTAGTTCAGAATGGGAGGTGGGAACGAATGAGTGGCACCGAACACAAGTCTATGGAAGTTCAAAGAGCATGTTTTGATGCAAGTACCTGAGGTAGGCATTATACTAAAGCATATCTGCAGATCAGGTTCTTTAACCATGTGATTTTTGCTGAAGACAGTAAAGGTATTTCTTCTATGCTGCTGGGCAGAATGTTTTCCACTTGTATTTGTCTGTACTTTTTCAAGATGTCTTACAGATACAAGAGATTTTCCAAAGAGAATCTTCCCTACTAGCTTTACATCAGTCATTTTTCTGTTAGATCATCCTGCCATTTTGGCTTGCCAGAAGCATACCTTAATCAAATAAAAAGACAGATAAAGAACTTTTCAGATGTTCAGAGCTAGAAAATAATTGTTTCATGGCTTTGCTGTTGATCCTATGAAACCAAGAAGGGACAGTCAAGTTAAAGTAAAGCAAGGTTCTCATAGAAGGATACTTTTTATTTGGAGCCTTGGAAAACATTTTATTGTACAGTGTTGCTTTGAGAATTCATCTCCATTGTGGTTGGCCTACGCCACCCATCATGCTTTATCCCTTTATAATGTGTTCGAAAATGCTGAGAGGAGCAATAACTGGATGGAGCAACACAACTATGGATGGAATATGAACCCTAATGGCTGACCATTGAATTCCAGAGCCTCTTCGTTCAATCATGTTTCTGTTAGATCATCCTGCATTTGGCCTGCCAGAATTATACTATAATCAAATAAAAAGACAAATACAGACTTTTCAGATGTGCAAAGCTAGAAAATAATTTTTTCATGGCTTTGCTGTTGATCATAAGAAACCATAATATGTTTGAAAATGCTGTGAGGACCAATAACTGGATGGAACAACACAACTATGTATGGTATATGAACCCTAATGACTAATCATTGAATTCCAGAGCCTCTTAGTTGGCCACAATGAGTTGGCCACACACGCACACACACTTACCTTAATAACAACATGCCCTATAATACATATTAGTCCAAATGATTAATTCTAATGGAACATCTTGTTAGTTGAAATTTTATGCTTTGTCATATGATAACTTGCACTGACTCTACACTCACAGTCAACATATATTTAAATGTCTCTCTTGCATAAAAAATTACAGATCATGTCTTCTGAACAGTTTCACCAAGTGTGTTTTTCTATCAAAAGGAAATTGAATTGCAATTTGTAAGTGTAAATTGCTTTATCAATAACATATAGGAAGTATTTTCCTTTGAGAGGAAGAGTAATCCAAAGAGATAAGTGCAACATTCCCCATTATTCACAAACAATGACTGCAGTGCGATAATGTACTACTAAAAATTAGCTCTTTTCAACTAAGATACTCAAGTAATTGAAAATGTATAAGTCTGCATCCTAATCAAGTTTAATACTTGTTTAATTATTTGTATGCACTTTATCTGCTTTGAAAAATATGGTGTGGTTTTTTTTACTATTAAAGCAAATTTATCACTTTTGGTCCAAAAAATGAAAATTGCACAAAATATAAATAAAATTGAACATGATTTTTAACTGGTTTAACTGGTCCCTTCTTACCAATAAATTATTTACCTACTCCATATTAAATCTTAATTTTAAAATAATTATGTGATCCAGATCCAGAAATAATGATCACTAATTACAACAACAATAGTAAAAAAAATTAGACATTTGTGAGCAATATCTTTGGCTTCGTCTGTGCCGAGGCTCAGCTACCGCTAGTAATTAGGCAGACAGCACAGGACAGGTGCCACGAGATATTGTGACCTCCTGAGAGAATGATCGAGCACATACAGTGCTTATAGATAGAATCAAAGGCACAAGGGAATTTGTGATTCCCAGTGCCCCACCAAATAAATATTTCTGTAGCCTTTTTTATAGGTCAGCAGAAACCCAGCAGAAAAGGATAAAAAAAAAAAAACACGTTATCCGTGATACAGCTTATATTCTTTTTGGCTTTTTTTTTCATGTCAACAAACCAAGGAGGATTTTGGAAGGCTTATTTCGGAAGTTGGGTTAGCACCCTCTTTTGCCAACAGCAACAATTTGCTTTTCTAAAAATATCTACCTGTCAATTATTGAAAAATAACAAATGCATTCTAATTTTATGTTTCAATGCTGTAGGCCAATGTTTTATTTTTTGTTGTTGTGGCAAATTAATTTCGTTCCGTGAACGTCATCTTCCGATAATTAGCAACTTTCTCTGCAGGATGGATGACAAATGCTTTTTATTGAAATAAAAACGACACATTATTTTGCATGCTCAAAGCTTCGCTGCTAGATGTGTCAAGTCCCAAGTGTAACAGGTATAATATTTCTTGCCAGTTACGCACTGAATAGGAATTGTCTACATTTATGCTGTGTATATCAGTGCTCCATTATTAATTTTTTTTCATTTTTTTTTTTTTGCTTGGCACATGCTTGGGGAAGAGCTTTGAAAATAGAGCTACTCTGTTGCTAGGATACAGTTGTAGTGCACATTCCTCATCCCATTACTATGGATTCATTGTGGCATGTGATTTTCAGACACTTCATAATCCTTGCATATAACGGCCTTTATATAAAGGTATTACAATTAAAAATCACAAATAGTGATGGGCGAATTTCTCCGGTTCTACCGGGGAAAAATTAGCGAAACTGGAAAATTGACACCCACTTCGATTTTGGACGCGCATCCAAAAAGTCGCTTGCATCAATTTTGAGGCCGGCGGATTTTCGCTAATTCATTCGCTGACAACGAAATGCAGAAATTCTCTGCGAATTCGAGCCAGGCGAATTCGAGCCAGGCGAATTCGAGCCAGGCGAATTCGAGCCAGGCGAATTCGAGCCAGGCGAATTTATTCGCCCATCACTAATCACAATTTAAAAAACACAATTTAAGAAAAGTATATCGGAATAAATGTTAAAAAACTTATAGTAATATCTTTTAACTTCAATGTGTTTCTATTGCCTAATTCCTAGTATATATAATTGTTTTTTCTCCCATATAACACTGTGCTTCTGTGCACATGTTTGACATAGAATAACAAGAAAACTTTATTTCAATGTGCATGTAATTAAAATGTACTTAAATGTATCTTTTTAAATAGTATAAGAGTGCACACTGGTCTGTTCCGTCTTTGATTCTTCTTTTTCGATGTATTTCATAGTTTAGTGATTAGAGCATCCTTCTTCCTATAGGTGGTTTTGAGATATATATAGTGAAACCACGGATGCCATGAACATTATGAAAAGATCTCACTATAAAAACTACAAACAAAAAGAAAAGATGAACAATGCGCTAAAAAATACAAAAACTTCTAAAACGTCTAACCTTCATCGTTTTTCGGACAATTACTAATGAAAAAAATAAAAAAAACTTCCAAAAGTCCAAATTAATTAAAAATGGTCCAATAGGATCAGCTCTCATTAATTTCTATGGGACTGCAGATTTTCAGGGTTTTAACTAATTTTTTTTAACTAATTAGATTTTTCAAAATTTATGATACTCCGGCCCTTTAAGAACTTGAATTAGACTATTTGCCACCTAAAACCCGCCAAATTGCTGTTTTAGTCAATGGGATCAATTTGGAGTTGTTTGCAGCCTTCCGGACATTCAAGTTTTTTCTCTGAATTTTTCCTGGTCTGGGTTTTTTTGGCAAAAATTCAAATTTTTACTGGGAAAAAACTAATTTTTTGCGACTTATTATACCCCAAAGCTGCAAAAAATCAGCATCCGAAAATCCTCCATCTCAAACATGCCAAGGTCATGTGGAAGCTAATAGGAGATGTCCTTTTCACATTTTGAAGATATTGTGGTTTGCACTGGGTTTCATCCAATAATCTGAAAGATTCAGGGTTTTCGAGTGATTCGGGTGTCATATCCAGAAAATCCTTATGATTCGGGTTTTCAATTTTATAGAGTTTTTTCCCGACCTGACTTTTTCAAGTTATTTTAGTGATAAATAAGATAAAATTGTGGATGGGAGTTTGGTCCAGCTTGGTTTAATAAAAATATGAGATAAATTGGAGTTATAAATAACCCCCTTAATATGAGTATTTTTCAAAAATATACCCAATTTTGAAAAACAATTCATGTTGATTATACAGGGGGGATAATTAATTAAATTGAGAGTCTGCATCTCCAAAATTAAGATCACTGCTACATAACACTAAAATGCTGATAGTAGCAACTCAGCTAGATTATATGCAATGGAAATGCAAGATAGATGCTAAATGCCATCAGTAACAACTGAGCACCTGATATTAGCCAATTAGCATTAATTAGCAGCTTCTAATTTGTTGAAAATTGCTAAAGAGGCCCCAGGTATTAAAGTGTAATATCATGCTCCCTTTTAGAGCTCATGCAAATTGATAGGCAAGACATTGAAGCTTGATTCCTATTAAACCTTAGGTGTGAATTAAGACATTTTGGAATTTCACACATTATGTTAAAATGAATATCAGTGTTTTGTAAGGACAAAGTGACTGTAAGGCAAAGGCGCAAAGTGCAAAATTTGGTTGCAAACCACCATGTTTTTTACCCACTATGCATTTTCTCTCAGAGTTCCAGTGTAACTGTAGGCACATGCTGTGCTTTTCACCAATATGATGACAAATCTTTGGCATCTAATTCATTTGCAACAGGTCATTTGTGGGAATTGACGTATCCTGCTAAGGAAAACCTAGAATCACTGGCAGGCTAATTGTAGAGTCAGGGTCCCCTTGTGTCAGTGCATGTACTTGCATGAAAATCATCGAAGCAGGTTGAAGTGGCATGCGTTGCAAAGGAGAATGTATGGATTCAAGTATTCTGAATAGTATCAATGTGTGCTAAATAGTGCATCCACCCTTGGGCTTAGCAATAGGAAATCTGCAATCTTCATTTGTTATATGTAAGAGATGATCAATATTCTATACATCATAAACCTTGGACCTGACCTTGAATCATAGTCTGAGGTATTAACATTTGTGTGTGATTGGACTTTATTCAGACTCTCTTCTGTATGAGGATCGCAGGTACCTAAAATTCCCCTTTCCCTGCTCTATGAATCGTAGGGTAAGGGAATTTAAAATTAGATCTTCCAGGAGCATATTGTTAAAACCTTTCACCTTGTTGGTTTCTATTCCTTGAACCAGTGATAATCCACTACCCCTTTGCCAGAGGGGCATAAGTAGCCTGTGGGAGGGGGCATATAATGTCATATAATATAGTTGTTCCTATTCCTGCCTAACACACACACACACACACACACTTATGACCGTGAGGCCACTAAAAATAATTATTATGCCAAGAATCTAAATGGCACCTACACCCTTACATTTTTTGAGGGTGATACGTAAGGCAGTTCTGTTTTATAGTTGTCCTGTTCATATCTATGACCCAACCTTTTGGACCTGGGCGAGGCAGTAAGAGGAGAGGTAAACACTTTACTATTTATGCCAATTCTGTCCTTGACAATTCAGTCCAAACACTTTGTCTAATTGCAAATGGGTATGTTGTAGAGTAGTGTAGAAGGTCACGTGCACACTCAGGCCCTTCAAGGATGATTCCACTTGGTGCTCAAAGACTTAAGGGAAACGGCACTCCCAATTTTCATGTAACAAAGTAATACAAGCTGGCACAAAGAGCGAGTCAAACCGGGGTCATACCCCTGGTACGTTTATTGCGTTAATTGTGACGCAATAAATGTACCAAGGGTATGACCCCAGTTTCACTCGCTCTGTGTGCCAGCTTGTATTACTTTGTTACGTTGTAGAGTAGATAGATCATGGGCAGTGACAAAACTATAATACAGCAAACCCCACGGTTGCGGTGGGCCTTTCCCCAGACTCATTCCTACCTTTAAAGTTCACTCCCGGCAGTAGCGGTCAGGGTCAAGGGGGCCTTGGGGAGGGGATGGGGTTGGGCTTTGTTTGCAAGGCCCTCCACCCAAAGATTTTTTTGTTAAAGGGGCCCAGAGCTATCAGGTTACCAACCAATCAGATGTATGCTTTCATTGTTTGATGAACAACTGACGAATCACTGATTGCTTGCTATGGGTTACTGCCCAGATTCACTTTTGCCCGGTGTTTATAAATGTGTTACATACATTGATTTTGAACATATTGACAGGGCGTTTATAATGTCCAAGTCAACTCTGGTTCTGTTAAATTAAAAGGTGTGTTGTAGGTGCTTTAGAAAAAGAAAAAGTACTTGTATTTTTGTGTGGAGGTAGTAGTGCACCTTCAAAGAACACAATCACTCCTTTGATTACAGCCATTGAACTTTTTAGGTTTGTTTGCTGCCTGCTTATTATTACACAGTAAAAGTAAGTTAGTTGAAAAAAGACACATGTCCATCAAGTTCAACCTTTTGACTCTTTTTTTTAACCTGCCTAACTTCCAGTTGATCCAGAGGAAGTCAAAAAACCCATCCGAAGCCTCTCCAATTTGCCTCAAAGGGGGACAAAAATTCCTTCCTGACTCCAAAATGGCGATCGGACTAGTCCCTGGATCAACTTGTACTATGAGCTATCTCCCATAACCCTGTATTCCCTCACTTGCTAAAAATCCATCCAACCTCTTCTTAAAGCTATCTAATATATCAGCCTGTACAACTGATTCAGGGGGAGAATTCCACATCTTCACAGCTCTCACTGTAAAAAAAACCCTTCCCAATATTTATTCTGACATGAAACTCAGCTAAATTGCTGAAAATCACAAACCAGATCAATTTGCTCAGTGTAGCTATATGGCAAGTCTTCTATAAAGTGTGCTGAGTTGCAGATTGAAGTTGAATGATGCTGATTTCCTCCCGCAAGTCCAAATATTACAAACAGGAAAGAAATGTGAAACATAAGTTTTTATTGGCAGCTGAGACTATAAGCCAATTCTCATCATTTGTGGCTTATTAGTGGTGCTTGCGAAGCAAAGCATCACTACTGTTATCTTGCAAACTTATTTTTTTAGTGGTGCTTGCGAAGCAAAGCATCACTACTGTTATCTTGCAAACTTATTTTTATTCTTCTTCCGTATGAAAGTTTGGCGCGTAACTAGTCCCGCACCGTTTGTCCTAGACCCATGAATGAGGTGTCAAATCGTGCGGCTTAATCGGGAATGGGGTGGTATGACTTTTCTAAGGGGTGGGTGGTTAATTGCCCCTTGCGGGGGCAATTAACCACCCCGAAAAGTCCCATAGATTAACATTGAGGCCAACTTTTGACGGATTCTAGCGCAGAGAGGGAATCTTGTAGAAACGTTAAATTTACCACATTTGAAGAGGTTTGCGACCTGTGTCAGATGATACCCCACACGAGGGTATAAGTTTTACCCCCGGGCCAGGAGAGGTCCCCAAATTTGCCCCATTGACTTATAATGGGGAATTTATCGAATAATTAGTTTGTCGCAGACCCATGAATGAGGTGTCAAACCGTTCAGCTTATTCGGGAATGGGGTGTTGTGACTTTTCTGTCCTATTTTGGGGACCCAAAAAAGTGAGCGGAGCCGCAACCAACCAATCAGATTTTCCCTATTGACTTCAATGAGAAAATGTAAACAGCTGTAATTCTCACAGTAATAAAGCCAGAGCTCCCAAACTTGGCACCGTGGGTCACTGGGTGACTGCAGCCAAAATTTACAAAAAGTGGGCGGAGTCTACAACAGCCAATCAAATTTCAGCCATTCAATTAAATAGGAAAATTTTAAACTGCTGCCGCTCTTAGACGGTTAATGGCAGCCTCCTCAAAGTTGGCACAGTTGGTCACTGGGGGACTGGGATTAAAATTAAGAAAAGTGGGTGGAGCCAAAACCAACCAATCAATTGATTGGTTTTAATGGGAAAAATTAAGAAGGCTGCCATTCTCTCAGTATTGATGTCAGGGACCTTGAATATCACAAATGTGGTCGCTGGGGGTTTCCACTTCAAGTTTAGAAAAAGTGTGTGGAGCCACCAACAACCAATCAAATTTCATTCATTGATTTTCAATAGAAAAAAATAGAAATGCTGCCATTTTTACACATTAAATGACAGCATTCCCAAACTTTGGTATGTTAGTCACTGAGTGACTGTGGTTCACAATTAGGAAAAAAAGGGGCGGGGCAACAACAGCCAATCAGATTTGGGCCTGAGTTTTGCCACGGCAAGCACCACTCACATTTTCTTCAGGAAATGTACCTCTCTAGTTAACCCTATTATTTGTAGAATTATAAAACTTGCCAAATTACACAAGGAGGACAGCCACACAGGGGAATATTGTTTTGCTTACAAAAAATACACCCCTACCAGTGTTGGAAAATAAAATCATTGGCGAAGTCAGTGTTGGCCCATACTACTTTGCCAATTGGAATTAGCATAAATACCGTGGGTAGGTCAGGGGTATTTTTATGGCATGGGCACCCTGTTCTTGTACGCCATAAAAACAGCATAAGTGGTTTTAATGTACTAATGTACATGTTTTTTTCATATTTCTATATATCATTTTTTTCTGATTACATTATTTTCTTAAATTAAATGATGCCTATATTTACAACTCTGTACAGATAGGTATATTTTCATATCAATGTAATTTGAAATTTATATAAACTTGTTAAATGGGATCATTCTCATTGGTGGTGGAGTTTTATAGTGCAAGGCATGTTTTGTTGTCCATTCTTTCAGGTGCATCAAGCATGTGTAATGTAAAAGTGGAATACAAGAGCTTTTCATGGTCTCTGCTTACAACATCCAGTTTTCAGCAGGACCCTCATCAGCAGCAGGTACATCAAGAAAGGTGTTGAATTTCCATGGACAGGGATGAGTCAATGGCACCTCTGATATCCCCCAAAACCACATGATTATTGATAGGCTCTAAACCTCAAATTTTTCTGATCAAGCTTTTTTTGCCAAAAACAAGATTTTCATGAAGAAAAAACTAGATTTTTTCAGGATTTATTATATCTGCAAAAAGCCAGAATCTGAAAATCCACAATCTCAGACCTGTTGAGGTCCTGTATAAGTCAATTGGAGAAGCACCTATCTCAATTTGAAGTTATCGTGGTTTGCGCTGCTCTTGCCAGAAAATCCGACTTTTTAAAGGTATTCTGGGTTTTCAGGTTTTTTCATGATTAGATTAAATCGAGTTTTTTTTTATTAATAAATAAGTTAAAATTGGAATTTTGGTTGTGGTTTTTTAAATAAAATATGAGATCAATTTGGATTTCGCCGCTGCTTTTCAAGAGGTTCTGAAGCACCCTCATCATCATCAAGGCATAGGAGCTTCAGTCAGTCTGTGGTTATAAGGAATACAAACGTCAATGTAATTAAGCTTAAACTGCAAAGTTGTTTTTGTCTATTTCATATTGTTAAACCCGTAAGAAACAAGGCATTTCCTGTCTAAACACAGAACTTGGCTCCTGTGTTTTTCCTTGATATTGCTTTGATTGGATACCATGGCAATTAATCTCTCTGTTAACACTACTCTGTATTGCCAAAAACGCATATATATTTTTAACACTGTCTCTCTGGCTAGCAGTTAGAAGCATAGCAGAGAAGATATTTTCTCTACCTGTTTGCTCCCTGAGGCCAGCCAATGATATAAAACTCTGAAGGCATTAAGCCATGTCTCTTATCCGGCTGCATGGCAGTACCAGGGGATAATCAAAAAGCAATACTTGTATGTGTATTAATGATGGTTCCCTGCTAAGAATAGTTTTTTCCTTAGAACTAAAAGTTGACAACCTCAATATTTTATAATTCATTTCATTTTGTTTGCGTATCTTTCTTGTTATTGCTTGATAATATCCAGATTAATATTAAAGGGGCAACTTCAATGAAAAACTTCTGTTGTTGAACTGTAAACAATGTACACATCTAATGATAGTAGTCTTTGTAATATTAGTTTTCATTTAATTTTTAAAAAAGTTATAGATACTTTTCAGTTTGTGGGCCCGGATTCTATTGTAGCTCAGTTCCATCTAAAACTGATTTGTAATACCTTTTCATCTCTGGTATAACAGTCTTACAGCCCAATGATTTGCTTAACTCTGCTTCCCTACCCTGAGTACCTTAGTATTGCCCTGGGGAATATATTAAATAATATCACAACTGCATAGACAAACCTATGCAGTGAGAAGACATTTTAGGTTCCAGGTCCATGGAGTACAATATTGGGGGGGGGGTAGGCTGCTACTGGAAATAAGTCACCACATTATAATAGTTCTTCTATTTTATTGGTGGTTAATATGATTGCACTGGTAGCTGTCTCCAGTGCCACTGTAAATATTGTAAATCATTATATGTATAATATATAACATGGTCAATATATTCCGCAGTGCTATAAAATAAATTACAGTATACACTGAACATACAAGATTACATACAAAAGCAGCCATTAATTAATGTAAGAGGTAAAAAAGGCCCTGCCCAAAAAGAGCTTACAAGTTTAGAAGCTTAGAAGGAGTTAAGATCTATGGGAGACGGCTATTCCGTAATTTCGAACTTTTTGGATAACGGCTTTCTGAATAATGGATCCTATACCTGCAAATCCATTTGCCAGTGACTGCACTGGCTTGTATATTTAATCATCTGCCACCTGTTTACAGTATTGTTGTCCAAATGGCTATGAGAGTGTATACACTGGTTTGCAGTGGAGAAACAAAGGTAGAAAACAATCTAGACCATAGTCACACTGAAAAAAAAATTGAAGGAATACATGGCAGGCTATAAAAATAGGAATTGAAAAACAATGTAGGGCAAAACAAAATCCCATATAGTTTAAAGTATATAAATAAATGAAAAACACAGGGAGTATATGTTAGTTGGAATAAAATGTGTGACTGCTTGACTCATAGAGAAGCCAAAAAAGGGAATGGCACTAATGGGACCCAGACAGTGGCGGGCCAAGACGACTGGGTGCCCTAGGTGATCCGGCCGGACACTGCGCTCCCTTCCGTGCTAGTTTGTGCGAGAAATCCCCTCTGTGCACGGATCCCCCCCAATGCAGTGTGCGCACACATGCACAGAGTGATGGAGAGGAGGGCAGGGGAGATTGCCAGAGGGGAGGGGAGAGGGAGGGGGAAAAAACCTGAAGGAGAGAGCTCCGGAAGGGAAGGAAGAGGGAGGAGAGGGCAGGGGAGATCGTCGGGGGAGGGGAAAAAGCAGAAGGGGAGAGCACTGGAAGCGAATGGAGAGGGAGGGGAAAGCAGCGAACATGCACTAGGGGTAGGCAGAAGACAGGTACCTGCCCAGCGCCCCCCTTTCGTTGCGCCCTAGGCAGGTGCCTCTTCTGCCTACCCCTAGTTTAGGCCCTGAACCCAGAAATAAATTACATTAAAATACATCTGGTTTACACCGATGTTTCAGTCGTGTTCTGCGACCTTTATCAAGATGTTTTACCAAGTCTTAGTGATTTATATATATATATATATATATACACATATATATATATATATATATATATATATATATATATATATATATATATATATATATATATAATCTCCACCAAAGAGGCCGCACTGCTCAGGACTTATTACAAATAAAGTACTTTTATTGGAAAAATCTAACGTTTCGGCTGTACCACCAGCCTTTGTCAAAGTTACATGCATACAAACAAATCACCCTTAAATATCCAAACTCTGGCGCGAAAATACACCAGCCCTCCCTCAGGTGACGTGTTCAAAGAAAACCCAAGTGTCAGATGATACTAGTAACGTCCATAACAATCAGATGTTCACAGCGGCAATATGGACGTTACTAGTATCATCTGACACTTGGGTTTTCTTTGAACACGTCACCTGAGGGAGGGCTGGTGTATTTTCGCGCCAGAGTTTGGATATTTAAGGGTGATTTGTTTGTATGCATGTAACTTTGACAAAGGCTGGTGGTACAGCCGAAACGTTAGATTTTTCCAATAAAAGTACTTTATTTGTAATAAGTCCTGAGCAGTGCGGCCTCTTTGGTGGAGATTGTTTGCAGCTTTTTATGAGACGTGCACCCAGGCAAAGTGACGACTACTTATCGTGAGTGCTGGGATTTTGGGGAAAATATATATATATATATATATATATATATATAATGCATTATAGAGCTCTGTTTCTGACCTTATATTACATTTATAACGGGAAGTAAATTACTGGGCAACTTTTAATTTTCCTGGGATTAAACTTTTCCTGCGGTTATATACGGTAAACAACAATTACATGAAAAGCGATACTCACAACACAGAGATAAAACGACTCTGAGAACATGATATTTACGGGTAACTTGCTATTACATGGCGACTGAGCTACAGCAACAACACTACTCTGGAAAACTGAATGTGCTTGCAAGCCAACTGATGCTGCAGCATGGAGCCTGCTAGCACTTTACACAACAGTGGGACCAAAAAGCTTGTAATTAGCACTGAGCACAGTGAATGCAATCCTAAGAGAAACACAAATTTTTAACTCAATCTAAAACTCCTTTTAATAAAAATTTGTAAAAAAAATATGCTAACTGTTCTTGCTATCGCTTTCTCTCATTTATCAGCTCAGGCAGTACTATCTTTGGGGTGCATGTACTTACCTGCGAAGTTTTTCTTTGGAAGTCTCTGCCATACTTCGTGCAACTATGTCAGAGGTTATTTTGTGATGAATATGTGTATTCATCAAAATGCGCAATTTCATCTCAGCAAAGGAACGTTGGTGTTCTTTTGTCAGCAATGATTCCTTGGTGCGAAAATGTCATAATGAATTTTTTTGTAGTGTTTCTTCTTTTCTAGAGAAACTTCGTTAACGTACGCTTACGTCAATTTATGTTCAGTGGATGTATGTATTTATTAGTGATGTTGGTGAAGTGGTCACTTCTAATTAAAAATGTCCAAGGAAGCAAAAGTAATACAGATATCCTCTATAATACTAGGCCATGACCCCACCCAAAAACAAATGTGGCATGAGTTTCAAATTAAAAATAAAAACTTAAAAAAAACAAGTTTAACAGTTAAACATAATCCCACTTTAAATATGAAAATACAGGATATGATTTCACTGACAATAATCTTGAGGATGCAGCTTCATTGTATTATTTCACCAGTCTGAACCTGGCGGAATTGATTTTGGTGAAAAAGTTAACAAATTGAATTTTTCAGAGTATGCTTTGATTCTGATGCAATCCCCCAACACCCACAAATACACTCCAATTACAGATCTTTTGGTGAAAAGGCCGCAGCTTGTTTATTAAAGAACATTTTCATTCACTTATTCTATTTTTTTTTCAAATTTGTTTTTATTTAGTTCTAACTGTCCCACATACAAACAAACAAAAAGAAAAATGAAAATAAAAATACAGATATAGATTAACACAGTTGTTTACAACAGTCAGCATATAAATTCAGATGTTTTGTGCCATCTATATGACATCCTCTTATTAAGACAATGAACATGAATCATTTATAACCAACATCATGACTGTCCCTATGATATAATGTTGCAAGAAACTGTGTGTATAACTACTGTGAACAATAAAGACACAATTTTCCCTCTATGTGCTCAACTGTCATTCTTGACCAAGGGAGGGTGGAGGATGGATTACATTCTCATCAGTTAGCGTGAGGTAAGAGGCCTGGTAGATGCTCGGAGAGCCACAAGGACCAAATCTTATTGAACTTTTTTGGGCAACCCCTACTTAAGTATGTAAGCTGATACATCGGAACGGAGGCATATACCATTTCCACCCATTGCTTCCTTTTTGGAGGTTGTTTCGATTTCCAATTAAGAGAAATAAGTCTCTTTGCTTGAATTAGGAGATAACACATTAATGCTCTTTCTGATGGGTTAGGGGCGGTTTCTGCTACCTGGTTCAGTAGTAAAATTAGTGGATCAAGTGGGATTATGAGAGCCATTATATGACTTATTTCAGTAACCACTTTCCCCCAAAATACCTGTATGTGCCGGCAACTCCATACCATGTGAATGTAATCCGCTGGAGTATGACCACATTTTGGGCAGATGTCTGGGATACCGGAATTTATGAGATGTAATCTGTGTGGTGTTAGATAGGACCTATGCATGTATCTAAACTGTATCATTTTATCTTTAGCACTAATCAACAGTGCACTATGTGTTTCCAGTATTTCATCCCAAACATCAGGGGTGAGGTTCGGTTCCTGGATCCATTTAGCATGTAGTGTAGGTAAAACCGGTTCCTGGATCCATTTAGCATACAGTGTAGGTAAAACCGGGTTCTCTGGTGTATTTAATAAAGAATAGTATTGGGAGATTGGTTTTGGGAGTTCAGGGGTAAATATCATTTCTTCTAACCTCCGAGGGGAGGAATCTAAGACAGAATCGCCGAGTTGGGCCTTCCAGGCATGTCTAAGTTGAATGTAACGAAAAAACATCTGGTTTGGTAAATTATATTTGGCCTTCAGTGAGTCAAAAGACAATAAAGCACCATTCTCCGTAATATGGTCTACATATTTAATATTGTACCGGGCCCAAATCCCAGGGTCCGGGATGGTTTGTAAATGTGGAAGTTGTGGATTATACCAAAGGGGGGTAAATGTAGATGCATAAGGATCTTTCCTAGGAAAGTGAGTTAGGGCCATCCTCCAAATTTGTACATTAGCTTTTGTTAAGGGGGATATGGCCGATTTCCGTTTGGTACCTCGGTATAACAGGTTTGTTAAAGCTTCATATGATCCCTCTGTTTGTGCTTCAATAGTTGTGGCTGCATTTTGGAGTGTCGGGGCAGCCCACCATCCTGATGTCACCAGTTTGGTGGCCAAGTAATAATAAAATAAGTTAGGAGCCGCCAGCCCCCCCTTGTCTGTGGGGTGTTGTAGGATAGTAAGGGATGTCCGAGGAGCTGTTGCTGCCCAGTAGTGTGTAGAAAGCAATGATTTCAGCCTATGGAAATATCTACTAGGGAGTGTGAGAGGGGCCTGGCGAAATAAGTATGTGAATTTGGGAAGTAGGATCATCTTAAAGAGGTTTATTCTGCCCAGAAGAGTTAACGGGAGTGAGTTCCATAATTTGGTCTTGTTTTCTAACAGGGATAATAGTGGATCCAAATTAAGTTCCATGAATTTGTTTAGATCTCTATGTACTTGAACACCAAGGTATTTAAAGGAAGGAGTCCATTGTAAAGGAGCTCGATAGAGTTGATTGTCTACTGTAAATGCATCAATCGCAAAAATTTGGGATTTAGCCCAGTTTATCTTCAGGCCGGAGTATGTAGTATAGTTGTTAATCACAGTAAGGGCGGTATCTAAGGCTCCGTAGGGATTTTCTAAAAATAAAATGGTGTCGTCTGCATACATCCCAATCGTTTCTGTAACTGGTCCTTGTCTAAGTCCCTTCACCTCCCTAGTATTTTTCAAAAGGGACGCCAAGGGTTCCATGGCCAGTGCAAACAGGAAAGGGGAGAGAGGACACCCCTGCCTGGTGCCTCTACCGAGAGGGAAAGGGTCTGAGATGGTGTGATTGATTTTAAGACGAGCTATTGGGTTGTGGTATAATGCTGCTACCCATCTTCTAAAATTGGGGCCTATACCCATGGACTCCATGGTGGACCAAAGAAAACTCCATTCCACAGAGTCGAATGCTTTCTCATTATCGAGCGCCACTATGACTCGGTTTCCAGCATTGTCATGGTTTATGGTCATGTTAATATATAATCTGCGGATATTTATGTCAGTCGTGCGACCAAGTATAAACCCTTTTTGATCAGGAGAAACTAGTTTCGTAATAACTTGATTTAACCTTTGGGAAAGGATTTTGGCAAGAATCTTGGCGTCTACATTTATCAGTGAGATCGGCCTATAGGAGTCACAGTCCAGGCGGTCTTTCCCTGGCTTAAGAATGAGCGTAATAAGTGCTTCATGCATAGAAGGGGATAAGGTTTCACCGACTTGAACTTCATTGTAAAGGGAGGTAAGAATAGGTGTCAATTGTTTCTCGTGTTTGGAATAGAAATCTGTCGGGAGTCCAACAACTCCTGGGATCTTACTCGGAGCCAAATTAGAAACTGCCTCTCGCACTTCTGTTTCCGATATGGGGTCGTCTAACAAGGCAACGTCTGCGGGCTCAAATGTGGAAAGGGGGATAGTGGCAAGGTATTCGTGTATCTGCTCCCTAGGGCGGGATACCCGTGAAGTATACAAATGTGAATAAAAGTGGGAGAAAACTGAGTTGATGTCTTGAGGATCTGTACATATGGATCCTTTACTATCTTTGACTGCCGGGATATTGGTAAGAGGAGAGATTTCCCTAGACAACATAGCCAACAGTCTGCTATTTTTATCCCCCATTGCGAATACATTAGCTTTACTAAATAGTAATGATTTCTTGACCTGTTTTGTTAGGATTACTTGTAGAGTATTCTGGCTTGTCAGCCAATCAGCCTCGGTTTGTGGGGAAGGGTTCTGACAAAATAGCTTTTCTTCTGCCGTGGCTTGTTGTTCTAGTTTGTCTACTTCCTCTTGCATTTTTACATTGAATTGCTTAATTTGTTGTATATAAGCACCTCTAGCATATGCTTTTAAGGAGTCCCATACGACTTGGGGTGATGCTGTCCCTTTGTTAATGTCAATATACATTTCTATGTCTTTTTCCACTGAGTCTGCTATGGAGGTTTGACGTACCCAAAAGCTGTTAAGTCTCCATACCTTATTGACTGGAGAAGGGTGTACCTCTATCTTTAGAAGGAGAGGAGAGTGATCCGAGATGCCCCCTGGCAAAATTTCGATTGAATTAGTTTGCATCTCAACATCTGGAGTTGCCAGGGCTAGATCAATTCTAGACATTGTATTGTAAGAAGCTGAATAGCATGTATATCTCCTCTCTCCCGGGTGTTTTACCCTTCAGAGGTCTTTAAGGTGATAAGTAGAGACCCAGTTTGTCAGTGAGTGATTAGGTTTATTACTGGGGTATAACCTATCCATACCCTCAGACATAACTGCATTAAAATCGCCCATAAAAAGGAGGGGTGCTGATGGAAGGGTAAGTAGCTTATCCATAATAAGGGACAGCAGTGACCCACTAGACGGAGGAGGTGCATACACATTCACAATAATATATGGCTTGCTATGCAGATTACATGACATAATAATAAAACGACCTTCAGCATCTGTTATCAACCTGTTCAGGGAAAAGACACAATTTCTCTTTACTAATATAGAAACTCCCCTAGCAAAAGAGGAATAAGTGTAGTGGTATGATGCCCCCAGCCAGGGTTTTTTCATAGTAAGTACTTTACTACCGTCCAAGTGGGTTTCCTGGAGCAGTATCAGATGGGGTTTAACCTTTCGAATGGTTTTAAAAACCAGACCTCTCTTTATGGGACTGCCCAGCCCTCTGACGTTCCAAGAGAGAAGTACGACTTCAGCCATTGTCCCTGTGGTAGATGTAAATCAGAAGACAAAATCTCAGAGGTTTGTAATCCAAGATCGTGAAGCAGGTTTCAGGTTGATCATCAAAAGGGTACCTTCTTTTCAATGAAGAAGGGAGGGAAATATGAGGGAAGAAGACAGTAGGGCAGTCTAGCTGCCAGGTTAACTTACAAAAAACACCCACCCTACCCGCCCGTCCCCAATTTGAGCTGGCTTGAATCCCAACAAAAATTGCCATAACTAGGTTAAACTTGGGAGTGAACCAGCAGACTTTTAGAGTAGTTCCTTGGTTCTCAGGCTTTTTCCCTGTTTTGATCTGAAAGGGAGTTAAAACTTGCTTTGCCGTGTCCCGTGCCTAGGACCATCTAGATGTACATCATTGGGTAGAGCTGTGGATTCGGTAGAAGAACCTCTTCGGCATTAGTGCATTGGAGGTCTCCTATCTTTAGCCTCCAACCACGAGAAGACTTCTTCCGACTTCTCAAAGAAATGAGCTTGACCGCCCTCCTGTACTCTGAGCTTTGCCGGGAATAACATGGCATAAGGCATATTTTGTTGCCGGAGTTTTCGTTTGGCCTCTGTAAATTTAGAGCGTTGTTTGCGAAATCTGGAAAGATGGAGACTCTAACATTTTCATGCATTATCTGTTGTTTCATTCGGGCTTCCGATAGGACTCTATCCCGGTCTCTATAATTGAGGAGCCGTGCGATGAGGGGTCGTGGTGGGGCCCAAGGCGGTGATGGGCGGTTAGGAATGCGGTGTGCCCTCTCCACTACGAAAAAGGGGGAGAAAATGTCATCTCCCAGATGCTGACGGAGCCAGGCTACCAAAAACAGTTCTGGGTTGCCACCCTCTACCCTCTCCGGAAGGCCCACTAGCCTGATATTGTTCCTTCTCAGCCTGTTTTCCAAATCATCAGATTTTGATTCCAGAGTTTGGATCTTGCGTGTGAGGGTTGCTATGGCTTCAGGTATGGGCGCCATGGTATCCTCCATATCACGAATGCGCCTCTCAGCTTCAGTTGTGCACTCCCTTATGTTTTGCACGTCATGTTTTAGAAGCGTTAGATCAGTTTTAAGATTGTCAAATTTGCTTATCGTGACTGCATGATTATTAGTTATGAGCTGCATAACTTCTGCGAGCGTAAGTTGTACAGGGAGAGCTTCCTGCTGCATTTGTTCTCCCTCAGGGGCAGTGAGTGGGTAGGGCACAGGGGAATCATATGGTGTGTTGCCTGGTGATTCACTAGCCTGACTGGCATGGCCGCTTGTATCCCCATCCTGTTCCCTGGCATACCTCAGGAGATTCTGGGCCGCTGTCGGGCCAGTGCTGTGGCGGTTCGAAGCTCCCGCATTGGCTTGTGGGGATCCCTTGCTGCGTCCCGCCTTGCTCATGGCGTTGGTATCGGCACCATTTTTACTCGTAGAGGAGGAAGAAGCTGCGCCGTCTTTATCCCCTTGGGCTCGGTTCCTCCGCATCGTGTTCCGTCGGAAACGGCAGGTATGTGAGGCGGTCTAGGTAGAAGGTGTCTCCGCCAATTTCTGTCACCAGAATCAGGGTGAAATTCAGTATTTTTTAGGCACGGGTATGGAGCAGCGTTAAAACACGTCTGCCTTGCTCAGCTCATAGCCACGCCCCCCTCACTTATTCTATTTAACTCCCAAAAAAACATACCAGCATAAAATAATACTGCATAACACTTGAACATTTTGGGGTAAAAAACAATAGCCGCTGAAGGCTGCACATAACATTTAACAATGTTTACAATAACTTCCGAAACCCCTCTTAGTCAAAACCCCATTAACCAGCCTAAGGCTAAGACTCTGTCACCTGTTTTCTCACTTTCGGTGCCTCCTTGCCCCCTGAGCCTCGCCCCAGGCCTATCCAACCAACCTCACTTTACCTTCCAGCCCCCTTTTTGGCTACCCAGTAGGGCAGCCCCACTATGCTATTGCTGCGACATAATAATACGTCCCCCCATCTCCATAGGGCGGGAGGGAGGGAAGTTGACTCTCCTGTGCCCACTACAGGTAAGATGATTTCCCGCACTTTCACGCTTATTTAAAGGTTAAGCCCTACCCCCTTTTTACTCCATACTACAATTCCCATAATGCCTGTCACCACTACCCCTTTATTTCCTCTACTCTCCCCTCAGTCATGTGCCCCTTCCGCACCACCTGTCCCAGGCTCGCTATTTTGGGCTTCTCACTTTGATAAATTAGCGGATCTACCATCATTCTCCTGGTGAAATGCAGCAAAAGTTCTTCAGTGACAAGGTAATTCGCTAGTGTTGATCGTCTTTTAGTAAATTGGTGATGTTGTTGCTCTTTTTAGAGAAAATTTGTCAAAAAATCAAACAGCCTGATGAGTATCCACACTCCAATGCAAAATTTGTATGTATAATTGGGATGCAAAGTTTTAATTAATACATATGCACAAATTTCAAACCCGGCACATGTACAGGTCTTCACCTGTTTATTTTAACACATTATTAGAGTCCAACGTTTTAGTCCTCATTAGGACCTTTTTCAAGGATATATATATTGTAAGGGTTTGGGTAGCTGGGATCAGTTTTCTGGGGGTAACACAGCCCACGGCACAAGCATAACTCATGAGAGTATAGTTCCTTTTTGGCAGTTTATTGTCTCTTGCAGCAAAATAAACAAAACAAATAATTAAAATTAAAATCCTTGCCACTTAATGGGCTTCTAACTAATACAAGTCAGTTTCCTAACTAACCAGGAGAAGACCTACCGCCTGTCTCCCCAAAACAGAGAACATACAGGATTATACAAAATCCCAAACCTTTTGGTGATTTCAATCCCTCTCACACAGGCAGCTTTCCTGTGTCTTTTCCCCAGCCAGGAACTCTCCACTCTGGCTTGAGCTGCCTTTTTAATTAACCACCTGAGATACCTCAGGACAACTCAAAACACCCGGGCTGGACTAGCGGTCCCGGAACCACTCTGTTAGGAACCTGGGGCATAAATAAGCTCCGTCCTGGACTTTCCCAGGTATCCTGGTAGTGACCTCACCACAATATATAAAGGTAAGTTATATCAAAGAGCAGGGATATCATGGTGCAAAACTAAAATGAAAGTAAACTTGCTTCTGAGCACTTTTGTGAGTTACTTTAATTAGCCATTTTAAATATATTAGCAGTTTTACAGTCATAATATCAGGCTCTGCAGTCTCCATCTCAATCTATAAGCTGTATCAAAGAGCAGCGACCCTAGTTTAAAGGGAATCTTATGGCAAACATAAACATTTCTATTTTTAGCCATTTTAAATATATTAGCAGTTTTATAGTGGTAATATCAGGATCTACAGCTCTCCATCTGAGCTAGGGATAATTCAGTATGTAAGCAGTATCCCCAATAAGAGGCAGCTCTACATGGCCCATTCTGCCCCCTTCATATTCTAGACAAGCTGACAGTTAGATGAAGCTGCTTCCCTTCAACTTAGTACAACTTACAAATCTCTGGCTTTTCTGGGATCCTAGAGAGAGAAAGATCAACTGAGTCACAAGTGCTATATTAGCAGTATAAACCAGCAACAACATAAAAAAAAATGTTTGCCTTTAGATCCCTTTTAATATGAATCTTGAAAAATGCTTTTGAACTGGCAAGATATTTGCAACAAACACACAAGAACCTGACCAGTCCCTATGCTCACCAATGAGCATTATATTCTATGCAAGTTATTTATTTATTAACACATCGTATCATAATCATGTGAAACCCACCTGGACACCAGCGAATAATTGATGAACCTCTTTTTTGCATAAGAAAAAAATAAGCAGCTTCTAATAAAATATGAGCACAATATGAAGAAGATGTTATATTGTCATTATATCAGTCTGGTTAGACATTTTGCTATGGCAAACCTTGCTATTTATCAAACAGCAACACCAACTCAGCCTCTCCAATGTAATGCACATAGTGAGGCTTAGTGATATTTGTATAATGTTACCAGCCAAATTTAGCTCACAATTTAAATAAAAAAAGCTCCCATCCCTGATTTTGCCTTATTTATTAATAAAATAACTATTAATAAAATAAATCAGATCAGGTAAAAACCCAATAAAATCGAGCGAAAGCCCAAATCATATGATTTTTTTCGGGGTTTTGCCCCAAAACCCTGAAAATATCGGATTATTGGGCTAAACCCAGCGCAAACCATAATAACTTCCAATTGGGATAGGGGCATCTGTCATTGACTAATACAGAACCTTGACAGGTCTAAGATAGCGGATTTTTGGATTCTGGCTTATTGCAGCATCTGTCTGGGTATAATAAATCTTTGCCCCCAAAAAGGACGACCAGATAAATCTGTGGTTTTGTAAATAACCCCTCTAATATGTGAATAGCCAGGTCTGGAAGTGTTTTATTGACCATACACAGTCACTGTCCCTTGGATAACTGTCACTTTTACATTCATAGCCCAGCTGCATAGATGGTATAACGTTATAAAACTAGCAATTTACACCTTAATAAACAGGAAAATGTATATGTTGGGGGGAATATTTTGTGAGGAAGCAAGGGAAGATGGGAAGTTTTATCCTTTGTCAATTTTTTTTATAAATAACCTATAAAAAAAAAAACAACAAGGCTGCATGCAGTTTTGAGGATCATACTTACCTTGTTTTAAGACATAGGAGCCTTCTCTGTAATAATAAAATAGTACAATGTACTTAGATATGCTTAATCCTTATTTAAGAAACCTATTGGTTTTAAATATTGTTTTTAAAGCAGGCTTAAAGTATGCAGATCCAATTTACAGGAAGATCCCTTATCCAGAAAACCAGAGCTCCTGAGCATTCTACATTACAGGTTCCAAACATGTACACAATGTGAGACAATGAGCTTTTCTCTACTGAGAATCAGAATTTGTGCTGCCTGCATTAAAAAGAAGTAGCATTTAGACGGCAAAGCTCACACGACAGAAGCAGAAGTTTTTCATTCTTTTCAGAAGCTAGTTATAAAGGGTTAATATTTAGCAGGTGCTGCCACAATTGCTGTACATGGGCCCTCCAGGTCACAATAACACACTGCATCTCGTCTTCAATGCAGACAGCCCACAGGGGTGTTAAGGCAGACTGAAGACTCTAGTTGTTGCAAAAAAAAAGCATCCAATTCAGCCAGAAAGATTAACACCGCTTGCCCTTAAGGTGACAGAGGGGGATTTCAGTCAGTGGGGAAGATGAGCATGTTGATTCAATGGCGGCCTGAGAGAGCAGTCAGAGAAACCTGTGATTAACCCAAGGTCCATGAGATCAACAAGGTATGGGGAACTGCTAAATACTTGAGCTTGTTACCTGAGATGCCTTTTATATGTAGCTGATTTCTGTCTTTCTCATTATAAGTGTGGCCTTGTTCTTTTCTACTTTTTCTGTCAATAAAATCTTTTCAATAAACAAGATTGACAATGTTTTATTTCAATAAAAACTTTTTAAATATTTACATTTCTTGGTTCTTTGAACTATGCCACAATATTAAACAACACTGGCAGGGAAAGATTTACGGAACAAAGTAAAGTACTCTTTTCGGATCACATTCAAACTTCTCAATGACAACAATACTATACAAGGGGAATGGCGTATTAATGGGTGCAGTTCTACAACTCAAACATGGCTCTGCTCCCCTTTTATGATTACCAATTTTGGCATGGTCATTAATGTTAATGCTGTTGATTAATGAAGTTTTTTATCTCCTTCTTTTATTCATATTTATACCACTGTGAAAACCTTCACTTTTTCTTTCACAGTATAGCAAAAATCTGTCTCTTTTTCTCTTAAGTAACTACTAAAACATTTCCATCCTAACCAGCCTAGATTACTGCAACCTACCACTACCCAGCATCACAGACTTCCACTACTTCTGCTCCATCCTCCTGCTCTCACCTAAAGAGAATAAAAGCCTTGTTAAATCCCTAGGCAGCTTTTCAACCTACCTTATAAACCCACACCACTGGGGACCCCCAATACTGCCGTTAAATGTACCTGTTCATAAAAATCACAATAGTGAAATGGGTTTGGCAGGTGCCTTATTTTTATCAATTCAGGAATCGGGAGTCCATACAACTATTTAACCAGGCCGAAGGGATCCGCCCCAGTTCCAAAGGCAATCAAACTACAAAAAGGTTTATATCAAAAAATTATATAAATCCCAAGGCCTCTTAGAGTAAAAACAGAAATAATTTATTGATATTCACATTTAAAAAAGTATCCAGTACATACTACCCCACATATCCCACCTTACGCGTTTCGCACCCTCCGGCGCTTAGTCATAGGCGTGTCTCACAATATGCCCTTCAGTCAGAAACCAGGAACATATCCAAGTCTGGATATATGTGCAAGCTCCTTGCACAAGATTGCTGAGAAGATGAGATCCAGTGACCCAAGATAGTGCCAACCAATCCCCCTTGTTCTACTCTTATTTATGCCCAGTTACAGTAATGGGGCAATATTGGTCCTGTTTGAGAGGGAAAGCCAAAGCTTTGGTTTAATTTTCTTATAGCGGTATTATACATATCTATACAACAAATTTTATTTTTTTTTACCTTTATGCATGTGGTGGGCCTATTGATGCAACCAGTTGTGCAAACTTGGAGCTACTGCCAGATCCAGGTCAATTGTAGCTCCAGGACTCCAGGCACAGTTGCATGTAATTAATCAGAAGAGGCAGGATGAATGCATTAGCAATCATGTAAAACTGCAGGGGCAAGTGCCTTAATAATTGTTTCAATTAGTGCTCTGCGTTACCTCTATTTTAAGCACCCACAGTTATGGATGTGTTCTTAAATTACTCCTGTTTTAGATTGATTTGCCTTTTTCTACTGACTCTTTGTAGCTTTCAAAATGGGGGTCACTGACCCCATCTGAAGAACATATGCTCTGTAAGGCTACAAATGCATTGTTATTGCTACTTTTTTTACACACCTTTCTATTCAGACCCTCCCCTATTCATATTCCAGTCTCTTCTTTAAATTAATGCATTTCTGAAACTGCAATCCAGGCCTTCAAAGTTGTGCACAAGGGGTCACCACCTTGAATTTTGTCAGTGACACACGCATGCTCTTTGTGCACTGGGCAGCTATTGAGATACTGAGCTTCATTGTCGCAAATCATCAAGCAGATAATGAGGTTTATCTGTCATAGAAGCTGATTAAATTCTCATGCATATTGCACTGGTTTCTGAGCTGCCATTTAATGAGAATCTGAACTAAATTCTAATCAGTCTTGTATTGTAACTGTTTTTCTTCTATATATGCATTATATTGTCTTTCTCCAAGCTCAAGTAACTGACAGCAGCACAGAGCATGTGTGTGAATCATGGATCTCACTGCTCACTGCTCACTGACTTGGGCTAGTACAGAACCACAAAACATCATGTGCAGTATTTCTAGCCTACTATGTTTTAGTCCAGTGATCCCCAACCAGTAGCTCGTGAGCAACATGTTGCTCTCCAACCCCTTGGATGTTGCTCCCAGTGGTCTCAAAGCAGGTGCTTATTTTTGAATTCCTGGCTTGGAGGCAAGTTTTGGTTGCATAAAAACCAGGTGTACTGCCAAACAGAGCCTCAATGTAGGTTGACAGTCCACATAGGGGCTACTAAATGACCAATCACAGCCCTTATTTTGGCACCCCAGGAACATTTTTCATGCTAGTGTTGCTCCCAAACTCCTTTTACTTCTGAACGTTGCTCACGGGTTTTAAAGGTTGGGGATCCCTGTTTTAGTCGTTTAAGTCTGAACAGAGCATCAGGATTGCAATAGTTGGGCTGCAGGCTCTTAAAGACATAGATCGGATTTTACTGGTTTTTGAAACCACGACTAAACTCACTTTCTCTAAAGCTACAAAAGTCATGACATTTAGTCAAAGTCAAAGTAAACTTTATTGTCATCTCAGCAGTATACGAATACACAGTGAGACGAGAGATTCCAATAGAAAAAGTACCAACTGAAAATACGAATACCTCGAAAATCTTGGAAAGTCCGAATTAATTTTAAATGGTCCAGTAGGTTCAGCGCAGCCTCGACCTCAACAGCTTTTACCTGAAGAAGTTTGTATGAAAGGTTTTTGTGGTTTTTACACTTAATATTTCTTGAATTGCTAAAGCTCTTAAAAAATAGGAAAACATAAATTTTTTGAGATTTGTGGAAAAAATCTAAATTCAATTATTAGTAAATGAGCTCCCCATACACAAGCTGATATAAGCTGCCAACATTGCAGCTTACTGAGCATTGTATGGGGCCCCCCGATGGGCTTCCCCGATCAATATCTTGACGAAAGTCGACCAGATGATGACCAGGCAGGTTTACAAATTCTGTCTGATCGAGGACCACATCGGTTCATTGATGTGGCCCCAAATCCAACCGCCCGTATTGGTCTTGTTGTGACTGGATCGTTGGGCCCTAGGGTAGGCATATCAGGGAGAGATCTGCACGTTTGGTGATGTCGCCAAACGGGTGGATCTCCCCATGTATGGCCAGCTTTAAAGGAGAAGGAAAGGTTTCGTACACTTGGGAGTGCCAAATGTTAGGCTCCCCCAAGCGATTGTATATATTTACCTGAAATCCTAGGCCGGTGCTCCTATCAGCAGAAAACTGCACTGGCCCGGGGGTCATACCAGTGAGCACCATGGAGCGATCCTCTTCCGGCTTCTTCTTTATTCAAATTTCCCGGGGTAAACACATGCGCAATTGAACACAATAGCCGACTTTTTAGTTCGGCTTTTCATTCAACTGCGCATGTGCAGCCGCGCAAAGGAAAGAGGAAGACGGAAGAGGATCACTCTGTGGTGCTCACTGGCATAACCCTGGGCCAGTGCAGTTTTCTGCTGATAGGAGCACCACCCTGGGTTTTCAGGTAAGTATATACAACCACTTGGGTGTGCCTAACATTTAGCCTTTTCTTCTCCTTTAAGAATTCATCCCTATACTTTAACTTTCAGTAATAGTTTTAATACTTGTGGGTGAAGCAATACTGTTTTGGAAGGTGTATGTCTCTTTCATCACCACATTTTCCATAGCTTACAAATGTATCCCTTTTTATGACCCCAAGGAATATTTATTATTTTCCAGGAAGAGAAAAAGCACTTACACCCAAACCATTTGGAAACACTTTATCAAACGAAATGAGCTCATTTGTGAGTCATTTTCTAACTACACCACTGGAGGCACTACCTTGGTATGGTGGCATTTTGTATAATGTATCTATTTTATTTTTTTTACTATGTATCTTGATCATTAGAAAAATATAGTTAAAAAAAAAAAGACTCGCTGAATTAAGAGATGATAACATTCTTCTCCAAACCAATATTCAATAGATTATGAATAATGCAATTGAAGCCCTTTGAATGGAACTCCAAGGCCACATGATAACTGTAGGTACAGTATGCCAATAATTCTGTGATTCTTCTTCTATGTAGAATGGAAGTAGAAATGTAAAAAGAAAATATTGCGAGGTGGTTGAAGAAATCTGAATACACTAGAAATATGTAACATATGAGGACACTCTTGAAATTATTTTCATGCCATTATACTAAAATATTATAAATTTATATATATAAATGCACATTTTTTCTTGGATATAACACATAAAGCAAATATTCTGAGAAAAAATTATTGTTTGAACAAATTCCAGCTGCAGACCTTATTTTCATCAGCGAACTGCCTTAATTTATCAAAAAATCTGGTTGGAAAAAGTCAGCAGGGAAAGGTCTCAGCAAAATCAAGCCAAAATTTGAATTTGGCTTTTTTGAATTTGAAGCTTAAATAGTGCAACTTTCTTGAATGCTCGCCCAATAACCTTTACTTTTTCGGATTATTAAACGAAAACCAGGCAGATCACGTTGACAAGGAACATCTTCAAATTGTTAAAAGGACATCTGCCTTTGACTTCTAAATGACTTTGACAGGTTTTGGCTGGAGTATTTTCGGATTTGGATTTGTCAGTTTTTTTTATATAATAAATCTATTTTACAAGTTTTTGAAAAAGTTGTGGTTGAATAAATCAGCCCCTTAAAGGTATTAAATTGCACCAATACAGTTACCCATAGCAACCAATCAGGTATTTGATGAGCTTTCTAAATTGTAACAGACAGTTCAAAGCCAACTGCCATTGGTTGCTATAGGCAACTGCACTAGTTCAGTTTAGCACATATGTTATTAAATGAGCCTTATAAACTACTAGTGGAGCAAAAGGTGGATGACTCTTCAAACATTACTGTCAGGTACATGTTTACAGAAAGCTCTTCAAATCATTTTGTCTTTTTCTGCTGTTTGAGTACTAACCTTGCCTTTTACTCATCTGCAGACTACAGGAAGAAATAACACTATGTTGAAAAAAAGGTAAGTGTTCACCGCGGCACTAACTATAATAATGTTCTGTGTTCTTCAGTAATAATGATGAGTAGTCCCTCTTTTCTGACAAAACATAATAATGTGCATTTAGCAACAATTACCTGCTTTTACAAAGAAAACCATGCACCGGTATTTCACTCCAAATGATATATTCCTCCTCACATTCTACATTCTGTCTGCTGTACCAAATATATTATTTAGTAAATACTTTATTTATCTGTGTTCTTCTTTGAATGTTGGTGGCGGTTTGACCCAAATGCAGCAGAAGTAATAACATACTCTAGAGTACTGCACATGTGACTTAATTTTCTTACCATTATGTACATTTCTTAAAGCAAATATCCTCATAACTTTTCAAATCTATAGATGTCAACATACATAGCACCCTCTACTGTAAATTGTATACTATGTAGAAAATAATGTATCCCATTTTAATCAAAATCACTACGTGATTATATGATTATATGAATACACAACATCACAGACCGAGTTAAGGTGTGGTGATTTACCATATTCTAAATATTTATAATTATATTAGCCTTTATAATAGTTTAATAATATAGTTACATGCAGCAACATCATTTAAATGGAATTCTGGGTCATGACATGTCTACTAAATAACAAAACAAAGGTGACAAATAATATTTGTATGAACTCCTGAACAAAGTAAACTTATAATAAACTAATCGTGATATCATGCCATTGACAATCCAAAACTAAAGATATCCTGTGATTGACACTAAGGGGCACATTTACCTAGGGTCAAATATCGAGGGTTAATTAACCCTCGATATTCGACCATTGAAGTAAAATCCTTTGAATATTACTTTGAATATTGAGGTGGCGAACTAGGGGGTCAAAGAATTTTTTAAAGAGACAGTACTTCGACTATCGAATGGTCGAATAGTCGAACGATTTTTAGTTCGAACCGTTCGATTCGAAGGTCGTAGTCGAAGGTCGAAGTAGCCCATTCGATGGTCGAAATAGCCATATTCGACCATTCGAAATTCAAACTATTTTTCCTCTATTCCTTCACTCGAGCTAAGTAAATGGCCCCCTAATTTCTCCTAAAATTAGAAAATGTATTTAAGGCATCATATTAAAAAGATGTACAGAAATAGGAATGCTCTGAATTATGTAAAGGCTGTCTCCCATAGACTCCATTATAATCAAGTAATTCAAATTTTTAGAAATTGTTTCCTTTTACCCTGTAGTAATGAAATAGTACCTTGCACTTGATCCAACTATGATAAAATAAATCCTAATCAGATGCAAAACAATTCTATTGGGTTTTTTTAATGTGTAAATGATTTTCTAGCAGACGTATGGTATGGAGATCCAAATTATGAAAAGATCCCTTCTCTGGAAAACCCCAGGTCCAGAGTATTCTGGATAACATGTCCCATACATGTACAGACCCCCATGGAAGTCCATCATATGCTTTTCATAGATTCCAGTACTTATAAACCAAAAAAATCAAAAAAATGTACATTATTAATTGTACAGTTTTTTGATTGGATTGATATGGATTATTGCAGCATAGTTACCATCAAGTACAAAGTGCATGGACCTATACATGGACCCTATATCAGGAATATCTGAATATCAGGTTTCTGGATGAGGGATTTCATACCTGTATTTGCAAATTCACCCGCCGCCCCCCAAAATCCCCCAATAAACACTTGTTTTGGGATGAAAAGTCCGCAGAACAACCAAATTCACTTCCTGGGGCAATTAGTTACCTCTGAGGCGCCATACCTTCCACCCACCCATTAACCATGCAACGCCCATCCTATTGCTTCCTGGACTTAGATACCCGCTCCGGTAATGCTATACGCCTATAAGGGAGGGTGGGTGTTATGCTGTGCTGCCTAAAATGGAATGGGAAGTGGGAAATTCCCTGTACCCTTTTTTTACACCTAGCCATCCCACTGCCCTAACAATCTTTAAACTGTCCAACCCCAAACCTGGTGATAGGAGGGGCTTAGGCGACCTTTGGCTTTTTCCATACTTCCCTATGCTATGCTGAAGGTCATCAGGTTACTTTATAAGGCATGACATTTTCCTATGATACCTTGAAAGGGAATTATGTCATGATTTAGTTCTTTGGTCTGTAAAAGGCACTTGGCTTGGGACCACATCTTTAGAGAACACTCCAGGCACTTTTATTATCTGCATAAACTAAAGTAGTAAATATGTTCACCTATATGGTCTTACTCTTATGATATCACTGCCTAACAACAATATTATGAAATATATTAATATATATTTTATATAAAAAAAAAATCCACAAAACATGCATTAGAACCCAGCAGGGATTGGATTTGAAGAAAAGCAGAGCAGGGAGGAAATCAAAATGGGTGCAATTCTGTCGCTATAATGTGTTTCTGGGGATTGGGCTGCAACCCAAGGACAAATCTCCCAGGTTTTAAAATGTCTCCCTGTTATTTAAAATTCCCCATTGAATGTATTTACTTGTGAGAGCTGATGTTTTCTTCCATTGTTAGTCTGCCACTGTGGCCTGCTGAATTATAGATCTTGCACAACAATATGTACCAGTATTTGTACTCCAGTGTTTGGAGTGAGTTGGGGTACTGGTCTCATTCCCTAATAACATGCATGTCAGGAAGAATAGAACTAAAACACATACCGTGCGCACTTTTCCAATAAATGCATCTCACATTCGATGTGATGAAAAAGGATCAGGTACAGGTATAGGAGTACACTAAATCAATCAACTCTTTTACGCTTCACTGTGGAAAAGTAAAAATACGCAGGGTTTAATAAACAATATATAGTATGTTATCATCTATAGACATTCTTATTCTCTCCTTTTCCAATATTTGGACAGAACCTTTAAATCTCATGGCAGGATCTGTCAAAGCCTGAGGCAACGTTTTTCATTTCTTATTCTGATTGTTATGTATAATAATATAAATATTTCATTTTTTGAGCAGTGTTAAAGTTTAGCAGTGCGGTTTTTTTTTTTGCGGCAAAATATTTTGCTCATCCCTACTTTTGAATTGTAAGAGCTTTTCTGATTACCCTTTTTCACGTAACCTTATGTGTCTGATGATACTTGTTAATTGATTCAGCACACTCCTAACTTTCATTTTGATTATATGGTTGCAGTTCATTTGTGTAGGAGCTGGCCCATTTACCTTTCATTTTATCCAGCCTTCTAAATTCAGTCACCACTTCTTGGTCCAATGCTCAATTCATTAAGCACCTTAAGGTCATAGTAATGCTGGCTCTGACTCTGCTTTTCCATCATTAAAGGAGACCTGCCATCCAGACATACAATGCTGTATAGTAAAAGTCCTTTTCAAAATAAACATTTCTTTTTTTTATTTATGGAAACATCCATACCTGTTGTAAAGTATTGTCATATATTGCCTTCCATGCCTCTTTGGCTGAGATACAGCAACCACTTTCATTTTCATTTCTGCACTTCCATGATGTCACTGCACTCCTCAAATTTCCCTCCCTCCTCACTGTCTGTAATTACATAGCCTGTGCATGGGCATGTGTGTCCTTCTCCATTATGGATTTGTCTAGCACAGTCCCGTTAATGCTATAAATGACTTGCATATTTTTTACATCCCAGGTGCATAACCTTATATTTATCTAGGTTGAATCTCATCTGCCACTGGCCTGGAAACTGTCAGGCAATCTGTCCCTATAGAGAGTGCGCTGTTAAATTCTGTATTTACCATAAAACTACAGTTTAAAAACCTTATAAGAGAACCAGTCCAACAGACATTTGCATTAATTTCATTAAAGGAGATTCAGACATTTATATGTATTAACACATAAAATGTACATGCAAAAACAATTCCAAAAGTAGGAAAAAAAATAAAAATATTACCTTCCAAGTTTGCTGTAGCAGAAAGTTTTTTTTACACTTTTGGAAATTTATCACAATGCAAGTCTATAGAAAATTATTACAATATGTGTTTACACCTGTTTACATCCAATGGAACAATACAATATGTATGATTTTCTACAATTATAGAGTTTCTATTGTTCTATTTTTCACTCCTTCTACTATGCACTTTTCATTGAAAACTATTATTTAGTTTGATCAATGAGCTTACAAATATTTATGTATAAACATACATCCATTGGTTTAGAAATTAGACCTTTCTTTCCTCTTTCTGTGAATCACTCACTGCTCCTTGCAAGAGCTTCTATACAACTTGGTACTTATTCGCACAGTCTTGGCAACACTGTAGTATCAAGATCTATTATGGTGTTCTGTAGTTGTTTATTAGAACAATATTTTCATCTTGCTTTATGGGATGATCATATATATGTACAGCAGTGAGGCTAATCCATGTACCGTATATACTCGAGTATAAGCCGAGTTTTTCAGCACAAAAAATGTGCTGAAAAATTCTACCTCGGCTTATACTCGAGTCAGTGGCGTGCACATTCATTAAGTTTTTCTGGTTTTCATAGGTAAAATTAGGTACCTCGCTTATACGCGGGTCGGCTTATACACGAGTATATACGGTACACTGTCACAATCAAAGTAGAAGGATTTTGTGGTGCTTGAGGTCCAACTCTGGGCTCAGTAATCCTCCAATTCCTATAATGTCCTTTAATCCAGTGTTTTCTATTAGAATACAAACATTCACATAAGGGACTACTCTGTCTTTTTCTTGTTTTCTGCCTTCTTTCAGTGTAAGTTCACCCTGAAGATTTTAGCTCCTGTTAGTCTATCGCTACACATATAGTTTTCTTCACTGCTAACAGAATCTCAACAACCAAGTCTTCTCTAAGATTAATTTGAGTTTGCAGGGCTAATTTACAAATGTACCGTATATACTCGTGTATAAGCCGACCCGCGTATAAGCCGAGGTACCTAATTTTACCTATGAAAACCAGAAAAACTTATTGACTCGCGTATAAGCCTAGACACAACTAAGACCGTTAGACAAGCAGGATCCTATTTGTATTTGTAGATAGATATATTTAATAATATTATTTAAACCTTTGCGTTTTAAAAAAACAGTATGGGATTGCAGCATCCATGGCTTGGTAACATTAATACCATTCTGTAGTTTCATAAAAGAAAAAATGTTAAAATGATATCTCCTTTGTTTAGTCTTTTAATTTAAAATTGCCAAGGTATTTTACTGCTTTGTATGAGAACTTGCTAACAAATCAATATCAAAGTGTATTCTGGTCATTCTCACGTGAGTTCCAGTATAAACATTGTGATTTATGCTTTGAAAATTAGAATTGTTAAAAATGACAGACAAAGCAGACAAGTAGCACCTGCAATATTTTACAATTTTAGCACTGTAGCTGCATCTGTTTTTGTGTGCAAATAAATGGCAAAATAACGTGGTGAGAACAAACAGCGCAACGGTGGGAGCAGCAGCATGATCAGTGACGTCAGCGTCTGCTACTGAGTCAGCGTATGCTACTGAATCAGCGTGTGCGCTACTGAGTCCCATGCACCTCGGTTGGGGCCCGCAACCCATCCATGGGGCCCCCTGATCCTGAGGAGCCAACGGAGAACACCCCCCTCCCTGCCAGAAACAATGATGCTTACCCGCGGCGAGGAGGAGCAGCAGTGCACAACTTTGCGCAAGGAGTGTGGCGCCATATCGATACCGGCTGAAGTGTAGGTGGCGCGCACGCTGACGTTACAGATCATGTGGGTTTTGATGTAGATTCCCCACTGATCGCGCTGCTGCTCCCACCTTTGCGCTGTTTGTTTTGGTGGTGCGAGATCAAATGTGCTGCTGCGAACCTTCCCACAGAGGAGGAGAAAGCTTGTTTGGAGCTTTGGCGGAATGTGCACGCCACTGACTCGAGTATAAGCCGAGGTAGAATTTTTCAGCAATAAGTTGAGGAACAAATAGACGGCACTTCTGGAGAAGATTTATTACTGCTGTATGTCCTGACGCGTTTCGGGAAATGATCCCTTAGTCATAGGTAACAGTGCATACCAAACAGCCACATTTTATACAGAAAATGACAGTGACCCCTAGTGGGTACTCAATAAAAACATATTATTTTTTATTTAAATATCTTTAAAACGTCTTGCCTGGTAATACTGTTAAAAAAGGTTAAAACCCAAACAAACTATAAACATATAAGTATACATAATGTGTCTCGGTCTAGTTCGGTTTAACGCTAATTAGAGGTAATGAAGTGGAGGAGGTGGGAGGGGGAGAGGAAAAAGAAGGAGGGGGGGGAAAAGAAGGGAGGGGAAAAAGGGGGTGGGGAAAAAGGGGGGGAAAAAAAGGGGGGAAAAGAGAAGGGGGGGTTGGAAGAAAGGTAAGAAATGAACGACAAGTGGAGGTTAACACCTACTCTGCTTTAGGTATTATAAGGGTGACGGGTCTAATATAGATAACTGATGTCGTGTTTAAAATTGAGACCATTAGGAATTCTGGTATCTAATTTAAGAATCCAGAAGGCCTCTCTAAGATTTAATGCATGGATGACATCCCCTCCCCTATTAGGTATTTTTACTTTTTCAATTACCTTGACTATTAGGTCCCTGATGCCACCCAGGGAGCATGTCTTAAAATGCCTCCCTACCGTGGTGGTTTCCTCCTTATTGGTTATGCTCCTGATGTGTTCCCTGACTCTCTCTTTTAGAGTGCGGGATGTACGGCCCACATATTGCTTGTTACAATGATTGCACTCAAGGAGGTATACTACATTTTTAGTATTGCAGTTGTAGAACCCTCTATTTTTGTACACCTGTCCTGTGTTATTGGATCTAAAGTCGGGGCCTACGAAAATAACTTGGCATGTTTTACACTTGTTGGCACCACACTTGTAAGTGCCTTTCACTGTTAGCCAATTATCTGCTACACTACTTGGGTTAGACGAGACCTGACTGGGGGCTAATATTTTGCCCAGGGTAGGGGCCTTTCTTGGTACATATTTGACATCAGTTTTGGCCAAAATTTCCGACAATTTACTGTCTGCTTCTAATATGGGCAAAAATTTTTTAACAATTCTACAGATTTGAGCATACTCCTCACTGTATTCAGTGACAAAAAATAGTTTTTGTTGTTGTTGGGTCCCTCCTTCCGCCCCCTCCCCTACAATCTGGGTGGCACAGATATTCTCTCTTCTCGATTTGGGTTCTGTTTTCGCTTTTTCATAAGCGGTTTTAATTAGGTTGTTGGGGTACCCTCTATCTTTTAATCTCTCCCCCAACTGTCTCGACTGAAGATCGAAAGTGGCGTCCTGGCTGCAGTTTCTGCGAAACCTGATGAATTGGCTATAGGGTATACTGTTGAGGGTGTGTTTCGGGTGGCAACTATTGTACTTTAAAATAGTGTTGCCTGCCGTTGGCTTCCTGAAAATTTCAGTGTCAATCCTATTCGTATGTGAATTCCCTTTTAGGGTGAGGTCCAAAAAACAAATTTGGTTTTTGTGGTGTTCGAGTGACAATTGAAGATTGTAATTATTGGTATTGAGGTATCGATGAAATTCTTCTATTAGGCCAATTGGGCCGTTCCATATAAACAACAGGTCATCGATATACCTTCCATACCACACAATGTGTGATCGAAAGGGGTTATCACATCCATAGACGTGGCACTGCTCCCACCGACCCATATAAAGGTTGGCGTAGGAGGGGGCAAAGGATGCCCCCATGGCAGTGCCACGTCTCTGAAGGTAGTAACCCCCGTCGAAGTGAAAAAAATTGTGAGTTAGTAAAAATTCCAAAACCAACAAGTTAAAGTGAACAAAATCATGTGTATAGGTATGTGCTTCTTGAAGGGTGTTCGCAATGGACTCTAGGCCCATGCTATGTGGGATCATGGAATATAAGGATTTTACATCCATAGAGATCCAGTGATATGTGTCCCGCCATGTGATACTCGATATTTTCTCAATGAGGTGTCCCGTATCCCTTATATAAGAGCCCAAAAGGGGAACCAGTGGTCTTAAATTTGAGTCAAGCCAATCCGAAAGGCCCTCATTGGCCGATCCAATGCTAGCCACAATGGGTCTACCCTCTGGGTTTTGGATCGATTTGTGTATCTTTGGGAGATGGTGGAAGATCGGAATGGTCGGTGTACGTCTGACCAAATAATCCCAATCCCGTCTATCTACCACTCCCAAAGAGATGCCATAAGATACCAATTCTTCAATAGCCTTAGAAAATTTCTCTTGTGGGTTAAAAGAGAGGTGGGAATAAGTTTCTATATCATTGAGCTGTCGCTTCGCTTCCGCTAAATAATCAGTGGTGTTTAAGACCACCACACTGCCGCCTTTATCAGCCTGGCGTATGGTGATGTCAGTAGCAGCCTTCAGTGATTCAATAGCTTTCCGTTCCTCAAGGGAGATGTTCCATTTTCTACGGGGGGGAACCTTAGTGTTGAGCTTTTTAAGCTCTTGTTCCACCAAATCCTGGAACATGTCCATTGAGGGACATCTTGATTGCAGGGGATAAAACTTTGAGTTGTAGCTTTTGTTCAGTTTTGATCTATTAATCAATTGCTCGTCTAAGGGGCTTTCCCTATTGTTCTCATTTTCTAATGCACATAAATCAGCAAGACAGGACTGTTCTGTGAACGTGTCTAGGGAAATTGGTTGGTCAATAGTCTCCTGAGCCTGCGATTGTGTGCTGTAGTCTCTATGGGCTGAGACTGATTCTATACCCTCGCCCCCTGGTCCAAAATGTCTCCTTAGAGTTAGTTTGCGGACAAACTTATTCACATCTAGTAATGTGTTAAATAGACTAAAATGGTGGGTGGGGGCAAAAGATAGACCCTTACTAAGGACTGAGACCTGTGGGGGAGACAAAGCGACAGAAGATAAATTGACAACATTTAGTATGTCCTGTCTTTCTTCTTGGGGTTGGTTCTCAGTTGATAAGGTTTTTCCCTGGAACCGTTTCCCTCCTCTTCTTGTCTTTTTCCTGGTCTGTCGTTTTTCCTGTTCCAGCTTCCTTTCTCCTGTTTTTTCCGATTTGTGTATTGATTCTGTCCGTGGTAGTTTTTTGACTTCCTATTTGTCTCCACGGTTTCCACATCATCGAGGTCAGCCAGAGTTGGAATGCGTCTATCTTGTCGTAAAGACGTCATGTCATCCGTACAAAAGGAGGTCTCCTCCCCTGAGTCACTAGAGAAGGAAACTGCTTTATTCCGGTCACGCTGATAATTTTTTGACCTTAGAATGGACTTCGGTCTTTTCCATAGATATACTGCATTGTTTTCGTAATCCATTCGGTCTCTATTCAATTTTCTTTTCTTCCGTAGGCTAACCGTATGTTCTAGACTGGAGAGATGTTCCTTCAATTTCATATCCAAATCACTCAAATCTGGTAACTTTTCAAGATTGGATAAAAGCAGTTGCGATTCATCTATATTTTCCCTAGTTACAATCAATTCCTGTTTTTTATGGTTAATGATTAGTGCCATTAACTCAAGGGAACATCTCGACAGGGTATCGTTCCACTTATTGATAAACATCTCGTCATCTCGGGCAAAAGTGGGAAATTTCCTCATCCTTAAACCCCTCGGAATTCTATTAGTAGCAACGTATTTCTCTAGAGTGACAATGTCCCAGCAGAGTAGCAATTCTTGTGACATGTATTTTTCCAAATTGTTAAAAATGTCCTGGACAGTACCATCATCCTCCTCAACAAAATTTTCATTACTTAAAACCGTTTCAAATTGACTAAACCGTGTAACCCTGTCCTCAAGTTTCTCGAGGGCATACAGTTTGTTTGGTGTTAAAAGTTCAGCAGGTCTATTATTCGCCATTTATTCAATCAATGGAAGATTGATTGGCTGGTCCCCAACCACTTGTTTATGTAAATTAGAAATCACCCCTACACTGGGGGAAAGAGGAAACGGGGAGAGAAGAGGATGTATACCCCTTTAAGAATCACAGGGTGTAAGCTGACAGCGGTGACGATGAACAGAATATAAATTATATATATTGATTATATAATGGTCTGTTAGGTGTATGAGGTTGGGAGGGTGAATACAGTAGGGTCTCACTGGGGGTTGGATCCTTATACACGGTTACCAAACACTGAAATTCGGCCGAATCTAGTGGTGTCCGACTTCTTGTATAGTGAGTCCAAAGCCAGATTCCTTGGGCCAAAAAGGGGGCCTATCATATAGGCAAACCACGTATATTCCCCTCTCAGTAGATCAGAAAACCTCAAGTATTAATAAATACTCCCAAATGGATAAAAACTCCTTGCTTCAGGGCCTTATCTTCATGTCAGAGTAGAGACCCTTTCCCAACCTTATAAATGTTATACACCCAGACAATAATCAGTATTAAATCTGTTTGCTGTATAAAAGTAAACGTTAATGTCCCTACAGCCCAAAATGTAGTAGAAGCTGTAAAAAACCAGAACGATACCTTTATCCAGGCCGTTTCTCGATGCGATGAGGGCTGAGGGTGTGTCACCGCTAAATCAGCGTGTACTGTGTGTGACTCGGCCGCCTTATCGCTGTTTGCTAAGTGCGGCTTCTGGTCATGTACGCTGTGTACGCCGTGTCAAGTCCGTGCCTTGACGGGGCGGGCTGTTTCCATGTGTTGCACCGCGTAGTCCCTTCGCGTTCTAGCGGCGATACAGGTCAAACATCAGCGTCTCGCTGTCAGTTGGCCGGGGCTGTGGGATTGCCAGTCGGAGGAGTCTCCCTGTCAGCGGTAATGGCTTCTCTCGGCACCGCACTTCCGTTCCGAATCTGGGCCTTCACACACATCCAAATCTCGCGGGAACGTGCAGGTCCTGGGATAATGATGCAGAAGATAGGAAACAAGAAAAGGACCGCTACTGCTCCCCACAAGTACTTTTCCAGGTGCTCTGTCAAGCAGTATCCGACTGCTAAGATACAATAAGTTGAGGAACAAATAGACGGCACTTCTGGAGAAGATTTATTACTGCTGTATGTCCTGACGCGTTTCGGGAAATGATCCCTTAGTCATAGGTAACAGTGCATACCAAACAGCCACATTTTATACAGAAAATGACAGTGACCCCTAGTGGGTACTCAATAAAAACATATTATTTTTTATTTAAATATCTTTAAAACGTCTTGCCTGGTAATACTGTTAAAAAAGGTTAAAACCCAAACAAACTATAAACATATAAGTATACATAATGTGTCTCGGTCTAGTTCGGTTTAACGCTAATTAGAGGTAATGAAGTGGAGGAGGTGGGAGGGGGGAGAGGAAAAGAAGGAGGGGGGGGAAAAGAAGGGAGGGGAAAAAGGGGGTGGGGAAAAAAGGGGGGGAAAAAAAGGGGGGAAAAGAGAAGGGGGGGTTGGAAGAAAGGTAAGAAATGAATGACAAGTGGAGGTTAACACCTACTCTGCTTTAGGTATTATAAGGGTGACGGGTCTAATATAGATAACTGATGTCGTGTTTAAAATTGAGACCATTAGGAATTCTGGTATCTAATTTAAGAATCCAGAAGGCCTCTCTAAGATTTAATGCATGGATGACATCCCCTCCCCTATTAGGTATTTTTACTTTTTCAATTACCTTGACTATTAGGTCCCTGATGCCACCCAGGGAGCATGTCTTAAAATGCCTCCCTACCGTGGTGGTTTCCTCCTTATTGGTTATGCTCCTGATGTGTTCCCTGACTCTCTCTTTTAGAGTGCGGGATGTACGGCCCACATATTGCTTGTTACAATGATTGCACTCAAGGAGGTATACTACATTTTTAGTATTGCAGTTGTAGAACCCTCTATTTTTGTACACCTGTCCTGTGTTATTGGATCTAAAGTCGGGGCCTACGAAAATAACTTGGCATGTTTTACACTTGTTGGCACCACACTTGTAAGTGCCTTTCACTGTTAGCCAATTATCTGCTACACTACTTGGGTTAGACGAGACCTGACTGGGGGCTAATATTTTGCCCAGGGTAGGGGCCTTTCTTGGTACATATTTGACATCAGTTTTGGCCAAAATTTCCGACAATTTACTGTCTGCTTCTAATATGGGCAAAAATTTTTTAACAATTCTACAGATTTGAGCATACTCCTCACTGTATTCAGTGACAAAAAATAGTTTTTGTTGTTGTTGGGTCCCTCCTTCCGCCCCCTCCCCTACAATCTGGGTGGCACAGATATTCTCTCTTCTCGATTTGGGTTCTGTTTTCGCTTTTTCATAAGCGGTTTTAATTAGGTTGTTGGGGTACCCTCTATCTTTTAATCTCTCCCCCAACTGTCTCGACTGAAGATCGAAAGTGGCGTCCTGGCTGCAGTTTCTGCGAAACCTGATGAATTGGCTATAGGGTATACTGTTGAGGGTGTGTTTCGGGTGGCAACTATTGTACTTTAAAATAGTGTTGCCTGCCGTTGGCTTCCTGAAAATTTCAGTGTCAATCCTATTCGTATGTGAATTCCCTTTTAGGGTGAGGTCCAAAAAACAAATTTGGTTTTTGTGGTGTTCGAGTGACAATTGAAGATTGTAATTATTGGTATTGAGGTATCGATGAAATTCTTCTATTAGGCCAATTGGGCCGTTCCATATAAACAACAGGTCATCGATATACCTTCCATACCACACAATGTGTGATCGAAAGGGGTTATCACATCCATAGACGTGGCACTGCTCCCACCGACCCATATAAAGGTTGGCGTAGGAGGGGGCAAAGGATGCCCCCATGGCAGTGCCACGTCTCTGAAGGTAGTAACCCCCGTCGAAGTGAAAAAAATTGTGAGTTAGTAAAAATTCCAAAACCAACAAGTTAAAGTGAACAAAATCATGTGTATAGGTATGTGCTTCTTGAAGGGTGTTCGCAATGGACTCTAGGCCCATGCTATGTGGGATCATGGAATATAAGGATTTTACATCCATAGAGATCCAGTGATATGTGTCCCGCCATGTGATACTCGATATTTTCTCAATGAGGTGTCCCGTATCCCTTATATAAGAGCCCAAAAGGGGAACCAGTGGTCTTAAATTTGAGTCAAGCCAATCCGAAAGGCCCTCATTGGCCGATCCAATGCTAGCCACAATGGGTCTACCCTCTGGGTTTTGGATCGATTTGTGTATCTTTGGGAGATGGTGGAAGATCGGAATGGTCGGTGTACGTCTGACCAAATAATTTTTCAGCACATTTTTTGTGCTGAAAAACTCGGCTTATACTCGAGTATATACGGTAAGTGCTAAATCGCATGACATGGACAATCTACTACAAGTTAAAATATAAAAGCAAAGACCTGATTGGCTACTGTTGGCAACTGCACTTGCCAGAGCCAAAGTCGGTATCTTTGCTAATGGAGACCTAACACAAGTATAGTTATGCCTATGTACATGCAGACATATGACCTGCTCTACTTTTAAGCCACTTCTATTACTTTCTCAGCTTCCATTACATGTCACAGCAGATTTTATGGTGGACCCCCCCCCCCTCTTTTTTGGCTACTACAATACTAGTGATGGTCAGTAAATATTAAATAATTGAGAAGGAGTAAGCTTAAACAACAGGTTTTATCAATATTTTATAAAAATATTATATTTTAGCACTGGTATAGGATCTATTACAGGTACGGGACCTGTTATCCAGAATGCACGGGACCTGGGGTTTTCTAAATAATGGATCTTTCTGTAATTTGGATCTTCACTTTGTCTGCTATAAAATCATTTAAACATTAAATAAACCCAATAGGCTGGTTTTGCTTCCAATAAGGATGAATTATATCTTAGTTTGGATCAAAAAGTAAATCATTTTTAAAAATTTGGATTAATTGGACAAAATCATAATAAAATATCAAGAATACTCTGGACCTGCAGTTTTCCGATAAGTTATCTTTCCTATAGAATTGTTGTGCCACCATTATGGATTTATACAACTCAGTTACCATCAAGTACAAGGCAGTGTTTTATTATTACAGAGTAAAGTAAATAATTTTTAAAAATGTTAATTACTTGATTAAAATGGACTTTATGGGAGATGGCCTTCCCGTAATTTGCAGCTTTCTAGATAACAGCTTTCCAGATAAAGGATCTCATACTTGTATTTGACAGATATGCACAACAACAAACAACTTTTATTGTTGCCTATGAATATTCAAATAACAGACTCTGGTCTTTATGAGTGAGGGTTTCCAATTTTAAGAAAATAGTCGTAATAGAGTCGTAATATTGAAAGGATTTTAAATGCCTAATCAATGATATTCCATACAAATATACCTTTTAATTATACTGAAAGCATTTTTGGCATCACATACACAAATACGAGGATTAGAATGAAGAATTCTATATACAGTATTGTGGTTGTTTAAAAGAAAATCTTGACTCATTCTTTATGTTCAATGCACACATCATAGTTTTCATAATATTTCATATGTTTTGAATGTTATTTGATGAAGGCATGGAATAATCACATCATACAGCAAGAACAGCATTTACTATCATTTTATTATTATCCTTTATGTTTATAGTGACAACATATTTTGCAGCACTTACAATTTCGCTACCATGGACACACAAAAACGCATACATGGATAGTTTTCTTCTTTTATACAGTGCCATTAGTATGGGCTAAGAGCCCAAACAAGCTGATCAAACCAGTAGTGGGTTGGGGCTACTACCACTGCAGAGAAGATAGATTTCCTACATCACAGCTGGTCTATCAACCTGTCTCCCCAGATAGTTGGCCAGAATGGTTAAAATAGGACAAGCTGTCTAGCCAAATAGTTACTTTAAATATAAACCAAAGAATGTAAGTCTTATGTTGCTGCATGCCAAGGTTTTATGTCACCTTTTAATTACAAGGTTACCAATTACCAGGCATCTCAAATAGTTAGGCCAGTCTTACTTTTGGTCTTACGAGTTGACTCCACCCTCCCTGTATTTTTAAGAAAGTGTATGTAAAGTGCTAATCCAAAATTCTACTGCACCAATATGGCTCATAAGTTTAATATTTTATACCAGATTTTGGGTACAGTTTTTCAAATGACAACTTAGCCTATAAGAAAATATTATACACATATGGAATTGTTATCCAGAGTGCTTGGGACCTGAGGTTTTCCAGGTAACGGATCTTTCTGTAATTCTTCATACCTTAAGGGGCAAATTCACTAAGATTTGTAGTTGCGCCAGCGTCCGATTTGCCGCACTTTGCCAGGTGTATTTTCGCCAGCACTACGCAAATTCACTAAAATCCGAAGTTGCGCTCAGGGGAAGCGTAAGGTTGCGAAGTTGCACTAGTGTTAATTCGCAAAGCGAAGTTACGCTAGCGATGCTTAATTTGCATACGGCACAAAATTGAAGTTACAATGGAGGTATATGTAGCATCACTACACAAGCCTGGGAAACCTTCAAAACAGCAAATAAAATTTTTATTTTGCCCTACACATGTGCCCACTTTATAGTTAAGGTGCCATGAGTTAGCAAATGTAGGGGGGAAGGAGGGTAGCCCCAAAGATTTTTTCGATCTTTTTCAGCCCATAAAAAAAGAAAAAACTAGTGTTTTTTGGGACTTAGAAAAATGTTTAACTTTTTTTGAAGCAATCCCTATCTACTCTATTGCACTTCGCCTGGTCTGAGGTGGCGAAGGAAGTCTGGCGTAAAAGGTAGCGTTCAGAAAAATGCGCGCGTCAGTGAATTAGCGTATTTACGTCAATTAACGAAAATGCGCTACGCTATCGAATTAATGCTAGCGTTAGGCGCTACGTCCTTTAGTGAATTTGCCCCTAAGTGTACTAGAAAATCACTTTAACATTAAATAAACCCCACAGGCTGATTTTTCTTCCAATAAGGATTAATTATATCTTAGTTGGAATCAAGTACTAAGTACTGTTTTATTGTTACAAAGAAAAAGGAAATCATTTTTACAAAATGTGGATTATTTGGATAAGATGGAGTCTATGGAGAGATGGCCTTTCCATAATTTGGAGCATTGTCTGCATGTACCTGTAGCATTAACTGTTATTTTGGTACTGGGGCTTCAGATGGATGAAGCCTGGGTACTGAAAATGGATCAAGACTGTATGGGGCCCTTAATGAAAAATGTTGCAACTCAGGTTTAACTTTAACCACTATATCAGCAGTTCTCAAATTGTGGCACTGCCCCCACTGAGGGCCTGGAGCAGCTTAGCCTCAAGGGCGATATGTGGAAAAGGCCAATTTGCTGCACTTGAAAGTCCAGTATTTTGGATTTGGGATGAACACTCATTCGTTCATATTTTATTTGTAAAGATATGGGATGAACACTCATCCGTCCATGTTTTATTTGTAAAGATATCTCATACCCCTTGTTGACCCTAAAAAGTGTTGGGGCTTACCTGAAAGTCATTCCACTGTTCATATTAAAATGTTGGGAACCTTTCCCATCTTAATCTCATCCTACCATGATCCCTTAATTTCACAATGAGTTACAAATACTGCTATATTTACAGTACATCTAGTACAGTGTTGTTTACAGTTAAAGCCCCACTTAGAAGTCCAACTTTTCTTCAGGACTACCCTTAGTCTGTAACAAGGATATAGATGAATATACTGTATACCTATAGGTATAAGTCATTTAGCCATTTGTCCCAAAACATCTAGACCTCTTTTAAAAATACCCTGCCTTTTTTAGATTTTTACATATATTCAGAACATGAATTAATACTACATTTACCTTTGATTCAGGGGCTTAACAAGAGAGCATAGGCGCTCCTGCTCAAGCCTGTCTGCCACCCCCCTCACCCACCACGGGCTCGTTCAGGTGTGAGCGAGTCAATTAAAAGAAGAAGAAAGCACCGGGGAGGGGGATTTGAACACTATAGAGAAACAAGCAGACTGCAGTCCGGACCCCCCTTTTCCCCGGGCTACTCCTGCGATTGTTCGGTCTTCTTCCTCTATAGTTACACCACTGCTTTGATTCCAAATTAATTAAAGGCTTATGTCATACAAGGCAACAAACACAAGAAATCAGATTAAAAAACTTGTAATTATTACTGCCATGAGTATGGTACCCAAGAAAGATGATCTAAGGAAATGGGGCATGTTGTGAGTGTCTGAGCAATAATCAAGCCATGTGATTTGCCTATTGATCTCTATTGTTTGCCCCAATACCCTTCATTCTGTTGCTTCAGCTTGCTTCATTGCAATGCCATATTCCCTCTTATAGACAATGCACAGTGTGTATTCAGAATCATAGAAACATTCTAGAGCAGTTCTGTAGTATCGATAGCCGGAATTTTTCTGGCCTACATGGTGGAGGGCTGATAATGGAAGCCAGTGTTAACCCCCCACCTTTTTTAAACCACACCCACTTTAAACCACACCAATTTTGTCACAAGAAATATTAGGATGATACCCACATAAATGGTGTTAGCACACAAGAAAAACTAAATAGTTGGTGCTCACTGCAGGGATATCAACCATCACTCATATGTGAAAAAGTGCATGTCATATTAAGACATACTCTTTAAATACCCAGAAAATAAACTTTTTTTATATATCCATCATAACATTGTCATTGAATGTTGTTTATAATTTTGCCATAAAAGTATTCACCTGATGCTTTTCCATTACCCCCATGTTCCTCTGTGTGGGGGCTGCCATATTTGTGCAGCAGCAGTTGGTTAACATTATAAACTCTAACTGACAGGCTGAGAAGAGACAGTCAGGTTGGCAAAACAGTCAAATTTATGAACTTAGTGACAATTACTTACAAAAGCAGAACTATCAGTGAAAAATGATCAACCTGACCTATAAATAACTTTTAATGTAGATTAATATTTTGAAAAGAATATTTTTATTGTCAGTATCACTTTAAATCCATATGCCTTCCCTGTGGATAGCACAGCACCCCCAGCACACGATTAAACATTTAGGGGCCTCTAACAACAGTTTGCTAACAAACCCTAAAACAAAACCCTACCAGGCTCACGTCCCACAGGCACACATAGGTAGCATAGGGCAGACAGAGTATGGCACACACTGGGAGCATAGGGCAGACAGAGTAAGGCACACACATGGATCATATGGAAGGCAGAACAGAGCAAGAGACAGGGAAACCTATCAGGACCACTCAATTTTAGATGTACTACATACAGTGACACAGTACTGGTGCCCCTCCAGCAGTTTGTATGAGTATGAACAGGTGAACAATGTGGGCAGTTTCAGTGGGACTCAGGTGTGAACAGTAAAGGGCTTTAAGGATGTAAACAATAGATGTGTTATAAGTGTGAACAATACAGGGGATTACTGTCTGAATTTGAGGTGTAAACAATGCAGGTGCCAGTTAATCTCTGTAATGATACATTTTAAAATTTACACAAAATAAGCAGTCACAGTTGCCAGACTTTCATGTGGGCGCCACACAAGGGGTTGTTGCAGGTCGCCAGTTGGACAGCTCTGTTCTAGAGCATGCTAGAGTTGTTTTATTGTACATTATTTACAGTATATTTTATGTATGTATGTGCTGTTTGTGACTTTTTAATGGAAAAATCCATGATGTCCAATAATGAGAAAATTGGTTTATTGCTGGAACCTTTTTGTTTATCTTTGTAATTAGTTTGTTTAATTGTTTACTCTTTCCCTTTATTTACAAATATACCTTTTCGTCTGAAAAATGTAAAAGTGTTTTCACTTTAACTCTGTGAACTTCCCTTTTAACCCACTCAATACCATAGATCACTTAATGCAGCTCTATTCCCATAGTGTCGTAAATACTTATTGTTCCAGGAAAAGGCAATTCATTACTGCTAATTAGCCTAATAGGGGCAAGTAATGGAAATATCTTTAACATTGTGACATCTTTTAACTGTTTAGGGGATTGCAAGTCATTATCAGGAGAGGCAATTCACACTGAAATTGGCATTTATGTTTACTCCTATTTACTGCCTTTGTTAAGAAGTAAGTAAGTGCAAAACATAACAATTGTTATAAACTTTGTATACAATTTTGTATACATTGCCCGCTTTTATTAATTTAGCTCTTTACTGTTGGCCCCGTGTCTCTTTGTCTGTGCTCAGTACAGACCTGAGATTCCAGTTACGTATGTGCTGATGGCTGTAGAATATTTAGCAAGCTACTAAATAACATGTAAATCTTTCTGGTCCAAAAATCTACAGTAACAATATATAGCCTCTTATGTTCTAGCTGCAGACTGGTCAAAACCTAACTGCTACCAGCGTCGGACTGGAGGGTCACTGGGGCTTATACCCCCCGCCTCTGCCATAGATAGGTACAGGTCTGGGTGGAGCACACTGGGGTTTAATGCAATTTCCCACCGGCCCAGACTGGCTGATACTTGAATGCTATGGTTTATGTTATGTTTTGGGTAGCCGAGGATGAGAAGAGTATAACAGTGCTTTATTAGCAGAGTCATGCAGGCATTACACAACAGTAAGCTTTCACTTTCACGCTACCAGGAAGTATGTACAGTATAAGTATGAGCACAGTGACATCTACAGGCCATTTGCATAAACACCACAGTTTAGCTGGTTAGGTGAAATAGTTTCTTACTGTATAACCTCCTTTTCCTATATAACAACTGCATGCTAAAGTGGATGTGTACCTTTTTCATTTTTAAAGGGGAACTCCACATAAACATACTTAAGCTTTTTGAAAAGTAAACATAATTTCAAACAACTTTGCAATATACATCAATTAAACAATATGCAGACTTTTCATGATTTTTAATGGTTTGGAACAATTCCCTAAGCCCAGCCGGCTGCTAGAGGAATGAAACGTCGCCTGCTTTTCCACTCACCCCTCCTCAAAGTAGACGTCACACCTTGTTCCTCCCTCCTCAGCTGTCAGCTCCTGGGTCCTAGCTTTTCCCTTCTCAGCTGTCAGCTCTAGCTCGAATTTGATTGGTGCAATTAAAAAACCTAAAACGACTATTGGCTAAAGGAAAAGGCATCACATAAAAAAAGGTTAAAAAAAAGCTACAAGAACAAGTAACTATAATCAGGGTGCATGGCTGACTATGAGCACCCTGAGGAGTTAGGAGAAAGAGCTAACGGCTGAGGAGGGAGAAGCTAGGACCCAGGACGGATGGCTGAGGAGGGAGGAGTAAAGAGCGAGGACACAGGACGGATGTCTGAGGAGGGAGGATTCAGGATAGATGGCTGAGAAGGGAGGAGTGAGAAGCAAGAGCTGACGACTGAGGAGGGAGGAGCAAGAGCTGACGGCTGAGGAGGGAGGAGCGAGGTGTGACGTCAGCCTCGGAGTATGGGTGAGTAAAAAAGCATCCGTGAATGATACCATACACACAATAGCAAGTGAAGTGGGGATGACCCCTGCGTGTTTATTACGTCAAATGTACAAATGCACATTTGACGTAATAAACACGCAGGGGTCATCCCCGCTTCACTTGCTATCGTGTGTCTGGTATCTTTCACGGATCTTCAAATAGGAGAGGCGCCGACCTCTCTAACCAGCACCGGGCTTGAACTACGAGAGAGGTGGGGAAAAGAGGATCATTGTGATGAGTAAAAAAGCATAACATGTCCCATTCCTCTGGCTTAGGACAGCGCATGCAGGACACCGATTTCCCATGACCTAAAATGCGTTCCGTACTGCTCTCCTGCTGATCTGTGTCACTACTTTGCTGAGCTGCCTGACTACTGTTACTTTGTATCAGCAGCCATCTGTCCTCAGCCTGCATCCTTCAAACCCCCAATTCCCTGCACATGTGATTTCAATAAGGAACAGAACATCATAGTGCAATGCATTGTGGGTTATGTAGTTCCTGAACACTCTGTAAGCTATGAAGAAGTTGTTACAATTTGTAACATCAGTGTTTAGTCCCTCCTTCCCTGCCAGGATTTCAAATGATGCAGAAAGAGAAGAACTGTTAACCAGCTGGATTTCAGCATAGACAATGGCATTTATTCATACTTTTTGTAAAAAAACGATAACAGCGATGGGTATATTAGAGGTTTCTGTGTTATGTGGGTCTCTATATCAAATTTTGGTTTGGAAGCCGGAGTTCCCCTTTAAGTTTAACACAGTGAACGTGCTTGTTCTCTCTTAGTTCATATGAAACATTAGTGACCCCTGTCTTCCCCTGTATATTTGTTTTTATTCGATACGGAATCATATTTCAGCTAAAGTAATGAGAGCTGGTCACATACTGCGGTTCTACAACAGAAGTGGTATGGCAATAATCATAGTACTACCTGGACTGATTTCAGCTGCATGAAAAACAGGCCCTATTGAATCTGGATGAAACTGGTAACTCCATGATGCATTTCAGTGGAACGCAGTAGGAAGCGATATTCACTGAAATAAATTAGATCAAAACATAAATAATAATGGAATCAATGTGAATCCCTCCCTACTGGTTGTATAGAAATTGGTTGTAGGTCTGATTTCCCTGCAGTTCAACAGCGATGGATCTGCTGCTGTTTTGCTGTATTATGCAACTTCTATTGATGGCGTTCTTGACTTTAATCACAGAGTGTGATTAAATCTGATTATAATACATTTAATGGGTAGGACTGTGAACCAACTAGTCTCTTTCCGGTGAGATCGGAAATGTCTGTAGCATAGAACTATGTTTTTATAAACCATCTTTGTGTCTCTTTTCACATATTTATACCTCTCTGTATTGATGATTTTCTATATAACAACAGCAGAAATTGCGTTACAGGCATATCCACAGTCTCGATGATTAAATATTCCTCGGTTAATGCATTTTTGCAACTGATAACTGGATAAGCTGTATCGAATCCGGTTAAGATTCTACGTTTACACCAGGGAAGCCTTGTCATATTCTCGTGCTTGGCACATTTTTTTGCTTATTAACTCATTTCTTTACCTTAATGCAATTTTATTTTCCCATCATGACCATTAAGCTCATAACAAAAAGATTATAAATAGACGAGTTTCAAGAGTGGTGTCAGATGTCCTCGAGGGAACTGAATTAATTTATTGCAATTATTTTTTTTAATACAAGTAATTACAAGCTAAAAGCCACAGGGTATGAATATGAGCATTGGCCATACATACATTCCAGTGAAATTAGATATACATATTTTAGAGAGATGGCGAAAGATCATACCGTATTGATGATTTTCTTCCTTTATCAATATAAGAATCCAAAACATTTTTATATATGACTTTTAATTACAGCTCTCCCAAAGGATAATAGTCTGAAACCATATGCCAAGAACAGTATAAACAGTGTAAGGACAATGTATCACAGGGGCCCATATACTGAAAAGAAAATATTATTACATATTTTACTGGTCTATATGCCAATAGTTTTTTCTGATGCAAAAATCTAAATGAAAAGATTTGGTTGCAGACGTATTAAAAAACAAAATGGGGAATCAAGAAGGATTCCCTGCTGCATTTTCCCATTTATCTACATGTTCCTTACAGCAAAGATAATGTCTCATTAGCTTTTTTGTTTAGCTGTTATTGATAGAGGTTACATAATAATATTGGTATATTTATTTACTAAACTCCGAATGCAGAAAATCCGAAAAATTCGTGTTTTTTTTTGTAAAAAATAGGAATTTCCTGAATTTATTTTACCCCAAGGAAGGAAAAAGTCTGAATCCAAAAATCCAGCATCTCAGACCTGCCAAGGTTGCATATAAGTCAATGGGAGAAGTCCCAAAGATTTCTTGATCTGCGTTAGGTTTCATGCAATAATCCAATGTTTTTGGGGATTTTGGGCAAAAATCCCAAAAAATCTGAGTTTTCGGGTAAAGATTCCAAAAAATTCATAAGATTTAGATTTTTCCCTGCAAACAAAATATACGGAAAGTGTATTGATAAATAAGGGGAAAAAAACTGCATGGATTTGGTCTGAGTTTTTTTCAGGAAATATTGAGATAAATTTTGACTTTGATAAATAACCCCCTTAGAATATGCTTATGTTAGCATATGTAGCATAGCAGTGTTGCAGTAGTGTATGTTTACAGTAAAATAAGTCATTTAAGTTTTACAGGTATGGCATCTGTTATCCAGAAACCCATTTTACAGAAAGCTCCAAATTACGGGACAGCGATCTGCCATAGACTCCACTTTTAAATTAAATAATTAATGTTTTAAAATATGATTTTTCACATGTCTGGGCGTTTGGCTGCGTTAATATAATGTACATGTAGGGTAAAACTTTTGCCAAATCTGGTTGGCGGAGGTTTAGTTTCATTGACAACTAGAGCTGTGCCTGAAAGGCATGTTTTAGCTGAAAGTACCTTAATAAAATATAAGCTGGGAATTTGGCTTGGATCTCATTGAATTATTTACATTCCCCACCAGCTGTGATATCTCCTAGGGGGTTATTTATCTAAATCTGAATTTATCTCATTATTTTCTGAAATATACTCTGACCAAATCCACATGGGTTATTTCCCTTTATTTATCAATAAATTTTCCTGAAAAATTCCAGTGTGTGAAAAAACTAGAAAAATTCCACCCAAAAAACACTGTTTTCTTCAGATTTTTCCCTGAAAACCATGAAATCTTCGAATTTTTGCACAAAACCCAACGCAGATCAGGATGTCTTCGGGACTTCTTCCACTGACTTATATATAACTTCGGCAAGTCTGAGATGCCAGATTTTCAGATTCAGACATTTCCATCCTCGAGATATAATAAATCAGATTTTAATAAATTCAGATTTTATAGTCCAAAAAACTTGAATTTAGTTTTTGGCATTTGGACTTTAATAAATAACAACAACCCTTGTTTTGTGACTCCAGCAGTTGCCCACTTAGAAATATTGGGTACTGAACTGAAGTGTGGGAGGTATATATTGCCGCATGGGTGAGCCCATTTAGACCAGACAGGTTGAGTGCGGGTTTGCAGGGGCTGGGGGCGGCTTTGTAGGGGGCTTTGAGGGGAAATATTCCTTGTGCAGCATTTACTTTATATTGAAACGTTCCTATGATTTTAATAGGAACGTGTCAGTATCCCTTTAAACTAGCGACAAGGCTAGTCCACTAGCTTTTAGAGGGGCTTATAGTGTCTGAAGGGCCAATCTGGGTTGCTCATCTGACCATATGAAATCCCTTCTGATAGAATCAAGGGCCTTAAAAAATATTTGAGGAGGTGCCATGGGTGCATTATGAAACACTTGCTTGGAAAGATCCTTTACCCAAAAAGTCCCAGTTCCCAAGCATTCTGGATAACAGATATATAACAGATATATTATAATCGTATGCTTCCTTTTAGATTTACAGAAACAAATTAAAATTTAATAAATGTTCATTATTACATCAAAACACCCGATCACAATTAAAGTTTCCCCATTTGGCTACAAATTTGACTGTACAAATGTGAAAAATGTAATTGATTTAATGTGGAAAAAACACATCAAATTTTTTAGAATTTTTTGAGATTTCTTTTAATATAAGTTTGGGGAAATGTAAATTTAGAAAGATCTCAGACCAGATATGTGTGTGTGGGTCAAAAAAAACCACTTATAACCACAGTTTATCACTTTATTCCAAATTTGACCTGGAGAAGATTGTTTGAATGGAGGTCGGAGGTGCAAAAACTAAAAGGTCATAGACTCAATGTCAGACTTCCCCAAAGAATACTATTGAGATTTATTATAAGATAAACCACAACAAGTTTTTTTCTATTTGAAAAAGCCTGATATGTATGTGTTTATTGTTCATCTTGTTAGATGTAACATGCTTTTGAGGCATTTGTTTTGGTTATGTTCTAAATGGTAAACTTTTTATTATTAATTGTGCAGTATTTTGAAATCAGTAAGAAACAGGGAGACAACCACTTTAAGAGGGTTATTAATTAATCCAGCCTTTTGGGTTTATTTAATGTTTACATGAATTTCTAATAGACTTAAGGTATGGAGATCCAAATTACGCAAAGACCTGTTATCCGGAAAACCCCAAGTTTCGAGCATTCTGGATAACAGGTTCCAAACCTACAATATAATATTTCAGTTATGAAGGTGTATTTATCATTTTAACAGGTTTAAACATATATCCTTGGTATCAATGTGTTACTGTAAGTTGTTGCAACACAAATCAGGCTTGTATTTTAAAGTGTAGACGTTGTATTTTACAAATAGGCCCTTATGTAAAAAAATATAATACCAAAACGCCAGAAAAAGACTCATTGTCGTGAGATCTATTTTAGGCTTGATTCAACTTTTGTGCCAAAAAATCCTCTAAAATAATAAATTTGTTCAGTCTAAGTAACATAGCTGACTATGTCCATACTTTCCCTTAGCCAGCATTGATGGAATTGCTTCCTGTTCTTCCCTCCCTTCAGCCATGATGTCAGCATCTTTATATTAAATGAGAGTTGATTGACAATTACTTTTAATCATACTTTCCCGGTAGAGACCACATGTGCCTATACAGAAGTCATAGCAACATGTGTTGCATTGCAATCTGCCATTTAAGTAGTAAAAAAGAACTCTGGTGAAAATGATGATCTCATTAATTAGCATCCTATAATGAAAGAAATAATGCATGAATTTTAATCATGTTTTGCTCAAATTTGTGAAAACGTGCGTTCAAATGGGAGCCATAATGCTTACTAAAATAAGGGAAAAAACACCATTCAATAAAAAGATTTTATGAGGAATGTGATATAAATGATTTATTAATACTCATCCTTAGTGACCCTGGATAAACCGCTCAGAGCTCTGTGCTACCTTGGCACTATTAGGTTAGCCAAGGTCATAGGGAGCGTTAGAAAATAAATTGTTTTGAGTGTACGGTTGACATCACATTTATACCACTGTATTGTGCAAAGAGGGAATCCTAATATGCCAATTAAGATTCAGGTTTCAGAATGGCGTAAAATAGGTAGTGCTTAATATAAATATCCCACACTCTGATGACTTACATAAAGATGTCAATCTGATTTAGTTTTACGCATTTAACTATCAAAGTGAGTGATATATTATGTGTATTGATTAAAAATAGTTTTAAAATAACCCTGGATGATGGTGTTGCATAAATGGTGTGTGCGCATGTCATTTATTCCCTTTCTCTTTCCCAGGTCGTTCCCCTCACTGTATGAACGCAGGATTACTGTATTTTACTTAATGATGATTACAGAAATAAGGAGGAAAGAGTGGAAAAAATCCTTTGAATATTGATCATTTGTGAATATGTGGATGATAAGGGGCACATTTACTATGGGTCAAATATCGATGGTTAATTAACCCTCGATATTCGACCATCGAAGTTAAATCTTTCGACTTCGAATATCGAAGTCAAAGGATTTACCGCAATTCGTTCAATCGAACAATCGAAGGAAAAATCATTTGATCGAACGATTAAATCCTACAAATCAAACGATTCAAAGGATTTAAATCCATCGATCGAACAAATTTCCTTAGATCAGAAATTGCTAGGAAAGCCTATGGGGACCTTCCCCATAGGCTAACATTGGTGCTTGGTAGGTTTTAGGTGGCGAAGTAGGTGGTCAAAGTTTTTTTTAAAGAGACAGTACTTCGACTATCAAATGGTCGAATAGTTGAACGATTTTTGGTTCGAATCGTTCAATTCAAAGTCGTAGTCGAAGGTCGAAGTAGCCAATTCGATGGTCAAAGTAGCCAAAAAAATACTTCGACCATCGAAGTATTTTTTATTCTAATCCTTCAATCAAGCTTAGTAAATGTGCCCCTAAATGTTGTATAAGGGGCTTTATGAGATGTGCCCAAAATGGTGCCAGTGTAACTTTTTTCCTTCTCAGGAACCTTGAACGATGAGGTACACTCTCATGCACAGGGAATCCCTGTGGATTCCGGGGTTCACAAAAGCCCTTTTGAGGCTCCGGCCTTTCTGCTGTGGAAACCAAGGGAAGTGTGTATAGCAAAGTGTCCGTAAAAGAGGTACCGGCAGGATAAGACAAGACGTGCTCGAGAATCAGGCAATGGGTCAAGGCAGGCGGCAAGAATCGGAGTCAGAAGTTAGGCAGGAGTCAAAATCCAGGAATACAAGTCACAATATCAATGCTTCAGCAGGAACAGTAAACTGAAACCAGCTTGGGCACTCACAAAATGGAGGACTGACCTTTTAAAGGTGTTTTGACGACAAAAATTCTAATTCGGCCCAATGCGTCGTAGAGTTCCAGTGCAATCCCCAGTTTGGTTTGGCTGTTTATCCAATTTCAGTTATTCCTATTTGGCCAAGTGAATCAAATATGATTGGGCATGTTTGCACCATATTGGTGAGTGCGTCTCCATATCTCTTTATATTCTGCATTTTAATCATCCCAGATAAGTGGTACAATAGGGAAGTGGCCACATGTATGTCCACTGATCCATGTCTATTCAGCTCATGAGCTGATCATTCAGACAGTAGAACATTTTGGCCAGTGTATGACCACTTTAACCTCCTCTACCAGCATGAAACATCTCCTCCATACCCTGAGGCATAGCACTGTCTCATTTATGTTCCTCAGAGTAGATTGTGTTAAAGTTGCATCAAGGACAAGGCTTCAGGGTCAGCCCACTAAGCGTACATTATACTTCTAGCTCAGAGGTGTAGGTGTAGGCAAATATAAGTTACAATTTGCTTAATATGTAGAGGCATAAGGGTACAGGTGCAATGTGCAAAGTGATCACCATGTGATCATGGCATTTGATGCTTCAAAATAAACTCAGTTGTGATTGTAAGTGTGCATTTCTGTGAATCAGGAACAAATTGCATTTTCTAGCATTTTCAGAGTGGGGAATGTGTCACTTCCAGGAAGAGCATTAAAAAGGCAGTAGTGCAAGTGCCTAAAATTCTTAATGTATAGCTTTATTAGCCACACCTCATAATGTCCATTTTAGTGCTACTGCACTTGTTCTTACAGAAAGGGAAGCTCTTGTGCAGTCTGGGGGGAAACAAATCTCTTAGAGGGCCACATCATTCCCACCAGTCTCCAGTTACACAGCCCTAAACTACATTAAAAATGATTTATATTTCAATTTAAAAATAAAAATAATGTGTTTATCAGCACTTAAAATGCGTGTGTTGTCTTATCAGCAGTGTAAACTTCCTTAACCTAAAGTCTTTGCAGCTCACAGTAGTCTCTATGGGGGAAATTTACTGCGACCTGTGAAAATTCGCCAGCCACGGCTTCGCACCCATCGCTACACTTCTCCAGGCGTTCAATTATGCCTAGCGCAACTTCGTTAGAGGTCTTCACTCAGGCGAATTTGCATACGGCGGGAAATTATAAAGTTGAATGGACGTATATGTTGCAGCAAATACATTACATTACACAAGTCCAGGGAACCTTAATAAAGAAAATATAGTTGTTGTTATGCCCTACACATGAGCCCACTATATAGTTTGTGTTCCAAAATGTATGGGGAAACAACCCGGTTACCCAAAAAACTATTTAAGGACTTTTGCAGGCTGTCAACTCTGAAAAAAGGAAAAGACGCCAGCGTTTTTTGGGACTTACATTTTTTTTCCACTAAATATGAGGAAGTCCTATGCACTCCATTGCACTTCACCTGGTCTGAGCTGATGAAGCCAAGTCTGGGCGAAAGAGGTAACGTTCAGTATAATCCCCATCTTAGTGAATTTGCGGAGTTATGTCCATTGGCCAGAGCGAACATTCGCCTGGCATTAGAGTGCGAAGCAACGCTAGCATCTGTCTGCTTCGCTAGCGAAGTGATGCCTGCGCCCATTAGTAAATCGGCGAAGTACTGAAATGACATCACGCTGGCAAATCATCTCCAGTATTAGTCACTTCGCCCCCTGAGTCTCCATTGTGGGGAAAGGGCTTTTACACTTGCCCCAGTGATGTCATGCACAGTAAAAGACAGCTGGCTGAAGTCAAATTTTAGTTACATTTTTAGTTTAGTTAAATTTTAATATGTTATAGAATGACTTGTTAAAGTGGACCTGTCACCCAGACACAAAAATCTATATAATAAAAGTCCTTTTGTAATTAAACATGAAATCCAATTTCTATTTTTTATCAAAGCATTTATAGCTGTTGTAAGCTCATTTAAAAATCTCAGCTGTCAATCAAATATTGTCTGCCCCTCCTCTATGCCTTAGGCATAAGAGGCGGGGCAGACAATTACTTTCACTTTCCATTCAGCACTTCCTAGATGTCACTGCTCTCCACACATTCCCCAGTTCTAATCACCATAATTGTGAAGCCAGGGCATGGGGATGGACATCAGGTTCCCCATTCTGGTGCACAAACAAGATTCTGATATGATGCAAGGCTTGTCTTAATAACAGTGTCCACAAAATGGCTCCTGCCTGCTTGCTAGAATTATGAATTCCCAGACTGATGGAAACAAAATTCAATCAATTTATATAGTGTAATTAAAGTTTATTTTGCTTGACTTATGTGATAAAATAGGATTCTGAATAATTTTTTTAGGTGACGGGTCCCCTTTAAGTGCTTAATATCTCCAGATAATTCATTCCCTCAAACCCAGAAATAAAAGTGCTGTTATTCGAATCCTTTCAATGTTGCCACTTATTGATTTCGCCAGTAATCATGCTGCACCCACATCTAATAACCGATAGCAACCGATCAGATGTTTGTTTTGAAACAGCTGACAAGTAAATGCTACCTGCTTTTGGTTTGCTATGGATTACTAAACAAGTCACAAACTTTAAGTTCTTGTTTAGCTTTAAATTAACTTTTAGTATCATGTAGAAAGTGCTATAGTCATATAAATTGCAATTGATTTTCATGTTTTATTACTTATGGTTTTCAAGTTATTTCACTTTTTTATTCAATTCAAGATCGCAATTTGCTAGGGTCCAAATTCCCCTAGCAACCATAGATTGATTTGAATAAGAGACTGGAATATGAATAGGGAAGGACCTGAATGGAAAGATAAGTAATAAAAAGTAATAACAATACATTTGTAGCCTTAGAGAGAATTTGTTCTTAGCAGTGCCGCACCAAGCCGACTGGACGCCCTGGGCAACCCGGCCGGCCACCACGCTCCCCTCCGTTCTCAAGTGCGTGCGGGTCAGTTTGAAAGCTTGAAAAAGTCAGAAGACGAAGGCATTCTTTAACATTCTAAAAGTTAACTTAACTATGAAACACCCCATATCTCCATTCCTGCCAGGATTCTTTTATGTAGGTTCTATAAATTCTACGTTTGCTGGCACTTAATGTAAAGAGATTGGTGACTACAGATGGGTTACAAATAAATGATGACAGTATTGCTTTAAGCGATTGCACAGACATCAGTTTCATGGTCTTATTTTGTGCAATGTGAAAATATTAGCTACAGCACACACTTTTTATTTGTTGGGAATTCTAGCTTGGCCTTATATTTTTATGAATAAAACTGTTTAATTTTCAGTAGATTACTGAAAAATTCCTTTCATGAGTGTAAAATTCTGGAATATTTATTCGCCCAAAGTTACCAGCAAAAAAAAAAAAATTGCAGTCAGATTGTGCCACATAAATCATTACAGTGCCAGCGTTAAATCCAAGAAGCAGCATTGTGTGTACCTGTTCGACCTGCCTGCAGGCTTTGGTATTAATCCTTCACCTTCATCATCCCTTACTTTAGGACCAGATCCAAGGGTGTCTGGGGAGCTGAAGGACCAGAGAGAGGGTATGGGGTTTGTATAGTATATATTCTCCTGAACAATGCCTGAGGCAGAAGGATGTAAAAGCACATCATATTACTATGAGACTCTCCAGAAAGTAATTTTTTTTTCTAAAGGAAAACATATGCATTTGGAATGCACCGCTGAGGATTATTTCGTAACACTGGAGCTCACGAGCATCGTTGAACTCCTCCTCAACCATCAATTTCACAGTTACCTCCCCAGGCGGTTTTTTTTATAACTCTTTTTTTTTTTTTAGGTAAAAAAAACAGCATCTTCATTTTTGGGCCTTCTTTCTTTACCCCCTACTGCGGAATAACATTACTGTAAAATGTAAAGTCTAATTATGTATGAACTTGCTGTTCACGGTTACGTTATAATGATAATAATTACAGGAGTCCTTCCAAAGTTATCAACATTAAGGGCAATGGGAGTGCGCACGAGGAATGAAAATGAAGCAGAAAAGCAAAATACAGATGTGCGTGTTAGGAAGTAATAGATCACGGGTGCCATGTGGTCAAGTTCATCCAAAGGAAATTAGCTAACGAGCACTGCGGTTCTCAGTTCATCAGCAGCAGAAAGCTGAGTGTAATGTAACAGCACAGGCAGGGAGGGAATTAGAAATCTCCAAACCATGTAGGAAAGGGGTTAAGGATCTGCAGTAACGTACTATTGATTGTCTTATCAGTTAGCTGGGTTTAGTGAATAGAGACCATTATGTTTAATACCCCAGTTTATGTTTCAATCAGCATTCAATCCATTTATAATGCATATGGGAAATTGGTTTTGGGAGCATTATATTGACAGAAAGGCCAAACAGGCCTGTGGGAGAAGAAAACACAATGTGTGTGACAGAGGACATGGCTAGGTCATACACTCCATGTTTATCAACACCAAAAGCATTTGCTGCCATTTTTTTAATAGAAGTTACATTAGTGTCAGAAGTAGGCAGGGATTGCAAGCACTCTGCTCAGTCAGGATCCGAGAGCATAAAGATGACTTTACGAGTTTGTATTTGGTTCAGTGGCCCTGGGCCTGGGGTTGGGCATCTGTGCTGCACTTTCCAGATTAGCCAGACCCCTCTTGAGTGAATGCAGTGAAGTTCCGGCGATCCAAAGCCACCGAAGTTTCAAAGTTGTTGAAGCGGCTCAAGAGCCAAAGCCACAAAAGGATATGGTCACTTAAAGGAGCCAAAGCCGACGAAGAAAGAAGCTGTCATTGCCGAGGAGAATGAAGAAGATCACATATGAACTTAAAGGGATACTGTCATGGGAAAAAAAATGTTTTCAAAACCTTAAAAGTGCTGCTACAGCAGAATACTGCACTGAAATCCATTTCTCAAAAGAGCAAGCAGATTTTTTTATATTTAATTTTGAAATCTGACATGGGGCTAAACTTCAGTCACTCTTTACTGCTGTACTGCAAGTTGGAGTGGTATCACCCCCTCCCTTCCCCCCCCCCCAGCAGCCTAACAACAGAACAATAGGAAGGTAACCAGATAGCAACTCCCTAATACAAGATAACAGCTGCCTGGTAGATGTAAGAACAGCACTCAATAGTAAAATCCAGGTCCCTCTGAGACACATTCAGTAACATTGAGTTGGAGAAACAACAGCCTGCCAGAAAGCAGTTCCATCCTAAAGTGCTGGCTGTTTCTGAAAGCACATGACCAGGCAAAATGCCCTAAGATAGCTGCCTACACAACAATATTACAACTAAAAAAAATACACTTGCTGGTTCAGGAATGGGATTTTATATTGTAGAGTGAATTATTTGTAGTGTAATTTAGAAAAAAAACTACATCATAAAAAGGTAAGTTCCACCGAACGTCAATGTTTTTTTATTAAACCCCTGGCCACCAATGCTTTTTAATCTTTTTTGGGGCCACTGACCACCAATGTTTTTTTAAATCTTCTATGGGACCCCCTGAACACCATTGTTTTTTTTTTTTAAATCTTCTATGGGCCCCTGAACACTGTTTGTTTTTTTTTAAATGTTTTATGGGGCCCGGGGGGGGGGCCTGACCACCAAATGTTTTGTTTTAACTTTTATGGGGGGCCCTGGCCACCAATGATGTTTTCTTAATGTTAACCATTCAGCTGAACAATCCTGCAAACATTTTTACATTCAGCCAAACCCCAAACTAAATCCTGGATTCCTGCATCCATCAATAATGAATGTAATTATACATGAAGACAAAATAAGAATAAGTACTGTACAGAATGTACCGAATATTTTTTATTATAAGCAGTCACTAATTTTATTTAATTCTATTTTACAGGCGATTTACAATATATGGACCCTTTAAGAAGAAAGTGAAGGGGTTTATTTACATCAAAGATTTTTTTATTATTTAATCACCCATAACACAAAAATGATCAAAGGAATTCTAGCACGGATAGCCTTCAAAAATGTTTCAGTTCTCAGTTAAAGTTACAAAAGTGATCATCATCAAACTGAAATGAATGATAGGGAAGTTAAGCTGCCATGTCAGTGAAGAGAGGGAAGGCTGAATGATCAAGTTGATAGTCATCACTTTATGGTAAGAACAAATTCACTAACCATCTTAGGTTGTTCAAAAGGCTAGTACAAGTACGTAAGCATTAAAAATCGCAAAAAAATTTAAACTATAGTTGCATCGGTATTACATTATATTTAAAATTGCTAGCATTTTCCACTGGGATGTGTAATATATGAAGTTGTATTTTAATGAACAAACAATGCCATCGACAGCAAGCTGAAACAAATGAAAGTAGAGCATGGCTTTTGAGTGTTAACAATATGGAGGGACGTGAAAAGGAGGAAACGCAGGGTACAAGAGTTCCTAGTAGTGCAATATCATGACACAGCTGGGTGCCAAGGAAAGAAGAATATTAACTAGAGCAGCTTTATGCCGAAAATAAATTGCTTCTGGACCACAGAAAAGCTAAAACACACACTTGTTTCAGTAACTTTTCAACTACATATTGTAGAAAATGAATGTACGGCTATGTATTTAATCACTTTGCAGATGGAACAAGGAATGGAAGGTATTCTTGCTAGATACTGTGGCAATTTACTCAAGTGCCAGAAGTAGTAATACCTTCTTCAGAGGAATGGACAACCTTAAAAAGAAATAGTAATACCAAAAAATGTACATATTTTAAAGTAATTAAAATATCATGTACTGTTTCCCTGCACTGATCTGTTTTCTTCAGACACAATACTACTGTGTATATAAAAAAGCTTCTGTTTAGCAATGGAGGCAACTCAAATAGATCTACAGGTTAAATAGCAGATAACATATAAGTTCTGTAGAACACCATTATATTCTACAGCGCTTATCTGCTATGTAACCTGAGCCTTTTCTCCTTGTGCATGGCTGCCCCTATGGCTACACAGCAGCTTATTTATATACTACTGCATAGTTATAGTGGTGTTTCTGAAGCAAACACACAGATTTTACCAGTGCAGGGCAACAGTACATTAAATTAGGTAATTGATTGGTTTATTCAAAGCACAGTTTTCCACAACGTAAGGCAGTTTTTAGTTTTAAAAATCATATGCAAAAAAAAATACTTCTGATACCAGAGCAGACCAGTCCAATGGAGGTCTGAATAAATAAGAAACCTGCTTTGTATTGTGTTATTTATCGTGATCATGTGTATTAATGACAGTTTCTTCTTGTTCTTGGAAGTTTCTTCAATGAGAGTTTCGACTAGTGAATCATATTAAATGTGGAATTTTCAAGGTTGTCCTTTTCTCCTATATCTAAAAAACTTATATCTGTATATCTGATGTATATCTGTAGACTGTATCTGAACTACTTTTTTCAGATAAAGTATTTGCTAAAGCAAACTGTGCTATGTTCTAGATACATTTAAAAATCTAAAGAAAAATACTAATTTCTGTAGTTACATTGGTTTTGCCCTACTGGTGGCCACTAGCAGTTGAACTAAAGATTCCCTCATATTTCTTTTCAAAGGTGGGGATGTGGGGCATTGCATTTAACAGTAGTTTAGCTCATCCTCAAAAAATAGTAGCACACTGTGATATGCACATATAGTTAAAGGGGTTGTCACCTTAAATTTCAGTATGATATAGAGAGTGATATTTTGAAACAACTAGCAATTGGTTTTCAGTTTTTATTATTTGTGGTTTATGAGTTATGTTTTTTATTCAGCAGCTGTCCAGTTTGCAATTTCAGCTATCTGGTTGCTAGAGTCCAAATTACCCTAGGAACCGTGTATTGATTTGAATAAGAGACTAGAATATGAATAGGAGAGGGTCTGAATACAAAGGTAAATAATAAAAAGTAGCCATAACAATACATTTGTGACCTTACAGATCATTTGTTTTATAGACCAGGTCAGTGACCCCCATTTGAAAACTGGAAAGAGTCAGAGGAAGAAGGCAAATAATTTAAAAACGACAAAAAAGAAAAAATGAAGGTCAGTTGAAAGGTTGCTTAGAATTAGCCATTCTATAGCATACTAAACGTTAACTTGAAGGAGAATACCCCTTTAAATATAAAGGAAAAAAGAATATATTCGGTATGGGCAGGAACCAATAAAGCACACATGCATAAGCCTCGTTTTTTTTTAAAAGAACACAAGTTGTGGTCTACTGAGCAATAGGAAATGGTCACATGGCTAGATCAGACTGTAAAAGAAGCCTGTAGATGTTAATGTTTCTGATAATCTGTGGTGTATTTACATGTATTGTTCAGTCACCCTTCCTTTATATATGAGAACTAAACCCTAAAAATGAATATGGCAAAACAGTTCTTTTTTTATATTCTAAACATATTGGACCAGCCTAATGTTTCAGCTTCTCAATAGCAGCAATGATCCAGGACTTCAAACTCACAGGAGGGTCACCATCTTGGAAAGTGTCTGTGGTTGGGAAGCTAAGCTTAGGGGTTGTCGCAAAATATTAAGCAAAAAATGAGGTTGGTCTGTATTATAAGATGATGCTACAGGGCTGATTGTTAAATTCTGGTTCTAGTTGCACTGGTTTCTGTGTTGCCATGTAGTAATTATCTGTATTAATTACATCCTTGTAGCATTTAAATTCAATGTTACATAGTTACATAGTTAAATTGGGTTGAAAAAAGACAAAGTCCATCAATTTCAACCCCTCCAAATGAAAACCCAGCATCCATACACACACCCCTCTATACACTCTATATATAAATGATATATACCCATATCTATACTAACTATAGAGCTTAGTATCACAATAGCCTTTGATATTATGTCTGTCCAAAAAATCATCCAAGCCATTCTTAAAGGCATTAACTGAATCAGCCATCACAACATCACCCGGCAGTGCATTCCACAACCTCACTGTCCTGACTGTGAAGAACCCTCTACGTTGCTTCAAATGAAAGTTCTTTTCTTCTAGTCTAAAGGGGTGGCCTCTGGTACGGTGATCCACTTTATGGGTAAAAAGGTCCCCTGCTATTTGTCTATAATGTCCTCTAATGTACTTGTAAAGTGTAATCATGTCCCCTCGCAAGCGCCTTTTTTCCAGAGAAAACAACCCCAACCTTGACAGTCTACCCTCATAATTTAAGTCTTCCGTCCCTCTAACCAATTTAGTTGCACGTCTCTGCACTCTCTCCAGCTCATTTATATCCCTCTTAAGGACTGGAGTCCAAAACTGAACTGCATACTCCAGATGAGGCCTTACCAGGGACCTATAAAGAGGTATAATTGTGTTTTCATCCCTTGAGTTAATGCCCTTTTTTATGCAAGACAGAACTTTATTTGCTTTAGTAGCCACAGAATGACACTGCCCAGAATTAGACAACGTGTTATCTACAAAGACCCCTAGATCCTTTTCATTTAAGGAAACTCCCAACACATTGCATTTATCAACATTGAACCTCATTTTCCAGTTTGCTGCCCAGTTTTCCAGTTTAGACAGATCACTTTGCAAAGTGGCAGCATCCTGCATGGAACCTATAGTTCTGCACAATTTAGTATCATCTGCAAAAATAGAAACAGTACTTTCAATGCCGACCTCCAGGTCATTAATAAACAAGTTGAAAAGCAAGGGACCTAGTACAGAGCCCTGTGGTACTCCACTAACAACACTGTTCCAATTAGAAAATGTTCCATTTACCACCAGTATATGACAAAAGAACAGAGCATGTGCAGTGAATCAACAGAAAAGAAGAAGAAAAGAACCACTGGGGCATCTTCAGAGGCTCAGAACTAAAGGGATGTGGTTCCCTTGGGCTGGTACAGAAGCCGAAAATACAATGTACAACATTTCTAGCCTACTTCATTAGTTAAGCTTTAGGCCTCCTTTAAGTACATGCCATTAAATCTAAAGAAATTGAGTGGAACACCTTTATCCAAGTTCTCAAAAGAGAATAATATTGACTAGTGTCTGTCCCAGCCATTAGACAAGAACCTGTATGAACAGTTTGGGGAACTGTTGTTGCGTCCCTCCTTTATAGTTCCAGTGGCCCAAGACCTTTAACACTTGAAGAACCTAATCATCTGAACAGCTCTGCGTATTGCCTCGGTATTCTTCATGTATGTGATAGCTACTGTCTTTTTATACTGGAAGAAACTGTGAAAACTGTTTGCATGACCCATTTCTGCAAATATAAGCTATATACAGGTCGCCTGGCTCTGCTACTATGTCACTGACTCTGAACCTCTATTGGCAATGCTTATAGCCGGTCATGTGATAATATTAAATATGCATGAGACTACTTTTAGCACAGCCCTGAGAAGCAGGCAGAGCTGTCAATCAGAAGATTTTGGACACTAATACTGTACTGCTGAGACAGATATCTTAAAAATCCTCACGGGGCTGTAGAAAAGTAGGTAATTTAAACATTTTTATCCAATAAAAGGCAGTAATTAAACTTTAGCATTGCTGTCCTTATTTTTAGTTACAGTATACAACCTTAAGAATACTTTCAGTGACAGGTCTTTTTTGCAATCTAGGTTTGGGCTTCTTTTGAATAAAAATATATCCAAATCAACCACAGCACAGTAGTGACATCCTTAACATTTAATGGATGTTAATTTAAAGTTAAAATCCTTAACATTTAATGGAGGTATTTAAAGGGATACTGTCATGAGAATTAGTATTTCTTTTTTGTCTGATAATAACGGGTAATATTTTGTAAAGAAGTGGTATTTTGGAAACAAATGCTTTATTCACTGCTTGGTTTTTTATGTATTTATTGATTTCATTTTGCTTTTGGTTTTTTGGTGAGCAGAAGCCACATTTTGCTTTATGGCAAGGATATAGTAGCAGGATTCAAATCCCTATCCCACAGACAAAGCAGGATCAATTACACTTTATCTCAAAAAGGCTCATTGAAAGGCAACAAAAGGGCTCATTAAAAGGCCACTAAGGGTTAAAATTTTTATTTTTATACTTAAAGGGTGGGTTATGTGTGTTGGGTATGTGTGTTAGATGGCATAGCTCAAACGGGACTATATGTTTTATTGCTAAATTAGACTGCCCTTATGTGCTGCCCACATGCTGTAGTTGAGGATCACAGGCTAAGGATAAGCCTGCACTGTACTACTTTAGTTATTTAAAGGGATACTGTCATGGGAAAAACATTTTTTTCAAAACGCATCAGATAATAGTGCTGCTCCAGCAAAATTATGCACTGAAATTTATTTCGCAAAATAGCAAACAGGTTTTTTTATATTTAATTTTGTAATCTGACATGGGGCTAGACATATTGTCAGTTTCCTAACTGCTCCAGTCATGTGACTTGTGCTCCGATAAACTGTGGTCACTCTTTACTGCTTCCCTGCAAGTTGAAGTGATATTACCCCTCTCCTCAAAAGAACAATGGGAAGGTAACCAGATAGCAGCTGTAGATATAAGAACACTCAATAGTAAAAGCCAGGGCCACTGCGACACATTTAGTTACATTGAGTAGGAGAAACAACAGCCTGCCAGAAAGCAGTTCCGTCCTAAAAAGCTGGCTCTTTCTGAAAGCAGATGACCAGGCAAAATGAACCTGAGATGGCCGCCTACACACCAATATTACAACTACAAAAATACACTTGCTGGTTCAGGAATTACATTTTATATTGTAGAGTGAATTATTTGCAGTGTAAACAGTGTAATTTAGAAATAAATGACATCATGAAAATCATGATATTTTTTGCATATTTAGAGCAAAAAACATAGAACATAGATGTGAGTTTGAATCTCAGCAAAACACAATGAAAGCTTTTTTATACCATGTGTTGAAATTATGTAAATTATTAAAATAATATGCTTTTTATAATATTTCTATTTGTTGTATACAGTATTTGTCTGCCCCTAGGGTAAATGCTTCTCAGTTAAAGAAAAGTAAAACAGCTGCAGCCAAGACAATAAACTCCACCCTTTTGTAGCAGTACAAAAAGAACATAATATTAACTCAGACATAAAGAACAATAGGAAGACCTGGACCACATTGTTTACTATTATATGAACAACTGTGTATATAAAATTATAACAAGCCTCTGGTTTTTTTTTGTTCCACTAAAGTGCAAAATAATAGTGCTAAAACCTGTACTGTGTTAAAATGAAAGCCCTTGTTTTGTGCAAAACAGTTATGGATCTAGTTGCATGGGATTTATGCACATCCCAATACAGAGAGGACAAACTGTGTCAGGAGACAAAACAATCTGCTGTGTAAAGGGAAATCTTTGCAAAGAACACTATATTCCTTCCAGACCTGCCATTTTATATAAAGTACAGCGCTGAAAATTGGTTCAGAGTTTGTGCTCTCATTATAATAAACAGGCTGTGCATGAATCTCCATGAATCTTAATTCATCAATTTTTAAAAATGGAAATATTTCATGGTGTTCTGTAGAAAAAAAAAGTAAGAAAAAAAAAGTATATTGCAATAGATACTGTTCAACTGCTGACCCTCCTGATCTCAAAAAATGTTTTCACACTGACTTGAAGTTTATGGGAAACAACTGGAAATTGCAGTTGTTTACACAAAAACAGGGCTTGATAGGAAGCTGCAGTCCTAGTCAATGATTCACTGCAAGTTCTGCATACTTTTGCTCTTCACTGATCTTGACAAAGCAACTGGGCAACTGGATTGAGGATATTGATGGGAGAGGAATGTACAAGAAAAGTGCAAAATGTGACATTCTAAAGCAGTGATCACCAACCCGTGGCTCGTGAGCAACATGTTGCTCTCCAACCCCTTGGATGTTGCTCTCAGTGGCCTCCAAACAGGTTCTTATTTTGAATTCTCGGCTTGGAAGGAAGTTTCAATTGCAGGTGTACTGCCAAGTAGAGCCTCCTTTGGGCTACAAGTTTTCATAGGGGCTACCAAAGCCCATGGACTTTTTTATGCTTGCGCTGCTCCCCAACTCTTTTTGCATTTGAATGTGGCTCATGGGTAAAAAAAGTTGGGGACCTCTGTTCTAAAGGCACTGCTTGATAGGTTTGAAAACAGAAGTCATACTGTACAAATCATAGCTAATGCTTTATTTCCATATGCAAGCAAAACATATTGCACTTGTACATTAGGTCACTTATAGTACCCTGTATTTATGAAATCATAGTAAAAGAGAGTATACAGTTAGCATAATTTGCTTGTGGTGGAATTATGGCAATGAGGAGAATAACAACACAAAAAATGTAAATGAAAAATAACTAAAGTAGAATACCAATTATATATTTTCCTCCAAAACTGATGACATTTTTTTTCAATCCCATAGAGACAAGCAGGGTTTTCCCCCCTGGAATTGACATAGGTTTTATGCCACCTCTGGGAAATGTAAATACAGGGGTTCTACTTTAATGATAATGCCCAAGAGGCCTAGAAAATTATCCGATTTGTCTGAAATTTTGAATAACCTAAATATTTTTTCCTTTAGTGATTCTCTTAACTACCCTGCTGCTCTGCATACCCGTGACTCATTTAAAGTTAACAAATAAGTAGAAAATGTTATATTTCATGTAAAGTTTTTATCTTTTCATCTAGCATGTACAAATAATAAATAGTTTTTTGACAACAAAATAAGAGTTTTTTTGGTTTCATTCTGTGAAAATATATAATATAACCTATTTGACATTTATATCCCTGGTTACATTTAGAACCATTGTATTCTACACAGCTTATATGTTATGTACTATGGAAACTTATTTTATAGCCAATTTCTGCTTGAATTGCTGCCCCAATGGCTAATGGCTGATTACTTATATAATGTGTATAATCGATGACACCAATGAAGAGCAGCAATACTGGTACAGAGAACCCTCATTTTTTGGTGTTACTGGTCCTTTTTTGCCTAATAAAGGAAAACATAATTCTAAGCAACATACATTCCTTACAAATTCTCTATGGTTTTTAAATTTATTTTTATATGTATTGCGATTAAAAATGTTTATCTGCCCCTTTTTATTCTCTGCCCTGGTGGCTCAGACTGTTAATGCCATGTAAGACAAGACAGCTGATTAACAGACCTGTCTTTGCTGGGGAACTCGGACTTTTACAACATAGTTCAAAAACTAATAAGCAGGAGTTTCAATAGAAATAGTTTTTTCAAATACCGGTAGCTTTAAAGGCACTGAATTTTAATAAATGTATATAGGAAAGATGCTTAGAATTATGTTTTCTTTTATGAGGCACATTTTTATTTTGGGGTTGACTTGACCTTTAACAACAAGAGTGACAAATAAAGCAGATTATTTGTGGCAAGGAACAACAGAAGCGTTTAATGTTTAAACCAAATGTGTGAGGAAATATGCAGGATATTGTTAAAGCCACATAAAGCAATTACATTTATATTGTCCAATGTTGCTGCTTACAAAGAAGGGTTTCCGGATAATTCATATGCAAACATAAAATATATACATTTATATAGATCCACATAGATAAATCAGGCCACTGCCATATTTAACATGTGTAACAATAAGAAGTTAAGCGAATGCTGCTTAGTAAATGTATATTGTAAAGTTGATTAGAATTATGTTTTCTTTTATTAGGCCCTGGCTGCATCCTTGTTTTTAGTGGAAACATTTACCCTCACCATGGACCTGAGATTTTTATCTGGAGTCAGTTTGCCCCAGAAATTGTTATGGGAGGCGGCTTAGTTTTTTTTTTTCTGTGGTCTGTTTGTGAGTGGGCAAAAAGCATTGGGTGTATTCATAAGAAAATGCAACTATCTATAGGCAGTATCACTGGCACTACAAAGTTGTTCAGTAATCCACTGCTGTTGCTCATTGGCAGCAGTGCAAAGTTTGCTACAGGTCTAATCGCTAGTGATGGGCAAATAAATTCGCGAAACTCCAACGAAAATTCGCTGGCATCAAAAAGTGTTGGCCGAGCGTGGGAAAAGACGCTCATGTCAAAACCATCATGTGTCAACACTATTTGGACGCCCATTGACTTTAACGCTGGCATCAAAATTCGCAAACGGGAGAAATTCCCCCAACACTAATCACCTTTATCATGTAACACACAACATTTAATCTCATTTGTATTACAAGGCACTAAGTTTGCTCAGGAGCAGAAACCAATAGCAACCAATAAGATTTTTGCTTTAAAACAGATAACCAGTAAAGGCTACCTGCCGATTGGTTGCTATAGGTTACTGCACCTAGGCAAACTTAGGCCTTTTATTACATAGCCCCATTACTGAGCACATATTTAAATGCAACATTTTTTTGGTTGCTTTGGGTTACTGCCCTTGGGTAAACTTGTCTTTAATTACATATAGGGAAAAAGTGCTTAAAGGGGAACTTAAATCTAAACTAGAATAATGCTAGAAATGCTGTATTTTGTATGCTAAATATAAACATGAACTTACTGCACCAGAAGCCTCATTAAACAAATTATTTATGCTTTCAAGGTTGGCCGCAGGAGGCTGTCATCTTGTAACTTTGTTAAACATCTTTGCAAGACCAAGACTATGCACATGCTCAGTGTGGTCTGGGCTTCAGTTGGGAGGTTAAGCTTAAAACAGCACAAGTCAAATAATATCTGCCACAATAATAATATCTGTCGATACAGCAAGACTGATTAATAATCAGAATATGCAGACTGCACTGGGTCTGTAGATACAAATCTCTACACAGTCACTGGCTGCTCTACAGGGAAACAAACCTGCTTGAGGTCAGGGAAGTAAGGTGGGGGGAGCTCCCCCCTGCGGTTTTAAAGTATGATTGTTTCCCTGCAGAGCAGTTAGGGATCGTCTGAAGTTCTCTATCTGCAGCAGTCAGAGCGAGTACGAAGGGAGAATTTCACTGCATACAATCAGATCTATTATAAAAACAGTACACATTTTTTAATTAAAGTATATTGGAGATAGATTTCTTTTCCATTAAAGAAAGTAAAAATGGGATTTTATTTTTTTGCCTTTACATCCCCTTTAAACAGCCCAAGAGTCTGTGTCTGCTATACTTCTTTTTTGCTAACTACCCAGTCACAACATTCTACTGCAATACAATGCATTGTACCTTCCAAACAATTTGTAACCTTCTGTTAGACTTCCTTAACTGTGTCCAGTAACAGCTGGAAGAATATCCTCAAAAAGTGGAAAATGCAGACTATTCTAATAGATATCAGGGCTGCCAAATGTGGAGATTAGCAACATCTGAGCACTGGGTCTATCCACTGCTAAGTAAAGCCACGACCAGCATATGTTCAAGACAAAAAGAAATATGAATGATTACTTACATTTTTTTTAAATAGGAAACAGGGCAGATGGCATTGGATATGTGAAACACATAAGATTCCTTTCCTAGATTGGCCTTTGCTGTACAATTAGACTTGTTAAGTATTTGTGACCCTGATGTTCAAAAAGATATTGAAACATAGAGTGTTTCAGTTGAAAGCAGTTTAAAATTCTTCTGATTTTATTTAACTACATCGCTCTGCAAACTCTCCGCAGCTTTCATTTCTGGGTCATGTAAAATAATCTTGTTCTGTTATGCATTTTGCTACTCAACAAATGTTTAGGATAATGAAGCAAGAGATATATTTTAGTAATATTACGTTTGCAGTGTCTGACTGGCTGGCGGGAAGCCAGACCCCCTCTCCCGATATTTGGGATTGTACAAAAAAATTCTTCTGTGCAGCGTAGTGCCATCTGTGCATGTGCACAGAGCGTGCAGTTTGCGGATGTGTGTGGTGTAGTTTGCACATGCTGTGCCTCCAAGCTTCACAGTAGGGGGGCGGAGGGGGGCCCTGGACAGCAGTCCCGGTGGGCCCCAGGCCCCCCAGTCCAACCCTGTACATTTGTAGCAGAAAACAGCATGGTAGCACTTACAAAATAGGAATCTAGTGTATGATGCCGAGATGCTGTTTTGTGCAAGTTAACGTTTTGGTTCCACCAAGAGAACCTTTCCCAAGAAAGGCTCATTTGATGAAACCAAAATGTTAATCTATAGTGTCTCACAATGGTTTATTTTCTCCTCATCCATAAAACCAGGTCAGAGAATAGTAGTATGGACATCTCTAGTTAAATGTTGTGAGGTTAGGTTTAGTATCTGTAGACCACTTCTGAGATCAAGGGCAATCTGCAGACCTACAGTATATGCATGATGTGCTTCATATCTTTTCTAGTCCTTATGTGATACCATTTTATGCCCTCCACTATTTAGGATGCTAGCTTGTGTTTCACTGAAGGATCATTTTTCCAAGAATTAGTGAAACAACCTCTCTATCCTTTCATAGCTTGGATTCATATCTGCAAACCTTGCAGTTACTACTCTATGAAATAAGGTGGTCCAACACTGTTTTCTTTTACTGTAGGTTCTAAATAAATATATATTTAGAAACATATATAAACACAGATAAATATACATGTAAGGGAGTGAGTTAAAGGAGAAGGAAAGGTAAAAACTAAGTAAGCCTTATCAGAAAGGTCCATCTAAATATACCAGTAATCCCCCAAAGTAGTGCTGCTCTGAGTCCCCTGTCAAAAGAAACACTGCATTTCTTCCCTTCTATTGTGTACACATGGGCTTCTGTATCAGACTTCCTGTTTTCAGCTTAAACCTCATTGCCCTGGGCAAGAGCATGCTCAGTTTGCTCCTCTTCCCCCCCCCTCCCTTCTCTACTGTAATCTGAGCCCAGAGCAGGGAGAGACTCAGGCAGGAAGTGATGTCACACCACATTAATACTGCAGCTCCTATCCTAAACAAACAGAGAGCTTCTAGAGCTTTTAACTCAGGTATGGTAAAACATTCTACAGAATAAATATAGCATTCTAGCTTGCACTATTGCAGCTAATCTATTGGCAATAAAATGCCTCCGTAGCTTTCCTTCTCCTTTAAGTGCAATGTTGTGTGCAATTAGCATGTTTTTTTTACCCATAATGCAATATTTTTTCCATGATTCCAGCTTAATTGTGGTTGCCAGGGTGAGATGCACCCGGTGTTGCCGATGCATCAAAATTGATGCAGCTGCACTTGTACTTCAACGTGGATCAGACCCAATTTCACCTTAAGGTTCTAAAGTTGGTTGGTGTCATTATCGGTGAGAGTGACGTGTGCAGGTCTCTGTGTAAACCTTGGAGCTACCTCCTGGTTCGGAGGTGCTGGTAGATCCAGGGTTCCCCTGCATCAGTAGGCTCAACTGCACAAAACTGGGAACAGTAGGCAGGAAGAAGGCAACACAACTGATTTATACAGTAATGCAAAGAACAGATGCTGATGCAAGTACCTTTAATAAATGGGCTTTTGCATGCAATGACTGTAGGGAAATTTGTATGACCAAAACTGTGTCAGTGGTCATAAATAACCCCTATAACATAACAGATTCTATTTATAAATCAGACCCCCCCTTACATGTTAGGGGAAATAATATCCATAATAATACAAATAACGTCAAGGTGCTTTGCCTCTATGTTTGTAGGAGATATCATATTGCTTGACCTAAATGAGACATCCTCCATCGAAAAGAAGGGCTATGGCACAATTTGTTACGACCACTATAAGTGTTTTCAGTATTGTTGTCTATTGAAAAAACAACAGTTCAGGCAATCATTATGGTAACTTCCAGCAGAATATGTCAAAGCAAATTCATACAGATACAATCATTTTTTCACAGAACTTTCTCTTCATACTGCATATTCATGGGAAAATCAACGTATGCTTATCTGAAGCATGGCTAAGGTTATGGCTAACGGGCATCAGGCATATAGCGAAATTGAAACACATGTAAAGAAAGTACAATTATTCAGCAAGCTTCAAAATCCCTGAATTTTGATGGAAAAACAATTGACAAAAATGTAATCCAGTTCAAGGTGCAGAGCATTGCTTGCATACAATTTTGTACCCATTAGCACTACAATTAAGGTGATATGGATTTTGCATTAAAATTGGCTGTGCGGCAGAGGGATTTCAGCCACTTTTTTTTATCACAGCCTCATTTTTATATGTGTTTTTTTCCTAAATTATCATTTTTTTTCTCTTTATGGAATTATCTATGTCTATTTGTCTCTAGTGTCAGACTACCAGGCACCTTCTACATTCAAACTAATGGTGGCTCCATATCCAGACAAACTGGAAATTATAAAATAAACCAGGTTTCTCCAGCCTTTTAATATGTCATCCAAATATCAATTTTACTTTTCACTCCTACATGGTTTTCATGACCAAATGCCTGTGGTTTTATTATCCTGCCCATCTTTGCTTTTAAAAGAATGTATTTTTGAACTTGTTTTGCTGTTAATAACATACATAAGTTCATTCTTTTATATATTTCAGAGCATATTTTATCCAGTTGGGCACCTTACTTTTTTGTATGAATGAGTTTATCTCATCCCATTCTTTATTTTACTCAGCATAACTTTCCTTCCCTATAGTTCCCCATTTGTATGCAATGTATCCCCTGCTTAATTGAGTTTATCCCAAAGATGCTTTAGGGTACCTGTGGGCCCAGGGCAATAATATGATTGGTGGGCCCCCAACTGGCCCTAGAAATTCAGGAGTCCAGTAGCCTAAGCCAGAGGGACATGCCCCGGTTCAAAAGGCATTTAACCCACAAAAAATTATATTAAAATATATATGTCCCAAGGCTCATCTTCAGTAAAATAAATATTTATTATTCACATTTTTAAAAAGTATTATGATACATACTGACCCCACATGGCCCACCTTACGCGTTTCGCACCCTCCGGCACTTAGTCATGACTTAGTCTTAGTTGTGGCTCATTTATTATATGCAGTGCATGGTGCAAAGTTGTTGCATCCTGCCTTAGAGATATGAGAATTGCCACCAGTCTCTGCTCTAAACAGTCTAAAGCATTTGCCCTATGAATATAGAGATGCCTGCGGTTATAAATGTCCAACCCACCCCCTTCTTGTGTAAAATGCAGATGTGAAATTTAGCAGGCACCAGGGGCATAGACTACAATTGGGCCCTGTACTTACTGCCTGTCCTATGTGCAGCCAGACCCTGTAATTTTTAAATTCACACAAAGGAGCTCACTTTGGCCTCCTTAATGCTTTTGCATTTGTGTCTGAGGTCTCAGTAAATTACCCTCTATGGCAGGTGGTGACATGGCTGCATTGCACCTGCCAAAGCTGGGCCCTATACCCTGTGCAGAGAGCAGCTACACCCACAATGCAAGTGCTTTTTAGAAGAGTACTAGTTTTAAAATTATTGTAGTTTGGACTAAGATGGCCATATACAGAAAGAAATGGTTGAGCTATTTAGTCACTTATGGCTAAAGTCTACAAATTATCCTTTTGGGTTGGTTTTGATAGCCTCATCACATCAGAGTAGTTCTGTTTAAACTGAAAATCCAGTGTGCCTTTGCCTTTTGTTGGTAAGCAAGGTGGCCAGGAATAATATGTTTTCAATGAGAAACCACCAATTTTTGGGTTATATCACCTCTCTTCCCAGAATATCTCACCATATTTGACAGTATCTCTATATGTTTATGATTACATAATTTACTTTCAACATTTCATTACACGATGGTGATTATGCCAAAAAATAATCTGGTACAGTTAGACACTTTTTGGTCAAAATAGCTGTCTGCAAGCAGGTTTTGTTGCTGCTCTCTCTTAACTTCTGGCTCAAAAGCTCTATAAAAAGAAATGTATGCGCTATATTTAGTAGGCTGAGCACAATGTATCAGGAAGCTCTGCTGTTCAAAAAAAAACCTAAGAAACACTGAATCAGAGTTTTAGACAAAGAGTCTAGTACTGTTCATCCTCTACTTTATGTCCCTCCTTGATTGCTTATTCAGTAATAACCTCTACCTACAATTTCTAGTGATCTGAAAAATCTGGGCAGCATTTTATTGCTTATTTTCAGCCTCTACAGTAAACCTTCAGCTGTCGAACAGCAGAGGTTTTCGATATCAAAGCACGAGCATTGATTAATTTTAAGCAAGTGATTTATTTTATTCTGATTGCATTCAGCTATACACCATAAGAATTTATGACAGAGTAAAAGTCGCTAATATACATCAGTGATGGATCTATGTTTTGAAAAGTTGCTATTGTAGTATCCTGAAAATTGAGTCCCAATTAGGCATAAATAGTGCATTTTTAAAAAGACTGTGCAGTACAGGAGGCTTTTCTGGATGCAGTAAAATAAAAACAACAACAAAAAAATTAAACGCCTTCAATAACCTCGATCATTACTGCAATTACAAAGAGCATCTTCAAGAGCATCTACATCCAGGGTCGGACTGGGGGGCCCGGGCCCACCGGGACTGCTGTCCAGGTCACCTACTGCGATGCTGCTGTGCCGCAAGTTGTTTTTTTTTTTTGTAGGGCCAGCAGATCGTGAGAGGGGGTCTGGCCCGGCGGGGGCCCACAGGTTTTTTCCGGGCCAGTCCGACCCTGTCTACATCTACTTCTCTCGATGACTTAAAAACCATTCCCTTTAACACATTTTCCTATAATGTAAGTCCTCTCTTGCTACCGGTACTCTGAGTTCAGCAAAGAGTCCTACTGTGTAAGTCATTAGGGACATTAGGGAACATTTTCCTTCATATCGTCTAGGGATGATGCAACAAACCCAGGATTCAGTTCAGGATTCGGCTGAATCCAAGCGCCTGGCCAAAATGAATCCCTGAAACCATGTGACTTTTGTTACACAAACCAGGAAATTTAAATATATAAAATTTAATTTAGTTTTTAATTTCTCTTTCACCCTTCCTGGACCTGATTTGAATATGCTAATCAAGGTTCGGATTTAGTTCGGTATTCAGCCGAATTTTTCACAAAGGTTTTGAAATTCTGCCGAATTTTAAAATTGTGGATTCGGTGCATGCCTAATATCCATCACCAGACAGTATATATAACTGTGGAAGCTATATCATGTAACACATTGGGTTCCACAACCAAACACCTTGGCTGTCCAAGTTCTTCCTTATGATGTCCCGTTTTGGCACTTACTGATGATTAAACATATGAAGAAAAAGAAGCTGGGTCCTACTTCCTTTTTTTCATGTTTAACTGGAGCTATATCATTGCTAGTTCAAGCTTCCATAGACTTAAAGGTCTTGCATTTTTATAACTCCAATCATCAAATGGCAAAAGTTATTTTGTCTAGCATCTGTTGCAACTATTTTACCCACTACTTTATATATTTTGCCCCCTATTGATGAAGGGTGTTATTTATTATAGTCCGAATGCAAAAAACTGGAAAAATTCTAGTTTTTACTTTAAAATCAGAATTTTTAGTGGAAAAAAACTTGAATCTTTTGAGATTTATTATATCCCCTGAGGATGGAAAAAGTCCAAATCAGAAAATCCTCCATCTCAGACCTGCTGAGGTTGTATATGTCAATGGCAGAGGTTCCTATCCTATTTGAAAGTTTCTCTGGTCTGCACTGGATTTAGCCAGAAAAGCTGACTATTTCGGCCTTTTCAGGAAAAAAATCGAATTTATCGAATTTGTCCCTGATCCGATTAAATTGTGCTTTTTTAATAATAAATAAGGTCCAATTGTGGATTCTAGTTTGGTCAGACTTTTTTGATTTAAAGAGGTTGTTCACCTTTAAATAAACTTTAAGAATGATGTAGAGAGTGATATTCTGAGACAATTTGCAATTGTTTTTAATTTTTTATATGTGTGGTTTTTTTGAGTTATTTAACTTTTTATTTAACAGTTCTCCAGTTTGCAGTTTCAGCAATCTGGTACGCTAGGGTATTTTTAGATGGGGTCAAAGGCCCCTATTTGAAAACTAGAAAGAGTTAGAAAAAGAAGTCAAATAATTCAAAACCTACAAAAAATAAAAAATGAAGACTAATTGAAAAAGTTGCTTAGAATTGGTCACTCAATAACATACATAGGGGCACATTTACCTAGGGTCGAATATCGAGTTTTAATTAACCCTCGATATTCGACCGTCAAAGTAAAATCCTTCGTCTTCGAATATCGATATTCCGAACAATCGAACGATTAAATCCTTCGAATCGAACAATTCTAAGGATTTTAATCCATCGATCAAAGGATATTCCTTCGATCAGAAAATTGTTAGGAAGCCTATGGGGACATTCCCCATAGGCTAACATTGGCCTCGGTAGGTTTTAGGTGGCGAACTAGGGGGTTGAAGAATTTTTTAAAGAGACAGTACTTCGACTATCGAATAGTCGAACGATTTTTAGTTCGAATCGTTTGATTCGAAGGTCGTAGTCGAAGGTCGAAGTAGGTCGAAGGTCGAAGTAGCCCATTCGATGGTCGAAGTAGCCAAAAAAACGATTTTTCCTCTATTCCTTCACTCAAGCTAAATAAATGGGCCCCTTAAAGTTAACTTAAAGGTGAATCACCCCTTTAAATATAAATAAGGCCCCCCATGTTGTATATTATGGGAATATGTAAAAGTGACAATTATAGAATCAATATACAAATTGCAAAGAAAGATTTTCTTGTTAAGTATCTGTTCAAAAGAAAGTAGGTAAACATGAAGCATAAGTTAGTAGCATGGTTCATACAAGTCATCAAAATGCTACATACAAAGTTCCATAGTTCCATAATAAGTATGTGACTGACATGATTTATGATGTCCTAAATATTTGTATATCATTTGACAGAGTATATTTATTCAAAAGCACCATTAAATAATATAATGTGTTAAAAGCGGATGTTTTTGCATTGTTTGCTTGTACATTTTGTGTCATTGTGATAGATTCTATGTGCAAAAAGGCCACAAGGTAGGATCTAACCTGAAGAAGACAAATACAGCAGGTATTGTTATTAATGAAGTGAGAAAATAATCTTGTTGAAGCTTCGCTTTGGGAAAGGATTAATTGGAAGAACTTGGCGCTATGCTCATAATATAGAAGCTTTTTGTCTTAAACGAATGGGCCCTGAGCCAAGAGACAACTAGAATCAAATATATGAAGATTATGTTAAAATTGGGGTTTTACGCAGAAAAGTGCTATCATAAATAAAAATGCTGTAAAAATGAATACCACTACATGCTCAGTTATGCTTTATACACAAAAAGAACAGATAAAACCAAAGTGAAGTCCATATCTGCCATGTCAAATCATTTTGTATTTTTCAGGATGTTTAACTGCATGCATAGTTTGGCAAGACGACAAATTATTTTGGCCTGACTCCATTTAGCCATTTTCTTAAGAAATCTCCAATACAGTCAAGTGCAATGTACAAAACTCAACTGTCATCAATAAAAATTAGAACTCTACATCAAATTTTCTTTATTGCCCCATAATAAAATTAAAAAACCAAGAACAAGAGGCAGCAATAGGTGGCTTTATATAATATATAATAGAGACACCCCTCTCTAGAAATATAAGACCAAAGATGGGTGGCACGTCATTTTGTATGTCCAGTGATGTCTAGTTTCTCATGGGGAAGCACTCAAATAAATAAATATTGGTCTTTTCAATTGGTATAACAGTTTATCCAATATCCTTACAACACAAGCAATTGTTTAAACATAACAGTGACAAGATAAACAATATACAGTACTTGCTACATACAGCACAGATGAAGTAGGGTGTCATCACACATGCGAGTGAACCCTGTCCCATGTCAAACCCTAAGTAGCATTTACAATTGGATTCAAATACTAGAGCTGGTTGTTTGCTACTGAATATTCTGCATTTCTTCTCCACCCAAGATAAGTTTTTTTCTAATCAAGAAATTGAATGTGAATGAGTCTTTACTTCAAAGTTAACTGCTGATCAGAAAGGCTTGCTGATACACTCACAATAGGAATGTCTATTTTAATGCATTATTTTGTATATAGTGAGAGTGATGAATCCTTTAACACGTCTAGGAGACATAAACTTATAGGATAAGTTGGCCTGTGGTGCCTTTCTCCATAACAGAGGCTCAATTGTACAGTGTAATTATGATTACTACTTAACTCCATGACCATTCAACCCTCCATACATTCCGAGACAAATGCATCCCTTTCTGCTGAAGTAATGGAACTAATTTTATATTTTCATGTGTTTCATATAAATAACTTGCATTTATATATTCCTTCTGAATTACTCAAACAGTGCTAAATGGAGTCTGTGGAGAAAGCCAATGACACTTTTACATGCTTCACGTGATAATGAAGCAAATTTAACACATTATTGCAATGCAACTTACGAATGTAATTTTAAGACATGTTTGTAACATCTCAAGGTTAACCTACAGGACAAGACGCCATAAGTGAGTTCCTACTTTTAGTAGGTTTGATTATTCTGTCAGTATATTTGTCTGATTAATATGCAAAAGAGCTGTCATACAAAAGTAAAGTAATGCACAACTCAAATAAAGCCATGTACATAACTTTGATAAAAATATACATAAAGCTTTTATTATGGTTTACCAAGTAATTACTTTTAAGCTAACCATATTTGATATATATGGGTGTGATTGTTTAGTAATATACACCACATAAAACACACTTTGGTTAAAAATTCCTTAAAATTAGATACATTTAGGGGGTTATTTACTAAAATTCAAATTTATCTGATTATTTCAATTAAAAAAGTCTGACCAAACTAGAATTGGATTGGGTAAACCCCAAAATAGCCGGATTTTCGGGCTAATTCCAGCACAGACCACAGAAACTTCCAAATAGGATAGGGACCTCTCCCATTGACTTACTGTATATGCAACCTCGGCAGGTCTGAGATGTCAGATTTTCGTATACGGACTTTTTCCATCTTCAGGGTATAATAAATCTCGAAAAATGTGAGGGTTTTTTGCCACTACAAATTCGGATTTTTGTAGTTTTTGCATCGGACTTTAGTAAGTAAACGTTTTAGTGTGTTTTATAATGATAAAAAACAAAGCCATCAATATTCCTGAAAGCATTAAAACTAATGCCTATAGAAGACAGAATTCTGACTTCTGTCTGTCAAACAATGCTAAATGTTTTCACACCTTAAGCAAAAAAAAAAAAAATATCTCATTCAAGACTCTCATCCCATTAATTATTGTTCTTTAATGACTTATGGGAAGGTATTGTAAGTAATGTATCAGTGTTTGCAGATGACACAAAGCTATGCAGCCCAATTAATTCCATCCAAGATGTGGCATCCTTGCAACAGGATCTTGACAAACTGACAATCTGGGCGGCTAAGTGGCAGATGAGATTCAATGTTGATAAATGTAAGTCATGCATCTGAGATGTAAAAATATGCAAGCCACTTATACCCTTAATAAGACTGCACTGGGCAAATCCATAATGGAAAATGGCCTTGACGTCCTTGTAGATGATAAACTTGATGTAGCAAGTAATGCCAGTCAGCAGCTACAAGGGCAAACAAGGTCTTGAGCTGTATTAAAATGGGTGTAAATCCACTGGAGGGGGTTATTCTTCCACTATACAGAGCGCTGGTAAGGCCCATCTAGAATAAGCCAAAGCTGAAAAGAGATACAGTATTATTGAATTAGAGAGGGTCCAGAGAAGGGCAAATAAGCTGGTAAAAGGTATGGACAATCTCAGCTATTAGGAAAGACTGGCCAAGTTGGGGATGTTCACGCTGGAGACGAGGCACTTAAGGTGTGATATGATGACTATGTATAAATATATAAGGGGATCATATAATAATCTCTCATATGCTTTATTTACCAGTAGGTCTTTCCAGCTGACATGAGGGCACCCATTCCGATTAGAAGAAAAGAGGTTCCATGTAAATATTATAAGGGGTTTTTTACAGTGAGAGCTGTGAAGATGTGGAATTCTCTCTCTGAATCAGTCGTACTGGCTGGTACATTAGATAGCTTTAAAGGAAAAGCAGAGGTCAGGGATGATGTAGTGGTAGACCATGTGACCCATGACCCGCACATTCTCTCTTCACAGGGAAGCCAGAAGATCGTGTGTGCTTGCACAGGGCACTGCTGAGACTAATTGCGCATGCGTGTGCCCTGTAGGGATATCCTTTTCAGTGCAGCTTGCCACTTATTTTAAAAAGGATTAAAGCTCCAGAATTAATGAAAAACTGAATGAAGAAATGCCTGCTGGTACGAATGTATACATTTAATGGGCAATATATACAGATTTTTTTTTATTTTAGCCTTTCTCTCTCCTTTAAGAAAGGGTTGGATGTTTTTTTAGCAAATGGAATACAGGGTTATGAAAGATAGCTTGTAGTACAAGTTGCTCCAGGGATTGGTCTAATTGCCATCTTGGAGTCAGGGAGGATTTTTTTAACCCTCTGAGGCAAATTGGAGAGGCTTCAGATGGGGTTTTTTTGCCTTCCTCTGGAAGCAGTTAGGCAGGTTATATAAAGATATAAAAGGTTGAACTTGTTTGACCTTTGTCTTTTTTCAACCTAATTTTCTGTTACTGTGTATCCCCTAAAATGTTTCTCAGTAACAAGGAATAAACACACAGGTTGAGTAGGTTGTATACGTCAGTTGGCAAATAAATTGTCCAAAATGGGTTCATTGACCAACCCATACAATTCAATCTTCAATATTTCATGTAGGCAAATTCATGGCAAAAAAATTATAAATGAACATTTACCGGTCCTATAAGCAAAGAAATACATTTTTATTTCTTTAAAGGGGTTGTTTACCTCTGAGTTAACTTTTAGTATGATGTAGAGAGTGATATTCTTAGACAATTTGCAATTGGTTTTCATTTTTTTATTATTTGTGTTTTTTTTTAGTTATTTAGCTTTTTATTCAGCAGCTCTCCAGTTTGCAATGTCAGCAATCTGGTTGAGACTGGAATATGAATAGGAGAGGACCTTACTAGAACGATGAGAAATACAAATTAGCAATAAGAAGCGTAGCCTTAGCAATAAGAAGTGTAGCCTTACAGAGCATTTTCCTTTTTAGATGGGGGTCAGCCCATTTGAAAGCTGGAGTCAGAAGAAAAAGGCAAATAATTATAAAACTATAAAAAATAAATGGAAAAGTTGCTTAGAATTGGCCATTCTATTACATACTAAAAGTTTACTTATAGGTGAACCACCCCTTTAAGTCTCCAGTGACATCCAGTTTTATCCTCAAATGGAACCGCACAAAGAGATAATGACTAATTCTCTTCACTTGTAAACAGAGCCAAAGTGAGCTTATGAAGAAGCCAATGTATGTCCATGTAGACCGTGGAGATGAAGAAGTGCACAAGTGTTAGTTCACATGAATCACTGGATCAAGGAGTGGCAAATCTTTCACGTTGTTTTGAAGCTAAATTGATAGTGGGGTGCACAATATTATTTATTTCCAAGTCAATTCTTAAACAAAAACAATGAGCGCACCTTCAAGTAATATGTAGTAACAAATGTTGTCCTTTCACCACTTGTTCTTTCTTTTTTCTTCCTTTCTGGCTAGGAAGCTTTGTCTCGTTAGAAATGTATTGAGGGATGTACGTTAATTGGTCTTAATCAATTGTTAATTTGATCAAGAGGCATTTAGACCTGACTCTTTTAATCAGCCCCAACTGGCTAGATTAATTAACTATTTTGGCATATACTATTCAAGGAGGATGCCAGATTTTGTGAAACTGAAATAGATTATATAATATATTAATATTATAAGTATATAAGAATGAAGATCAAGATATGGTGCAATAGTTCCTTTATGCTAGTAGCTTATGTCAAATTTTTCCTCCAAAACATTGTGTGTGTGTAATGAACTTACCCTGGTGGTCTAGCGGCAGCGGGGTCCACGCCGCGTCCTCGGCGTGGACACCCGCTGTGCTGCCTTCTTCCTCCTTGCCGGTTCCTCTAGGGCGCGCTGCGCGCGCATTATTTAAAGGCACAGTCGCGCTGGCGTGATGACACCAGCGCGCAATTGGCGCGAAATTCAAATGCTTAAAAGGGGAATTTGGCTTTCAGGTAATTGCCCGTTGTTAGGTTCAATTAGTTTGTTCCTGGGTGTTTGCTTTGTGTATTTCCTGATTGATCTACTGTGTCTTGACCCTTGCTTGCCTGCTGACTACTCTGACCTCTCCAATCCTGACCTTGCCTGCTTTCCGACTATTCTACGATCTCTAATCCTGATTCCGGCCTGTCTGACTATTCTAACTGCTTGTGCTGGCCCGGCCTGCCTGTTCCTGGTGGCTTCCTATCTTCCAGTATCCTTGTAAACAGTCGTGCCCCATTTCCTGCCAGAACTTATGCCTTGCACCTCTCATTAAGTCCAGGTGGCATCTGAGTACGCCGAGGGCTCCTCCCGAGGCCAAAGGTGGTCACTTAACTGGTGAAGTCGAGCCGAGACCAGGGTGCTTGGCATCTGTTCTGGTGTAGGGTGCCGACCGTGACAGTGTGCCTTCCAAGCATCTGCTATTTCTCTTCCAAAATACATGTAACAAACCATAAAACATCTGCAACTCTTAAAGACGCAGGGTGGCAAAGGAGTCTTTATATTAGTCTTTATACTTCTTGGCATCACAACACAATATACTATGATTTGGCTAAGATATAAGGGCCAGATTCAATTCAGTGGGAAAAGGTTATTGCATGGTTTATCACGTGAAAAGTCATTGAAAAGATTCAATTCAAGGAGAAAAAACTTATCTCCAAATTCAGTTCCAATTTTTTCCCCATAGATTTCAATATAGTTATCACATGATAAACCATGAGATGTTTTTCTGAATTAATTGCATCTCAAATTGAATCTCGTCTATGATTTTTCACATGACAAACCCTTTTTCTCTCTGAATTTAATCTGGCCCAAAGTCAGAAGTATTCGGTAGTGTCAGTGAATCAGGGGCTTCTTCTTCTTCTTACTCTGCAATTTACCACATGGGCACATAAACTCTGTAAATTCATACTTATTTATTATGATATTTGTCTTCCCTGTGTACTTTTTCTACATTGTAAAACTGTACAGGCCTTTGCATCCTAGTAGCGATTTATCAATAAAGTTATACATACATATATAATGACTGCTGCTGTATGTGTAAACGAAGAATAGCAAATTTAATAAATGTGACATGGGACTGTGCCATAGTAAGAACTTTTTGGGAGAAATATTTATTTTATCATTATTTTGTGAGAAAATTATATTTTCAGCGAGGAGAGTTGCTAAAATTGTTGAAGTATTTATATAAGGTGATATTACATCCTTGACACCTTCTTCCACTATGCAACAGTTAATTATGGAATTATATTCTGCGCTCCGAAAGCTATAACATTTTTAAATTCTAGTAATTTTTCTATTTGGCAGTCATCAATTAATGATTTTTTTCAAAGCTTCTAAAAGTCATTGTTTCATTTTGGATGCTTAGTTGAGCAATGAAGGTACTTGTCTAGGAAGTAAGGTATGATAATAGAGTCCTCGCACCTTTTATCTTTTTTTTCTCACTTTTTTTAAATTAATTCTGTATTTTGGATATTTTTTATTGTATTGTGTACTGATTAAAATTGGAAATAATATATTAACAGGAAAAAAGGGTGTTTAGTTTACAGAATAGTTCTAAAGTATTATATACATCGGTGATGGTTAAAGAAGTCTATGCATTTGTTGTATGGTTCTAAAACTGAGCCAATATCTCTATATCTTTTAAACTTCTGGGTGGACGTGGAGTGCTCGTCGACTTCTGTTCAACTGCAACTTATTAGCTTTCAAGAATATTCTGCATGCAAAAATACTTTTTTTGCATAAGGAAGAATAAAGCATATACAGTACATAATAATGAAAGCAGGTGCATTGCAGCTCTTAATATAATCATGCAGATATCATTCAAAAACTTTCGAAAAGATGGACCCAGTTGCCCTGTATATAGGCTAGCATAAGTTACCAGTTTTAATATGCTGACCAAGAAGGCCAAGCTTTTTATGATCTAAATCCATCAGAAATCCTATTTAATTATAACTCCTACCATCCTACTGACAGCCAAAAGCTACAAACATGAAACTAAAAGCCAGATTCAATTCAGTAAGAAAAAGGTTTTTCACATGAAAACTCATGGACGAGATTCAATTTGAAAAACAATTAATTAAATTCTTTTATTAAATTAATTCAATTCAGAAAACTGTATCTCACAGTTTATCACGTGAAAATTCTATTGAAGTCTATGGGGAAAAAACTGGAACTGAATTTGGAGCAAAGTTTTTTCTCCCCAAATTGAATCCCATCCATGAGTTTTCACATGATAAACCAGGAGGTAACTTTTTCTCACTGAATTGAATCTGGCCTAAAGTCATGTTGCAGCATGTTGCTCATTATTGTACATGTGTATATGTATATAAATATATATATTTATAAGACATGCTCATCAGTCATTCAAAGCACCAATTTATTTCATTCAAAGCACCAAAAGTCATCCCATATCTGGCCAGTTTAAATATATTGCAATATAAGGACAAACAATCCCTGTTTTGTTTAAAGGGTAAGGCATTTTCAGTAACAGTATGCACAAAATGTCTCTGTCTTAAATATATTGATTGTGGGTTGAGTGCAGAGGACTCTTGTATTTGACTATATGTATTTTGTGGTCACAGCCTCATTGCAACCCCGCCTAATGGTTTTAAAAATTAGTGGTGAGCACAACTTTCCCTTGTTTGTGTATATATATATATATATATATATATAAAATATATTTCATGGCAGTATTACTCTTCAAACTTTGCAGCACACCTTTAAAGTCCAAGCACAATATGTGTTGGTATAGAGTTACATTTCTGTATTATATGAAACCTTCAACATCAGTAGGTAGTGAATGAGTGTAATCAAACACATGCCTTATATTCCATCTGGGACTGATGAAAGTTTCAACATTGTAAATTAAGGATTAATAGCTGCTCTGTCTAAATATTGGATAATTACAGTGTCAGGGGCTAAGCTTTTAAGGCTTAGCGGTTTTACAGAGGTTCCAACTCACTCAGACTATGATGATACTCTGCTTGCCGCAACTAAGGAGCAGTCACAAAAAATAATTCTACTGTAAACTTGTCTCTGTGCAAGCTGCTCAGTGAGAAGCTTACTTAGATGTGTCCTGTGTTTTTAATATACTCTTTAAAATATTATCAGGAGTTTACAGGTATTTGTAGTTCAGAAAAAAATGTAATCTAATTGTTAATGGAAAGAATTTTTTTTTCACTTTTCAAAGCTTTAGTTAGAAATTATATTAGTTAGATTTAGTTAGAAATAATTCTGAACCCCACCATGAAAGCATACAAACACAGAAGCTACAGTTATACAGTTTTAAACAGTGGAACAATGCTATACAGGCATGGGATCCGTTACCTGGAAACCCGTTCTCCAGAAAGCTCATGATTATGTGAAGGCAGTCTCCCATAGACTCCATTTTAATCAAATAATTCAGATTTTTTAAATTGATTTCCTTTTTCCTTGTACTTGAGTCAAACTAAGATATGAGTAATCCTTATTAGAGGCAAAAAATCCTAATTGTGTATTTAATGTTTAAATGAATTTCAAGCAGATTTAATGGAGATCCAAATTACGCAAAGATCCCTTATCCAGAAACCCCAGGTCCCGAGCATTCTGGATAATAGTTTCCATACCTGTATGTATACAGTATTTTCAAGGAACATATTAACTGCTTTATATTAATTGCTGAGTCTTAACTATTTTCCCCCAACATTTTCAGTGTAGGAATATTAGGATTAGGATCAGTAAAAAGGAAACACAAGAAAATGTTCAATTAAAAACCAAATTTAGAATTAGTAAAAAGATAAAATCAATATATATATATATATATATATATATACACACCCTTCAACAAAGAGATCTTCCTACATGTCATGCCTTAGTATTAGGGTAAGTGAATAGGGGAAAAAAATAACTTGGATCTCAACAAATCATTTTTAACCATGCCCAGAGGAATGAAAGAAATGAGGTTACGTTGATGACCTTGTCCCTCCCCTATCAACATTGCATTTTGCCTAGTATGTGGTTAGCTTAAATATTTTCATGTAATCAGCAATTTTGGGAAGGCACGAGTCTCACTGAGGAATCATTTTGCACCAGTTGAGCCATGGAGGAGAACATTTTAATCCGCATTAATACAGTATGGTCAGGAGAGAAAGTGGAAGTAATCCGACCTACACCTTCCTTGTGTTTTTTTTTTAACAACAGCTACCAGTATCTAGGACAAAAGGATTTTTTTCTCAAGAAAAAAAAAGATAAAAATTAGCTTCACAACATGTAAAACATTGGATAATAAAGACAGGGCATAAACAATTGAAATAAAGCTAAATTATATCATTTACAGCAATTCATTTCACTGAATTTAATTTTTTATTCCTTTTAAATAATTATCCTTATACTTCCATTAAACTGTTAAAATAAATGGACCCCATGGTTATCCCAACATCCTAATGAATTCAGTTACTTTGGATACAGGGTATTTGATGTTGTGAATGCTTAAACGGAATGGAAAAATAATAATGGAGATTGAGCAACCAAGTTTGCAATTATCAGAGGAAATTATATATAAATCTGAAATCAATCTTCTCTCTTGAAGATATATTTTCTGTGTATTTCCAATGCTACTGATGGATTACTGCTGCCAGCTAAAATCAAGGTCATGACACTGTAAAAAGACTATCATCTTTAGGAGGTTATAGTATTCTTAATGACTTAATGCAGAGGACCGGCAACATGCTCCAATAAGTTGCAGTCTTGGAAATTACATCAGTTGGAAAAGTACTTTCACAAGATGCATGAGAGTATGAGATTTGCATTGTGTGACTAATTCCACTATGTAGTATAGTAAGCTGTAATGCATTGTATCTTTTAATCAAGAAGCAGTTTAGAGCAGCTGGGAAGAGCAGCGTTCCTGAGTGTTTCAAACATCGTGAAAAAGTCAAGACAAGTTTAATACTATTGTTCTTAAGAATAAAGAACCAGTTTACACTATGGGTGCTGCCCCTGCTTATTAATTCCTAAATATGACTTTAGTGGGGTTATGTAATAAAAGGTGCAACGTAAAGTCATATAATTACCAACTGAAAGCAGCATGTACTGGTCATGGGATAGAATGAAGACTATTGTAACAGACTGTAATTGATGACTGTGCTGATCAGCTGGCTGACGTCTTCACTGACATTTTCAACACATCGCTAAGCCAGATGATCATCCCCACATGCTTCAAGTCCACCACCATCATTCCAGTGCCAAAGAAATCTTCTGTAACCTGCCTGAATGACTACCGCCCTGTTGCACTAACCCCGGTCATCATGAAATGCTTCGAGAGACTTGTGATGGCACACATCAAGAGCGCCCTCCCCCGCTCACTGGACCCACTACAATTTGCATATCGGCCAAACAGGTCAACTGAGGATGCCAAATCTTCTGTACTCCACCTCTCACTAACTCATCTGGACAAGAAAGACAGTTATGTGAGAATGCTGTTTATAGACTTTAGCTCAGCATTCAATACCATCATCCCTCAAAAACTGAGTGGGAAACTAAGAGAGCTGGGATTAAGCACCTCTTTGTGCAATTGGATCTTGGACTTTCTGTCAGAGAGGCCTCAGTCTGTTCTTATCGGCGACAACGTTTCCAGTACTATCAGATTGAGCACAGGAGCTCCTCAAGGATGTGTTCTCAGCCCATTGTTGTACACATTGCTGACACATGACTGCATAGCTAGACACAGCTCAAACCACATCATCAAGTTCGCCGATGACACAACTGTGGTGGGGCTCATCAGCCACAATGACGAGTCAGCGTACAGAGATGAGGTTCAGCAGCTGGTGGTCTGGTGCAGTGAGAACAACCTGTCACTGAATGTGTATAAAATGAAAGAGATGATCGTCGACTTCAGAAGAACTCTCCCTGCTCACACACCACTCAACATCAATGGCTACACAGTAGAGACGGTAAAGAACACCAAATTCCTGGGATTCCACATCTCTGATGACCTCACCTGGACCACCAACACCACCTTCATCAACAAAAAGGCTCAGTAGCGTCTTCACTTCCTAAGACGACTGAAACGGGCCAGCCTTCTGCCTCCTACCCTCACAGTGTTCTACAGGGGCACCTTAGAGAGCGTCCTGACAAGCTGCATCTCCATCTGGTACAGTAGTGCCAGCTCTGCTGACCGGAAAAGTCTACAGCGGACTGTCAGAGCAGCTGGCAACATCATTGGAGTGACTCTTCCATCACTGCAGGACATCTTCCACAAGCGCTGTGTAAGAAAGGCCTCCTGCATTGCACTGGACTCCACACACCCCTTACACGGACTGTTCACACTGCTCCCATCCGGCAGAAGCTTTCTCAGTATTAAAGCCCGAACAACCAGGCTGCGTGAAAGCTTTTTTCCACAAGCTATCAGACTCCTCAACTCACTGCCTGCCCTCCCACTACATTCCAGACACACCTGAACTGTGAACTTAACTTTGTGAACTGTTCATTTTTTGCACAATTCTAAAGCTTTACACATGTATATATCCAATTTCTGCCAATATATTGCACATTTCATGTTTACATATTTATTGTGTATTTTTAAGTGCCTTTTTGTGATATGTACTAGCTGGGGCCACGTCGTCTCGTCTCACTGTATATTCGTATACTTCTGAGATGACAAACTTTACTTTGACTTTGACTGTGATTCTGCTGGACGCTTGTGAGTAACTGGATCTAAGGGGAACTTTGCTTAACATTATGGATTGTATTGGTGTTCTCTACACTGCCAGTCAAGGTGAGTACCCTAAGTTTAAGCACAGTGATCACAGCAGAACAAACTCTGGAGTAAAGCCTCAAGGTATGTGTCTGAAAGTTTTCTCCAGCACTGGTCCAGAAGTGCCCACAAATAATTTGCACTAGTTAGCTGATTAATCTTTGTAGAGACCCTGAGGTTTAGGCCTCTTAGGGGGCAGTTTTCCCCTGTAGTTTGGACACCTTACATGGTCCTTAGTGAGCCCTGGGTGAAAGACCCTTTTTTGAATGTTATCAGTAATCTGATCTGGTTCAATGCTTGCCCAGTAGGTGCCAGTGTTTTAAAAGTATAAAAGGCAGAGCACACTTACTTAGGGCTCTTTTCCTGGATACCACTTTGTGGGAGGTGGGTACAGGAATTGGTCTGAGCCAGTAACCCTTATTAGGAAAAGTTTATCTAGTGGTAGAAGTTTGTGTAATAGTCCCTGTAGGGGGCAGTGTATTTAGTGAGCAGCTTTCTTGTTCCAACAAGGAGAGTAGTTGGGGTTAGCACCATTGCGGTGATCAAGCCGCTAGACAGGGACATGAGTGGGTGAGCTCAGGAGCAGAGACAGTGCCAAGGAGCAAGATACCCTGTGTGATCCCTAGTGCTGGGGATAATCACCTATCTGCACTACCACCTCAGAGGGATCTGCTTGAAATATCAAATACCAGGAGACACACAGGATTCACCTGAGGGTGAGGTGCTTAGAGGGGCCAACACACAAGGCTGGGAGTTGCAGGGAGTTGCCCACAGCTCAAGGGTATCTGGGATACACTGGCAGCAAGTCACCCTATAATCACACTCTCTACACACTTCTCAAGCCCACCCATGGGTGTGCTACACCTTTCTATTCAATTCATCCCAAATTAGCTCAATAGAGTTAAGGACATACGTTTCCTCTTCCCTTCATCCTCCTACTTCTTCTTCTTCTACTTTTTCGAATAGTTCTTCAAATAGTGCATTATCAGTATCTTGTTGCAGCACCAAGGACAATAATACTCCTGATACAAGAGGGAATGCCATGCTACTGAAGAATACTATTGTAAATCAGACATCATTTGATTCAGAACTCCAGTCATTTTGTTCAGGTCCCAATCCTGCTATATGACCTTTCAGCCATGCTTCTCAGAGTGTTCTCTCCACTGTTGAAGTGAAACTACTTATGTTTGTACTTACTCAGCTTTGCCTTTGAATCTGGTGCCGTCAATCTTCTGTTACGCAGGCTAGTGACCCTTATGTACTTGCCATCTGATTTATTTCTACCCAGCCTTTTACATTCAGAGTTCTGAGAAACTGAGCCATTTCTAATTAGACCTAAATAGGTTTGAATAAAATAAAAGTCACAAACATTTCTTTATTGACATGCACATATTCCTTAATTATATATTGAAAGTCAATCACACCTTAGTTATAATTTTTCCAAATATGATAAAAAAAAAGTTCCAGAAATAAATTCCAGTTACCTTCATTGCCTTTGCAGAGGTTAAACACAGATCTAAGTGTATTGCTACTATCTCTAATGGTAAAAAGCAACTACCTGATGCTTCACTGTGCATATATACAGTATATTTATGTGCATTATTATCATGGAGCACTGTATAAAAATGTTATAGACCAGTTTTGTAGACTTTAATGAACACGCTGTGTGGCATAATGTTATATACTGCATCTCTGCAGTAATAATGAAGGTATTGTGCTGAATGTTGATGTTGGATAGCTATACCTTTATAATGAATGTGCTGTATAATGATTCTGGATATCAGTATGCTATGCCCTATTAAGAGATGTGCTGTATCAGGAGTGCAGCATGCACAGTGCACTATGATAATCAAGATGTGGGACTATAGTAATATTGTTCACTGATGTAAGTCATCCTGTGCAGTCTAGCATTGTTGGTAAGTTACTAATTCACTGTTTTTTCTACAATGAGAGCTGTGTGTATGAATACCTTTAGAATCTTGGAGAGTTATTTCCATTTCTTAAAGGGCCAATAACATGAAAACTGATTATACAAACTGCTGCTTTACATCTGTAATTTGTTACAGTGGAATTAGGCACAGCAAATAGCTGTATAAAGGGTATTATAATAAAGATTGCATAGTTAGCACTGTGGCTAGTCACCATAGCAACAAATCAGGTATTTATTTCAACTGGGTGATCAGTAAATGCTACTTGCTAGGGTAACTAGACCTGATACAAAAGATCTTCCTGTAGTTCTGCCAATGGTCTCCCAGTAGGAGCAAACACCATGGCACTCAACAATTTACTCACACTTCAGTATGACAATGCAGAAATATTTATGGCAATGTCACAGAGCTCCAGGTTTGATTTCTTACCTACAAGTTTTGCAGGGGCCCCTTCTCTGTGCTGCTATTGGCGGTATCTGGGGCAAGATGTCTATTTATAAGGGCAGTGGCACGGTCCCTCCTAGTTTATTATGGTCATGAGGACACTGCCCAATTACATCACAGTCAAGTGGGTGCACATGAAAAAATTTAAAGGGGTGGTTCACCTCGAAGTTCACTCTTAATATGTTATAGAATGGCTAATTCTAAGCAACTTTTCAACATATCATCATATTTTCTTTTTAAAGTTTTTGAATTATTTGCCTTCTTCTTCTAACTCTTTCCTGATTTCAAATGGGGGGGTCACTGACCCCATCTAAACTCAAGTGCTCTGTAACGCTACACATTTTTGTTCTTGCTACTTTTTATTACTCGAGTTTCTATTCAGGACCTCTCTAATTCATATTCAGTTTCTTATTCGAATCAATATATAGTTGCTAGGGTAGTTTGGACCAAAGTAGCCAGATTGCTGAAACTGCAAACTGGAGAGCTGCTTAACAAAAAACCAAACAATTCAAAAACCACAAATAATAAAAAATTAAAACCCATTGCAAATTGCCTTAAAATATCACACTCAACAAAAAGTTAATTTAAAGGTGAACAACCCCTTCAAGGGTTGGGGACAGTAGCAGGGCTATGCTTTGTAGTCTGGGTCCACCCCTTATAGAACTTTTGCTCCATCTGCAGAAAAAAACAGCTACATATATTGAAAAGATATGAACCAGAGTTTGTTTCAAGCTAGGGTACTATCTGCAAGGAGTTTGTATGTTATCCCTATGGTTGTATGGGATTCGTTCGGGTGTTCTGGCTTCCCCATACTTCAAAAATCATACAGGCAGGTTAGCAGGCTCTTCATGATTGTGATATGAAGATTGGAAAAAGTTGTGTAACGTCAGTTGAATAAAAAATAAATTATAGTAATAATAGAAAGACACCTCACAAGATGGATGTTGCAAGTAAATGTGCCTCCAATGCAGACAATCATTGGAAAGATAATTGGGTCATAACTGGCATTTGTACTTTCACCAGTCAAAACAATCCATACTGTTTCAGTTGCACATGGGAAAGTTAACCCAGTACTATATATCTATTTTCAATTATGATGGTGCAATGGTTTGCAGTGCTGGATGGAGTCTTAGCTTTGATTCCAGCCACTCTAACCAGAATGATTATAAATGTTTCCAAATGTTTCTCCCACATTCAAAAAACATACAAGCAGGTTCCCTGGCTTCTGATAATTATTAACCATAAAGTGTATAATTATGATAGAGATTGGAAACACCACCATGACAGGGACTGATGTTTAATCTCTTTAAAGTGCTGAGAAATACGTTGGCACTAAATGAAATATGAAATAGCGGGCTTGTGGAAGTTGTATTGACAACAGCCTTAGTTGATTTTTGCAATAAATTGGAATTCAAGTAAAATTAATAATATTTTGTTCTCAAACTGTATTGATTACTCAGATGTGACCTTCACATTAAAAGATTAACTATAGGAGAAGGACACAGTATAGGTGTATACACATATTAGGCAACAAGAAATTACATCTGGTGATATCATTTTTCAGGTGACCCAGTTTTTCAGCATTATTTACCAGTGTTACTTGCTTGTTTACCCAAGAGAGATGCGTGTGACAGATTCATCCCATAGTTTGCGTCATCTTTCAACCTACATTGTAGGATGAAATGTATTAAATGGCTTCTCATTTGGGTGTTCTTTTCTTTTTATTATTTGAAAATTTCAGAGATTTGATAGAAAATTATACATTTTAATCTAGGTATATATATATATATATATATATATATATATATATATATATATATATATATATATATAAACAGCGTTGAATTTATTGATTACTTTATATGAGCTGCTTTCTGTTGCCAGATATTGCTGGACTACAGCACCCAACAACAGCCCAATGTTAAGAAACAGGGACCTGGGTCTTCCTTTGACCGTAATCTTGTCTACCCAAAGAATAATGTGTGTTTTATTGTAGGAAAGTCTTTAATATTGTTTTTCTAGATTTTATATATTTTCAATGTTGATTGGGAGTCTCAGATGCGCAACCTGAGCCAACGGAAAGTCATTTTAGCTTTCAATACTTAATATGGAAAATGGTCTTCCACTCCATTTTACTTGAAGTAGGAACAGAATATGAGATAATTAAATACACATACCGGATAAGCACAAACCTAAAAAACCCCCACCTTAGTTTGGAAAATTAAAGTGGCCTAGACTAGAATAGGAAGCTAAAAGCTAGCCTTGCTTATTTTGCACTTCTTAGGCAATCGGATGATAAGTTTTAAAGGGGAACCAAAGCCTGACAAAAGATTAGTCTACAATTTAGGCTAAGGTAACCATGTTTTTAAAGTGAAATCAGGGGACAAACATGGGGGTGTGGCACAAAACATCTGGAGGCCTATTTATTATGAGTCTCATTTTAGTGGTTTTAGAGGTTTTTGAAACCATGACTAAACTCTCTTTCTCTAAAACCACAAATTTCCTGACATTTATTAAAAAAACAGAAAATAACAATAAGGGGCAGATTTGTCAAAGGTCGAAGTGAAGGTTCGAAGTTAAAAACTTCGAATTTCAAAGTAATTTTTGGGTACTTTGACCATCGAATAGTTCAACTTCGATATGAAGTCGAAAAAAACGTCGAAATTCGAAGGTCGAATTTTTTTGAAATACTGTCTTTTTAAAACTTCGACTTCGACCATTAGCCACCTAAAAGCTCCCAAAGTGCTGTTTTAGCCTATGGGGGACCTGTATGGAGGCAATTGGTGGAGTTTGGGAGATAGAAGGTCGAAGTTAAAAAAACTTTGAATCAAAGTAAGTTCGAAGTTTGCCGCCGGGCGACTAATCTCTCCGAATAAGTCGCCCGGCGCTGACCCTTAACTAATAGAAAATGTAAAATGTTTTACACTATTTTATTCCATTGATCAGACTCCTGTCTGAATCGAAGTACGATCATACGATTCGAAGTACGATTGTACGATTCGAAATAGGGCGAATTCGGCCCACTTCGACCCCAAAAAAACTTCAACCTCCATTCGATTGGTCTTTTTGAATTCGAAGTTTCTACCTTCGACCTTTGATACATATGCCCCTAAACAATCCGAAAAAAGTACGAAAACCTCTAAAAATATTAGTTTTTCGGGCAATTCCTAGCAAAAAACTGTTTTTTTTTCCTTTAGAGCCTTTTAACTTTAGTACTGCAAACAAATAGTTTAAGCATTATTAACACAGGTATATGAACTCTGTTTTGAAGATGGGGGAGTGGCTGCAATTTTTCAAAATGCAGAAAACATAGCGAATTGCACTTTTGCACTTTGCACCCTGCACTGCACCAATTAAATGTGAAAAATATTTAACATAAATGCACCACAGTCTCCAGGCACTAAGTTTGCCCAGGAGCAGTAACCCATAGCAAACCAATCAGCAGCTAGCATTTACTGGTCACCTGTTTAAAAGCAAGCATCTTATTGGTTGCTATAGGTTACTGCTTCTGGGCAAACTTAGTGCCCTTTATTACATTTGGGGGCATACTGTACATATGTATATGCCACACACCCAATGTTCAAATAGATTGTGAGCATTACTTTCTACGTCTCAGACAATGCATTTAAAATAAAACACTGTTTATTCCCATCTGAAGCTTTCAAACACCCATGTCAAGCCTACAATGTCAAGCACTTATTGTTGAATAAAACCAAGCGAGCTTTTCAACAGAAAGACATTTTTAGGGCTAAGCCACATAAAAGACTTGCTGCTGCCTACATGTGACAGGCTGACAATAAAATTACAGCACTCTCCTGCAAGCCCTTAAGTGGCATGGCCCTCAAATGAGTCTCTAGTATCAGCAAATAGCAGGTGGGGAAATTCCTTACAAACAAAAGTTGAAATTCTACTGTATTTCAGTAGAGGAAAACTTTGGAAAACGAAGTGAGTGCCATCCTGCCGGCGATTAACATCCCGCCGGCGATTTACATTCTAGCCGGCGGGAGGCAGTTCGGGAAGATTAGTCGCCCCGAAGAAGAGGAGATTTGTCACCGGGCGACTAATCTCTCGGAATCTGAGCATGTACCCTGCTGACCCTTAACTTATAAAAAATGCAAAATGTTTTACACTATTTTATTCCATTGATCAGACTCTACTGTTTGTAGATGAAGGAGTAGGGGGACCCTGGGTGATATTGCTGTTTAGGAATACTTTATACAAGCCCATATGAAATGGAAGGCAATATCTCTAATTGAATAAAACAAATTACACACACCAAAAGGGCAAAGAAAATTAAACTGCATTCTCGGAGAACAAGAAGTAACAGGATAAAGTGAAGATATAGTTCAGTGAACAGATCTTATCACAGTGAATAGACCAGATTCAAGTGGTAATAGGATAAGCAAAAGAGCAACATTTAAATGCATGAGTATGATTCAAGGACCTTTAGATATAAATAAAAACTTCTGAAGTCATAATTCTTCAAGATTTTGAAATAATGCGGGTGGCTGATAGACATATCTTTGAAGGGAATAAAACCATTGTATTAAAGCTGGAAAAGTAGTTCCTTTTTGGATAGCAAATAGAAAAGAAGGTTTTAATTCTCTATATTTACAGAGTATTTCTTTTTTTCTCATAATAGCTTTTATTGCAATGTTAGCTTCACACGCCTACTGTGTATGTACAGTATGTTATTGTATTCATAATTGGGCAACGTAAATGCTCAGTAAACGATAAAGGGACTTAAAGGCCCCTAGTGTGGCCCTACAACTTGAGCACAGTTTACCAAAAATAGATGCTACCTTTAGTCCATATTGGTGCATGGCACAAACATTACAGGGGAGGCAGCTTAGATGGCTCAGTGGGGACAATGGTTTTAAAGGAGTAGTAAAGTTTGACTAATGAAGTAGGCTAAAAATGTTGTAAATAATTTTTTGAGCTCCTGTACCAGCCCAAGGCAAATACAGCCCTTCAGCAGTAAAGATCTATGTCTCCAAAGATGCCCCAGTAGCTCCCCATCTTCTTTTCTGCTGATTCACTGCACATGCTCTGTGCTGCTGTCACTTACTGAGCTTAGGGACCATCTCACTTTATACAGTACAGATAGAATATAAATGTCACAATATAAGGCTGATCAGACATTAATACAGATAATTACTACCTGGCAGCACATAATCCAGTGTACTTAGCATCAGAATGTAATCTACACTGTAGCATCATTTTATATTACAGAAGGACATCAGCATCAGCTTATATTACAGAAGGACCTCATTTTCTGCTTGATAATTTGCGATGCCCCTAAGCTTAGCTTCTCAACAGCTGATCAGAGCCCACTGAGCATGTGAGTGTCGCAGACACTTTCCAAGATGGTGACCCCCTTTAACAAGTTTGAAGTCCTGGATCATTGCTGCTATTGAGAAGCTGAAACTTTAGGCTGGTGCAATAAGTGCAGAATATAAAATATGGCATTTTTAGCCATATTTATTTTTAGGGTTTAGTTCTCCTTTAAAGGCAACATTTTCTCTAGGTACAGTTTAAAGCTCTTAACACCAAAGGACTCCCTACATTGAGAATAGGACAGGCACTCACCATCTTCATCTCCATAACATATTCATTTTTTAACCACTCTGGTCCTGGTTTCAGCAAAATGTAATAACATATTGTGAAGCATACATTTTTGTTTTGAACATTCAAAGACATACATTTATGTTAGCCTTAATCGCCATTTGTTATGCAATATTCATTCTCTTGTATGAGGGTGCCATTTTCCTTGGTTGTAATCCAGGAATTAGATTTTCAAAGCCATAGCCCCCTATCCAAAATACAGGTACGGGTATGGGAGCTGTTATCCACAACCTTCGGGATTTGGGCTTTTCCAAATAAGGGATTTTTTCATCATTTGGATTGCCATACCTTGAGTATATGATAAAATAACTTATACATGAATTAAACTCAATAGGATTGTTTTGGCTCCAATAAGGATTAATTATATTATCTTAGTTTTGTACTGTTTACTTATTATAGAGAAAAAGGAAATCATTTTTAAAAATGGTAGATGGCAATCCCATAATTCAGAGCTTTCCCAATGTATAGGATCTGTTATCCAGAAAGCTCAGAATTATGGTAAGGCCATCTCCCATAGGGTCCATTTTAAGCAAATACTTTTAACTATAAAATAATTTTAAACTCTGATGCCACCTGCAAATAATGCATTACAAGTAGGTCATTCAATAAGAACAGGCATCTGACTTGAGGAGTGCAATATAAGGCTAAACATAATCACATAAGGGGTCATTTAGAACAGACCAGGGGAAAAAGTGCAAAAGTACAGTAAGGTGGGGCAAAAGGGTGCCCTTTAAGTGCAACACATCTGCTACGGTCTCTTCCTTGTGACAGAAAAAAGGCAGGAGTTGGACAAGACAAAGTCTTGAATAAAGTTCAGGGAAAGATAGGAATCATTTAAATCTACAATAAGGAATGTGCATGCTAAGGGTGATTTCGCATACTGTTCACATTCAGACCTGTTTCATGTTAACATTTGTATAAAATGAGCAGTACCACTGGAAAAGTAACATGCATTTCATAGTACTTTAATGTACAAATATATGAAGAGCTCCCAGAGATCCTTGAGGATGACAAGATATATTCTAGCAATGACTGTCACATGGAATGTAAGACTAACTTTTGGTGGCAGCTTGTTTCTGGCAGCTGCCTCCTTAGTGTTCTGTTCTTGTCTCTAGAGACTGGCAATAGCAGGAACGTATTTTTGGACCTTCCGTTGTTTAAAAGTCGGTTAACTGCTGCTGTTTCTGGCGCAGATATGCAAAAAGGGTTTATTTATTTTGGTGGGTGGGTGGGGGTGTGCATCTGTTCTTCCTAGATGTCCATCATCTAATACCTTCTGTCAGTTAAAAGTTTTTCGTATAGCAATAAATCTAGAGTCTGACAGCAAAAATATTCTGACTATTAATTTTAAACATTTCATGCATAATATAAGTTTCATTGCTGTATATTTTTTATTGAGGCGTTGGGAAAAAAAGCTCCCCAGTGCTACTAGGATACAAAGATGACAGGTACAGATGTAATATTTTCTTAGTTTGTTTTAGTTGTTAACAACTACTCTAAGAAATATGGAGTTTAACGCATAGGGGTACATCCCTTATCTAGAAAGCTCTAAATTACAGGAGAGCCATCTCCCATAGACCTTATTTTAATCAAATAACTCTATTTCTAACATTATTATTTTTTTAAATTTTTTTCCTTTTTTCTGTAATAATAAAACAGTACCTTGTTCTTGATGGCAACTAAGTTGCATGTATCCATATTTGTGGCAAAACAAACCTATTGGGTTTATTTAATGTCTAAGTGATTTTTAGCTGAAAGGGGTTGCTCACCTTTGGGTTAACTTTTACTATGATGGAAAGAGTGATATTCTGAGACAATTGGTTTTTTTTTTTTATTCATTGGTTTTGAGTTATTTAGCTTTTTATTCAACAGCTCTCCAGTTTGCGATTTCAATCAATCTGGTTGCTAGGGCCCAAATTACCCTAACCATGCATTGATTTGAATAAGAGACTGGAATATAAATAGGAGAGGCCTGAAAGATGAATAATAAAAAGTACCAATAGCAATAAATGTGTGGCTTTAAAGCGCAATGACCCCCCCATTTGAAAATTGGAAAGAGTCAGAAAAAAAAAGGAAATAATTTAAAAACTATGCAAAAGAAACAATGATGATCAACTGAAAGTTTCTTAGAACTGGCCTTTCTATAATATAATAGAAGTTACCTTAAAGGTGAACCACCCCTTTAAGGTATGGAAATCCAAATTACGGAAATATCCCTTATCCAGAATACCCCAGGTATTCCGCATAACAGATGCTATACCTGTACTAAAACTAGTAAGCACTCTTTACATCATCATCTTGAACAGCAGGCCCAGAATAAATAACACCATTTTAAGACTGTAAACCCTTTTGTGTAGGTACGAGACAAATCCAAACGGAAATGTATGTCTTACAGTAGGAAAGAAATCCACATTGGTATAGTTTCTTGAATGAGCTGAAAAAATGAGGATTTACTGTGGCCAGAATCAAGCGTACATTAAAACTACAAAGCTGAAAAAGGTTTGCTTCAAGCTGGTTTTATTAATGGGCATTTATATTTAAATGTCACAGTCTTTTCAATATTACAGTACATTTCTCAAACCTGGCACATAGGAGGTGGAGATATCTTCAGCATTAGGTAGCACAGTTGAGTGTGGTGGGGGATTCAAGCAGTAAAAGTATTAAGTAGTCATGCAGACTTGACATAGGAAAATGTTTAAAAAATCAATAAATTATTGATAATTGTCTGCTTTATTATTTGTTTTTATCATTTTTGAAACCTTACTTAGTTTTGGGCATCACACAACAGTGCTGCTTACAATATCATCAATCCTACCATCTTGGTCAACATAATTCTAATAACCAGGTCTATTGTTTCGCCTGTTATCTGATTTTCCAACTTAGGGCTGAGAAACACGCTCCGATTCCCAGAACTGCCTCCCGCCGAAAGTAAGTCGATGGTGGGATAGCAATCAGTGCGCTTTGTTTTCCCGTAGTTGCCTGAAGTTGCCTCATGAGGAAACTTCGGACGACTTCAGAAAACAAAGCGATCCGAGTGCCATCCTGCCAGTACATTCTAGCTGGTGGGAGGCAGTTCGCGAGATTAGTAGAAGAAGAGGCGATTTATCGCCAGGCGACTAAATCTCCCCGAATTTGAGCGTGTGTCTCTGCCCTTACTGTTTCTTCTGAGCAACTGTAATCCAGTTAAATTACCAGTCCACAAATAACGCGTCTGTATAATGAGTGCCTCTTTATCTGAAAGCCTGACACCAATTGCAGTATGGGAGATGGATGAGGTTTGTTTATATGGAGCTAATTATCTCTGGCCAAACATTGCTGATTATAGAGGAATAGATGGGTAGGAACCACAGGTAAAATTAAAACAATTATCCATTAGGGAAAGTTCCTTTTATCGTGTTCATATTAAACAAAGATGTATACAGGCCTTTCACAGCCACCAGTGTAAACCTGCATTAATATTCTGGGTTCCTCTAAGATGGTCTTCATCCTGCAATAAAATCCTCATCAAATACCATGCACCCATATTGCTTCTAATTCCTTGTAGCAGACAATGTAGACACCTTAGACAAAACATTGACCTGCACCCAAGTGTAGCACACTATGACTATGCTAGGCCTTCAGACTGGATGATGCTTGGGTCAATGCTGGAGGAATAGCTAAAGAACCATGTTGCATATGGTTGTGGGAATACTAGTTGAATAATACTGTCTGTAACATTTTAACTAAAATCAGTTATATCCATCATATACAGCTTAGTTAATTTTTGCCAAAATGAGGAATAACCAGCTACATTAGCTAGCCTACAAATCATATGGCTGCAATTTCATTGCACTGCCTATAAAGCAACAGGACAACAATGGAGGTTATTATAGTGTACTTTATACTCCCTAGTACTTGACCTATATATCTGAGTCAGTGCTGAATACTAGAAAAGTAAAGCAGCTCGTAAGAGACTTTTTCTTAACAAAAAGAACCTCTCAGATGAAGTTACAGTATCTTTGAAGTACTTGAAAAACCCTCTACTGAGGCTTTTGTTGACAATTATTATTCTCTATCTTTGTGCCACTTTAAAACAATGTAGAAACCAAAACAACTTCCCCTGTGTACAACTTTAGTCTTTCAAGTGCTTCTGGGTAATGCCAGTATTTACAGAAAAATGACAGAATGGAGCAGTCGACTACACCAGTGACCATTACAATAATAAAAAGTAATCAGTAACATACACTTTAGCATTTACAACCCAGGGGTGCAAGTGTAAGCAACAGTCCCTTAGTGTTCATTTAACAGGACTTGCGCCCCTGGGGTTGTTGCTTTCTGAAAATCGACTGCTCTGTGCAGAGGATACATCAAGAGGCAAAGCCAAAGCCCTATCCTTACCACGTGCCTTTGATCCATGCTTCCTTCTGCTCCCTAACTTGCAAATGATGCATAAATTAGGGATAGATAGGGGGTAGGAGTGGAGGATGTCTATGTGCCTCCCCCATCCACCTATTTTTAATCTAGCGTAGCACAGGTCACACTAGATTCAAACATCAGTTTGCAGGTCTCTGTGCTCCAAAACAACATCTGCATATATTTACCAACATAAATCGATTCAGCACTACATAGTACTGGATAAAATGAATGGTGGTGTCGCTTTAAGTAAAGAGAATTAATAAAGTGTCCTCAAAATGCTACAAAAGGCACTTACATTTCTGCATATTCACCTGGGAAAACAAGATAGCTGAAACAAATAAAACTCCCGTGAATAAACAGAAAGGTTTGCATTTAAATCGGTAGGAAAAAGCATACATTTGGGGTGAAATGGGATGTGAGATTTTAAGGAAGCCAAGTGAACATGCAAAAAAAGATGTGAGTAAAAGTAAAGAATTAAAAGATTACATAAAGATAAGATACTAAATGCGATGGACGAAAAATTTATTGCAAATATATCGTTGGTAAATATTTGTTGTACTAAAGTAGCTACTGGAAATAGGGAGAATACATACAACTATATATATGTATTTTAGCTTACATTTAAAGGGGTGGTTCACCTTTAAGATAACTTTTATTATGTTATAGACTGGCCAGTTCTAAGCAACTTTTTAATTGATTTTGATTATTTATTTTGCCTTCTGACTCATTTTACCTTTCCAGGCTACAAATCTACTGTTCTTGCTTCTTTTTATTTCCTCTCTTTCTGTTCAGGCCTCTCCTATTCATATTCCAGTCTCTTATTCAAATCAATGCATGGTTGCTAGCGTAATGTATACCCTAACAAACTGGAGAGCTGCTGAATAAAAAGCTTAATAACTAAAAATACACAAATAATAAAGAATGAAAACCAATTGCAAATTGTATCATGATATTACTCTCTACATCATAGTAAAAGTTAATATTAAAGGAACAGTAACACACCAAAAAATAGAAAATGTTTTAAAATACTGAAACCAATGTTCAACACACACTGAATACAGTTAATGCTATTATGCAGAGAAGTATCTCTTTTTATACTATGAGGTAAACAAGTTAGGGACCGCCATATGGGGTTTACATTGATATGGTATGGTGGCTTTTCTACTTTATGATCATAACTTTGTAACTAAAAACCCCTGTTTTGTAAACACATGCACTTGCTTTTATACTGAATTACTTATGAGACAGGGGACCAGGGAAGTGCATTGTAAGTAGCACTTCCATTATACTTAAATATATTTTAATTTAGCCTTCTTTCCCCCAACACAAATAGCTGCATATTTTATATAAAATGTATATGAAAAGTATATGTAATTTACAAAAATATTTTGCAGATAGAATAAGCTACCTTCAGGTAGGTCTTGAAAAAATGCTCTATGTACTACTGAAATTCAGTACAGTTTTTATTTAGTATAGTTTTCTAAGGCTTTTAGTGGGGTCTAGTTTGGCGACCCTTTGTGATCTGGAGAGGCACTTTTAATCATTTAAGTGGTTTTCTGCATCCACATCAAATGGTCTAATTGTGCCTCTCCCTACAACGTAATATATTTCTCTATATTAATCTCAGCTAGCCCGGTTTTATCTTGAAATGCTTGTGCAATTCCAAGTGAAATATCAGTGTATTGTTATTTCAATTTAATAGGAAGGATTACTCGCCAAGATGCATTTACTTTTACATATCGTCAGTCAGGGGGCATAATAAGTAACTTCATTACCTAACTAACCAGCTCCATCTTTATCAACTCTCTAATGGTCAGTAAGATTGCTGTTTATTAAAAGTAATCTATCAAATGATCTTCTTGGTCTGTCCAGAACCCTTATTCTATATGAGTAACTGCAGTGGGTATAGGATTTGCTACCAGACTATGGTTCAGAGACTTGAGGGACCCTATGTGCAGTCTCAGACTGGCTCACCCGGATACTAGAAATTTCGATATCGGCCAGTGGGCTAATTTTAATTTTTCTCATTAAAGTAAAAAGAAAATGTAAATTAAAGGACCAATACACCCAATCTTGCAGGCTAATGCTATAAGGACAATACACAATTGTGCATGTTAAACACGGTATTGGGAACTTGCTTAAAATTCTGTTTTCTTAGTAGGCAAATTTTCTTTAAGGATTTTTGAGGATAAAGGTGGTGGAGTTAAGAAACTGGTGAAGGCTTCCTATGTGTTTCATCAGACTAGTCTATTAGCATGCCTGGCTGAGCTTGAATTCATTTATACTGCAGAACAGGGTCGGACTGGGGAGCTCGGGGCCCACCGGAACCGCTCTCCAGGGCCCCCTCTGGCCCCACTGCCTCCCTCTGTGAGGCGCTGCTCGGGCCACACGCATGCATGCCTGGCGTGTATGCGGGAAAATATTGTTTTTGTTGCATTCCCATATCAGAAGAGAGGTCTGGCCTGGCAGGGGCCCACTGGGTTTTTTCCTGGTTTCCCGCCGGGCCAGTCCGACCCTGCTGCAGAAACAATAGAAACAAACACTGCTATATTTGTGCTTCAGTAGAACATAGCAAATGTCATATTATTGATTAGTGATTATAAATAGCAAATGCAAAATGGATCCCATTTTTTTTGGAAAGACAGTCATACAAAGGTCAATAGTAGCGAGCAATACTTTGCTTCTACCAGAGTAGTCTGAGCAACCATCTGCAATCTACTTACAGTATACTCTCATATTCACTCATAATTTTCTGTAAGACTGTATATAGTAACAATTCTGGAAATACAGTCTGTTTTGGCGCATGCGCAGTTGTTGCGAACTTAAAGATTGCTCCAACTGCACATCTGCCATTAGGCTGCTCCTTCCGTGAAGATTACAGAAGAGAAGAAGATGGCGCCCGTGTGCTCCGCTGCACTCACTCTGCATTTGCGGTTGCTATTTCAAAATGGGACATAATTCTGGGTAAGACTGTGCAGAGGGGAGGCAGGGAGGGGGGCCAGTGGGAACTTAACATCGCTGGGGGGTTTAGTTTTCCTTTAAGTTCTGTAGCCCAAAACTGCACTGCATACTCCAGGTGAGGTCTTACCAGGGACTTCTAAACATAGTAAAACTTGATAAAAGTTAATTTGCTTTTTAATGCAAAATAATACTTTATTTGCTTTAGTATGCACAGAATGCCACCTCCTGGAATGATATGAGCACCTGAGGATGGATCACCCTAATCTGAAACATGTTGTGCATTTTCTAAATAAAGTAACTATTAAATACACAAACTGGTTCTCCGGAGTGCTATCTACTATTTGTGAACGTTTGGAAGGCCTGGCGGTGCCTTACTCTGAAGTTGAACCCACTGAACAACCCAGGATCAATTCATCCACAAAGTGTGCAAATCTCCTGGAATTAAATAATTAGATTGTTATCTACAAAAACTCCTAGATCTTTGTCATTTAAGGAAACTCCCAACACACTGCCATTTAGTATATAACTTGCATTTATATTATTTTTGCCAAACTGCATAACCTTGCATTTATCAACATTGAACCTCATTTTCCAGTTTGCTGCCCAGTTTTCCAACTTAGTCAAATCGCTCTGCAAAGTGTCAGCATCCTGCATGGAACCTATAGTTCTGCACAATTTAGTATCATCTGCAAAAATAGAAACAGTACTTTCAATGCCCACCTCCAGGTCAATAATAAACAAGCTGAAGAGTATAAGGTCAAGGACAGGCCCCTGAGATACTCCACTCACAACACTGGTCCAATTAGAAAATGTTCCATTTACCACCACTCTTTGTAATCTATCCTTCATCTAGCTCTCTATCCAAGTACAAAAACTATGTTCCAGACCATCATTCATTAATTTAACAAGTAACCTTCTGTGTGGTACTGTCTCAAATGCCTTAGCAAACATCTACTGCCAACCCGTAAGTCTAGGTTCCTGTTCACTCGAAGGCAATTAAAAAGTATTGCTATAGACATTTTGGGGGTTATGTACTAAACTCCGTTCAGGTTTTTTGGGCCAAAACTCAAGTTTTTTTAGAACTCAAATTTTTTCAAGATTTATAAAAGCCAGATGGCGAAAATCCGCCATCTCAGACCTGCCGAGGTTGTGTATAAGTCAACTGCGCTGGAATTAGCTTGAAAATCTGACCATTTCAGGCACAAATGTGAAGACCGAAAAAATCTTACAATTCGGGTTTTCGCTCGAGTATTTACCGGAATTTATTAAATCAAGCTTTGTTAATAATAAGTAAAGTCAATTGGGTATTAGAGTTTGGTCTTGGTTTTTTTAATTAAAAAATTCGGATTTTAGTAAATAACCCTCCCCATAAACTTTTGTACTACAACGTGAATAGTCTTATATGTAATAGGTGTGTTTCTAACCTATATTTTGTAAAAATCTACATTTTAGCAATGGTAATCAAGCATTAACAGTTATTTGTGTCTTTAAAGCCTTCAAATGGGAAACATGATAGACTTGCAATGCACTTGTAGTAAGTATATTAGCAACAATTCGTGACCATTCTTTTTTTTTTTAAGTCATCAAATTTAGAAGACTGAATATAAATAAAGGGTCTATAAACAATTCTGTTAACATTAAAAACATACTTGTATGTATCAGAGAATATGAATGCTTGAAGCTTGCCTTTGAAATCCAAATATATTATATCCAACATGGTTTCAAAGTCAAGTGAACTATTACTTATTAAATGCATTTTGTAAGCCTAAGGCAAAATATTAATTTCTTGCATTCATATAGGATGACTTATCCCTTATATAGTTATTAAAAAGAGATGACGTTAATAAAACTGGCCAAAGATATTCTGATTACTGGAAAAAGCAGAAAATAGACAGACAAATAGAATTCCACTATTGCAGTTACAATCATACTATAGAATTATTGGATACGTTACGTGACTGCCAATATTTTTAAATATGTAAAGATTTACATGACATACAAATAAAGAGCCAGGGTAAAATTACAACCGGCTTGTTTTGCATTTTAGCACTGCAGAAAGGAATAACCTTCCCCATAATAAGTTCTGCTTTAAGATGAAAAATGTTATACCTTTAATATGAATGTGTTCTACAATAGATAACCAATGTTGGCTTATACAATGTGTAATTTTTTTTTATTTTCTAGTTTTTTCATATTAACATTTATTTCAGTTATATTAAAATAAACTGATTCTTTGACTTTGACAATAAATTGTGAAGTTTAAATTACCAAAGCTCATTCCCTTGTGCATAAAATGTTCAGAACACCAGGTGCACCACATAAAGAAAACAAAAGAGCAAAAGCCAATGCTATTACTTACATGCTAAGCTATAAGTGTTACAAAGGAAAACAGAAAAAAAAATCACATTGCAAGATTACAGCATACAGTATATAGTGGATATGTGCAGTGGATATCAACATAATATTTATGCTTATATAATTGGTAAGAAAATATCAGTGACCAAATCAAGTCTTTTATAGTGTTAAAAGTTTCAGTGAAAATACATTTTATAGAGCATGTTTAAACATCTAAAGAATCTTTAATTGATAACAATTATAATATCAAATATTAACAGTCATGACTCAAAGCAATTTATATTTGAAAAAAATGCAATCCAAATTTCTATACAATCCTTTATGGTATTATTGACAAAAAAAGTGTATCAAAATGTTACTACAAATAACGGTCCTTTTTGTATTACTGGATCTATAAACACAAGCATAAGTACAAATGGCTGCATTGCACTGATTGCAAGCCAAATGCATTTGAATTAAATGCAATTAGTGCAACTCTTCTAGCTGGTTTTTCTGCAATTGTCCCCAAAAAGTTAGTGTTCACAAATGACTGGTTCACTAAGAAGTGCAGTGCTAGATACAGTTAATTGGGAACATTTTTACCTATTTTGCTGAAGACACAATTTCCATTTCCCCATATCATGTATATTCCATGCTCTACCAATCATGCAGTGGATATCTTTTTATTATATTATTTACTTTTTCAGATCATTGATGATTTATTTGTGAGCTCCTCAACATAAACTACCTTTCGGCTGCAAACTCATGCGTATGAGTCACAGACTGATTTCTCTGATGAGGATTCCAGCATGAGTTGTTTTAAATATCCAACTGCCAAACATGATTAACCTGCTTGGCCTGTTTGAGGAAGCACTTGAACATGATTGACCTGCTTGGCCTGGCTGAGGAAGAACTTGAATAAACCATTAATATTTCAAATACTTGGGGGATCAGGCCTGCATTCAAATTCATTAAGGTCAGGATTAAGGTCAGGGCTCTGTTTCTTAAAGACTCATCTCAGAAAACCAATTGTGTACAGACCTTCACTCATACAGGGGGCATTATAGGGAGGTTCTTCTGGCGCCCTCCAAAACCTAGACTTGGTCTTGCTTTGATTTAGAATTCACTGGTAGAAACCTTTATACCACTGCAGCTGATGCTTAGCATTGTACATGGTGATATTTTGGCTTTTGTGTGTCTGCCATCCATGTTAACCCATGTTGATAAACTCCTAACAAATTATTCTTGTGTTTTGTGCCTGTGTCTTGCAATTTGGCCAGTGTTCCACCAATGTACATCAGATTTTTAAACACTACATGTTTGTGGTACCTTTTTGTTTGTTTTTGTCTTACATTTCTGAAAATTTGCTCCTAGATTTTGCCATTTCATGTTTACTTCATTTAATGATTTTGTTATCTTGAATGTCACTGAGCTCTTCAGTATGCAACAAGTTACATAGCAGTTACTAGATAAGTACAATTGGATTACATTCATTTGTAATAACTAAACCCATTGTATTCTACAGAGATTATCTATTATCTGCTGTGTGACTTGTGCTTATTAGCCTTATATTAACTTGAATAGCTGCCCCATGGCTACACAGCAGCTTATTTATATAAACTATAGTAGTGTTTCTGAAGAATACACACTAGTTTTACCAGTGCATGCCAACAGAACATTACATTTTAATTACTTTTCATTCAAAGTAATTAAATAATTCAACATCTTCATTTTTTTGGTATCACTCTTTCTTTAATCAAATGACAATACTAGGAGTTTGTGCCAGCATGGTTTTACGGATGCTGTACATCTTGCAGACTAATTAATTGCCTGTCAGGAGGTAAGCAGGAATCTACACTCTGAGATGGCCACCTCTCTTCATTTCTATTATATTTTGAACGCATATTGATCAATGGGTGGAGTTGAGAGATGATCTTTAGGAAATGAATAGAGTGCAGTGCAATTTTACAATAGAGGTTTGTGATAAGCTCTATTTCAAACTTAAGGGACATGTAAAGCCTACATTTTCCTACCATGTATATAAGTTGAGCCTATCTTCCCCACTCAAGCCACATCATTTACACTGCATATACTCCCTCCATTTGCCAGCTCCATCACATTTTCCTAAAACAAATAGCAGCTTTCACCCGGTGACACATCATCAGTAACATTGACATCTGCAAACAGGACATGTATGCTGCAAACTTCATGCAATGCAGAATGCAGGTTTACACAGGCACAACATACTTTGATAAAAAGTTCTGCTGGGGTTGAGCACTGTAATGGTTAAGCTGAGCTCAGGAGAGGTGGTTAGGAGAAAAATAGGATCAGACAGCTAGAGTTTCTATTGGAACCAGCAATACTATCTTTTCATTGGCTGTTAGTCTGGAGGGTGTGTTTAGTATCTGAGCTAAGTAGAACTGAGCATGCTCATTGTCCAACAGCCAAATTAATTTCCTGAGGGAGGGGGCAGAGTGGGTTAGAGGAGGAGAAGGAATGCTAAGTGATTAAGGGGATGCTGCAGCCTTACTGTTAACCTTTTAACAACTAGAGTGGCAGTTATCTAAAGATTTCAAAGAGGCTGTTCACTGATTACATTTTTGTGGGGGGGGGGTTTACATGTCCTTTAATAATAAAGATTCTTGATAGTTCTACATGTATCAACACTATTCATAAAAGGTACATATGCACAAACATGCTTCTTGCACGTTTGTGTACTTGTGGGAATGCCAATGTACCCACCCAGCCTGCTCTGATGAATTGATGCATTGATGCAAGGAAACTTTAGAACTAACACCTCTTTGGATGAAGAGGGTTCCCTGGAAGGTCAACAGACACTATTGACTAAAGCCAAACAAATAGCACACTAATTATTATTAACATTGCACACACTGATGCAGTGATTGCACCACTATTCCCACCCTGACAATGTTGACCACAAATAAACAAAAACCCACAAAGTGGGATTTTTGGTGTATTACATGCAATTGTGTCAGATGAAATGTGGCACACAGCCAGCCACAATGACGATGGAATTCTGGGAGAAATTCCAGAAAAAAAACATGGTGATTTTCGATCCCCAGTGCATGTACACCCGATAACAAAGTTACCCACTCTGCTAAGAAACAGCCATTACTCAGTGCTATGTTCTCTACCCCTCCATTGACTGAATGATTAGCTGGCACAGTAACATTAATAAAATGTAAGGTGTAAAACATACTCTGAGTTTTGTATAATAACTTTGCATGCAATAAAGTAACACTAAAAAAGCAAATGCAGAGGAGCTCTGAAAACAAAACAATGTTTATTGTGAATGAATCCATTAAGATATACTAACTCATATTGGATACTTTAATTCTCTGTGGAACCCTTGAACATTCACTAGAGACATCAGCCTATTTATTGATTGTATCTGTGCATTCCATACAATCTGAGATGTCTCACTGAGGCAGGCATGAAAGTTGCTTTTATGGAAATTTTGCTTGCAATCATTCTAGAGTTGTCACTGATATTCACATTGCATTGCACATAAAAGATAATAACTCCTCCTATTTGTTATGATCATGGTGTTTCCCTTTTACTATAATCGAAAGCAATGTATTGTGGTTTCTGTTTTATTTATGAGCTTTCATTATTATTATTGATATATATTTTTAGAGTGCAAACATATTGCGCAGCGCTGTAAAATAAATGTGTTTATACAAAGAAATCACATGAATAACATAAATAGAGCATACAGAGTTACAGACATAATGACCAGTACCTGTACAAAAGGTGAGGAAGGCCCTGTGCAAAAGAGCTTACAATCTAAAGGGGAAGGGGATGAGACACAAGGTGTGGTAGTGGGCATTATCAGAAATAAGCAAGGTGAGAGATGTAGCATGTGGTATTGCATTTGGTAGCTAAACAGAATGAGGGTAAGAGGGTAAGAGAGTTTTAAGAGATCTTTTGAAAGCAAAAAGGTTGGGAGAAAGTCGGACAGACTGTGGGAGAGAATTCCAGAGGAGGGGTGCAGACCTCAATGTGAGCATGTGAGGAGGTAATGATAGAAGATTTGAGGAGCAGGTCAGTAGAGGACCATAGTAATGAATGTCAGGGTCATTGGTTTGAAATTTATTCTGAAAGGTAGGGGAAGCCAGTGCAGGGATTGGCAGAGTGGCATAGCAGAGGAGGAGCGATTGCTGAGGTCTATAAGCCTGGTGGCAGTGTTCATTATGGACTGAAGAGGTGACCCTGGAGGGGAAGGCCAATTAATAGAGAGATGCAGTAGTCTAGACATGATATGATGAAAGAGTGATTATGAATTGTGGCGGCATCTTGGGTGAAAATTATCGTATTTTGCATATGTTCCTTAGGTGAACGTAACATGATTTAATAAGTGACTGGATTTGTCGAGTGAAGCACAGGGCAGAATCTAGGATAACCCCAAGGCACCGGGCCTGGGGAGACGGGATGATAGTGGAATTGTTAACTACGATAGTTACTTCTGGGATGTTACGGGTGTTAGTTGGGGGAAAGAGAACCATTTCCGTTTTAGAGAGGTTTCATTTAAGGTAGCGTTGTGACATCCAGGTAGAGATAGCGGACAGACAGGATGGGACGCAAGTTAAGAGCTCTGGATTGAGATCAGGAGAGGAGAGATAGATCTGAGTATCATCAGCATAGAGGGAGGAAATATAGAGAGAGAAAAAGGGGCCCACGACAGAGCGCTGAGGAACCCCAACAGAAAGAGGTAGGGGAGAAGATGATACTCCATTGAAGGATACACTGAAGGAATGATTAGAGAGGTAAGAAGAGAACCAGGACAGGGCCCTGTCACAAAGGCCAAGCGAATAGAGAGATTATCGGAGGAGAGGATGATCCACAGTGTCAAATGCAGCCAAGAGATCAAGAAGTATTAGTAGTGAGAAGTGGTTGAAGGCGTTTGTTGTTAGAAGGTCATTAATTAGTCAGGTTAGGACAGTTTCAGTGGAGTCTTGTTGCCTAAAACCAGATTGCAGGGGTCCATCAAGTTATTGTCAGAGAGGAATGGCATTAGTCAGTTCTAAAGCAGGTGCTCAAGTAGTTTAGAGATGAAAGATAGCAGAGAGATAGGTCGAAGGTTATCAAGATTGAGCAACAAATGGGGGTGACAAGAGCATGTTTTAGTTGATAAGGAAAGATTCCAGTTGAGAGCCAGAGATTAAATAGAATTGAATTTGATTACATGCTATGGAAGTGACATGCAAGCGCAAAGTGTCAAATTTGCTGTATCAGGTGCAATTATGTGGCCACAGTTCCGCTGGAATTATGGTGAATATGTCGCATTATGGGTCAAAAACATTCCAATTTTCATTTGAACCTCTCTAGTAGGATCAAATGATTCTCTCTGGTACCTAAGTGTGTTACAAATAAGTGCTGGGTGTGTTCAAACAGTCCACCTTCATAGTCCCAAATGTAAAATGTTCCTTGTTAAGTTGTCTAGCTGCTGATTTTTTGGCATCTGTTAGCACAAAGTGATGACCAGCTTACCTGCAAAGCCCGAAAAAGCAGGTTTGGTGATCCAGTTGAGGAACTGCAAAAGGAATCGGCACAATTAAATTCGGAGGGTTTACTTTCCTTTTATTTATTTTTGTGCGGAAAAGCAGCCAGCAGGTTTATGGTGAAATTTGTATTAAAGTAAAAAAGCAATGTTTAAACGCACATAACTTCTATATTTGGAAGTGTATACTGCAGTGCCTCTACGGCGTTTCTGGCTGTATCCCCCCCCCCCTTTAATTTATTTTTTTTCCCTTTGAAACATACCATTTAGTATATAGTATACATGCTGAATTTACAAACACTCTGTAAAATGTAAAAATGCTGTAAAATGATTAGCTCTGTTAAAATAAACAGTTCTGTATCTAATGTAGAACATGAAAAAACTGTGATGAATAAGAGTCTTCTGTCACTTTAAATATATTAACAGCATTTCAGCAAATGCATGCAGGGCTTCTCATGGTAGTAATTAGCTGACTGGCGTGACACTATTCAATGCCCTTTATTACATAATGGCATGGGTTAAAATCCTAGATGGCAGAGCCTATCAATCTTTTTTTCCACCTCATTTCCTAAAGTCTCCTGAGTCAACGTAATAAAGTTTATAGGAGAGATATAGGAAAATTTCATGAAGCAGTGGCTTATATAAAACTGTGTTCATGTGTGCATTCATGGGTACATATGTGTATATATATATATATATATATATATATATATATATATATATATATATATATATATATATCTACATGTATATATAGTGATGGGCGAATCTGTGCCGAAACGCATTGAAATTAATGGGTGTCAAAATAATTTTGACGCGAGCGACAATTTTTATATGCACGACTATTTGGTCCAATTGCATTAAAGCCAATGGCTGTCCGAATAATTTTGACGTGCGACAATTTGGATGGCGTGGATTTTTCGCCCGCCAATTGCCAACGCTAATTAATTCACTTGCGGCGGAAATTCGCTGCAAATTCGTGTCTGGCGAATTTAGTTGCCAGTCACTAATAGTGAGTTGCAAATAAATTCAGACCCTTAACCAATTATCTAACTTTAATAAATAAGAAATCCCAAAATGAGAATTTGTACTCTGTGATGATTATTAATTGTAATCACTGAAACTCAAGACAATTGTTTTAATGTGACAATTGGGATAATTTAGTAGGGATACATTTACAAGAGCACTAAGGGGCATAAAAGCAAAACTCTAAGTTTTGATTTAAAAAAGCACCTGTATCCAGGGTATGGATGTGGTCAGTATTGGAAACGCAGCACTATGTTCAGAGCGTAGAGTGATTGGCGCATATGACTGGCAATAAGTACAGGCACCATCTGACAACCAAGGTCAGACTGTGCTGCGGGACACCAGGTAATTGGTTGCGGGCACAACTACAGGACAGGCATGGAAGGGGGTCACAAGGGGGGTTGCGGCTGGGACAAGGTAGTGTATAGGGGTTTGTATCAGAGGCAGGAGGGCACAGAAGGGGGTGGGGGCCAATGTTCCCTCTAAGTGTGCACAAAGAAATTTGTATGAAAACACAAAATTTTGTATTAATTCTGACCTGAGCACACAGATTTTAAAAACTGTGCACAAAAGTTTACTCCAAATCTGCAGTCATACCTCCGTCCTCTACCCTCCCTTCTCAGCCGTCAGCTATACGAACTCCGCCCTCAGCCCTCCGTCTTCCTCCCTCAGTCCTCCGCCCTCAGCCTTCTGCCCTCCCTGCTCAGCCCTCTGCCCTCTTTCCTCAGCACTCAGCCTTCCGCTTTACCTGTTCATCCCTCTGCACTTAGCCCTCCGCTCTCCCCCCTCAGAACTCATCTGTCAGTCTTCTCTCTAAACTTTCAGTCCGAGAAAGTGGAAATCTCTATGATAATACTGGCGAAGTGCGGGGGGGGGATGAAGAGGTAAAGTGGAAGGCTGAGGGTAGAGGGCTGAGCAGGGAGGGCGGAGGGAAGAGGGCGGAAGGCGCAGGACTGAGGGCGGAGTTCGTATGACTGACGGCTGAGAAGGGAGGGTAGAGGACGGAGGTATAACTGCAGATTTGGAGCATGAGTGATGGTAAAAGCACTCGATGTGGCATTCCTTAGCTGTAGGACATCACATGGTGGACAAATATTTCACCGGTAGATGTCCTAAAATTCCAGAAGATGTCCTAAAATGCGTTCCATGGTAACATAGGTGGGAGCCCCTCTAGCGGAAGCCCCAGTGGGCCTCTGACCCTCCTGTCCAACGCTGCACTTTCTAACTTTCAAGTCTGAATGATGTGCAAGTAAAGGTGGCCATACACGGATAGATCCGCTCGTTTGGCGATGTCGCCAAACGAGCGGATCTCCCTCCGATATGCCCACCTTGAGGTGGGCAATATCGGGCTGATCCGATCGTGGGCCCTAGGGCCCAACGATCGGATCCTAGCGTTCGCCAAACGGGCGGTCGGATCGCGGGACCGCATCAACGAACAGATGCGGCCGCGATCCGACGGGATTTTTAATCCCATCCGATCGAGATCTGGCCGACTTTCGGCCAGATCTCGATCGGGGAAGCCCGTCGGGGGCCCCCATACACGGGCCAATAAGCTGCCGACACGGTCTGTCGGCAGCTTTTATCGGCCCGTGTATGGCCACCTTTAGGAGACAGGTAGGACTCAGGATGTGGCACCCCTACATCATGAGTACAATGTTACCAAATGCAGGTGATGTTTATGGGGGTTGAACACAATATGGTACAGGCCACAAATGCAAAAACATTGCAACAGCTGCATAACTACTGCCTGCTGTGCCCCCCCCCCCACCAAAAAATCTGAGTAGGGACCGGCTTGTACGCAACACCCCACCCTGCTCATCCTCGTTTTGGTCCAGTTTGTGCTTTCAGGAAAGCAGCTGAATTGCACCTGCTGTTTGCACTATACTAAATAAATTACCCCCCACCAGACTCATTAGCATACAAAAATCCTAGGCATATTTTTATACTGCATTCTATAACTCCGGCCCTGCACATTATGAAGCAGGAGAGCAGGGCCTTATTTATATTATAGGCACCATAGGGCCTGTGCTTAGGTCGACAGCTTTAAAGGGGCAGGGTTGCCACCTGTCCGGTTTTGAACAGACAGCCTGGTATACAGAAGGGCTGCCCAGGTAAAAACAGCCTGCTCGATTTTCCAAATAAGTAAAAACAGGCAGAACTTTCCGAGATGGATGTGGTGAATGGCCAATTGCTGATCATCACATCATAGCCTCTCCCATATGAGGTGATCACCCTGGCCTGTGACACAATTGCCCCGCCCCCTGTTACATCACCCCTCCCCCTGTCTGGACCTAGCTTCAGAAAAAGTTAAACCCTAGGCGGCCCTCAGGTGCCTATATAACAATGGAAAAAAAATAATAAATCAAAATCCCCCCAGCCGCTGCTGAACACTTGTCAGGAAATCTGGTGTATAAGGTGGTGGGGGCAAAAGTGATGTCATACATGGTGTGCGTGATGTCAAACGCAGGCAGATGCTGGCAGAAATGCTCCAGGATATTCAGATGGCATGTATCATATATATAAAACTTTTTCTATTCTACAACAAATCATAATGCAGACCACAGACACTAAGGTGGCTATTAAGAAATTCGGAAATCGTTTTAACCGTTGAGTAACCGTGGCCGTTTAAAAAGATATCCGGCTTGTACCAATTACTATTGTATTGTATTTAAGTGCTCGTGCAATATCAATCGTTTATCAAATATTATAAAGGTAACAATATACCAAAAAGTATTGATATCAGGGGTGATCTCATGCGCTGCTGTCCATTAACAAATTAGAAATGGCATGATCCCTTCCATCACATGCTCAGAAATCTGTCTCAGAGCATGCGAGTATTGAGCAGAGAGAATTGACAATTGTTTGGCTTTATTATAGAGAAGCCTGCGCTGGCATTTCAGCCACCACCCACCTAAGAATCATAATTTGAAAAGGATGTTGATGGATTATAGAAGATCCCTCTGTCTGCTCCAATTAGGATCAACATTTTCTCTTCTTGTTCACTGAGCTTTTTGCTGATGAATAGCTGAAAAAAGGCTGCCCCCTACTGGACCTTGCCTTTTTTGCTTTTTAAGGAAAGAAAGCATAATTATACCTGAAACTAACCAGGAAAGGATTACATGATTTCAAATAAGCAAAACAATATAAAAATCTGTATATGCTGTGTTAGCAGCTAATGCATTTGAATCCAACAACCACTTCACAGGGTTAAAACATATATGTTAATTCCTCATCTACGAAGCACTTGGCTTTCTATGTAAATTGACTAGCTTTCAGGATGACCTTTCCATCCCACGCAATGACATTAATATTGCGATGGTGTGAGAAATATTGCTGGATATTTATGTCAAGTACCATACACCATTTATGTCATTTCATTCGATTATTCCCCCTAAAAATGGGCCTTGCTTGGCATTTGGAAAAGAATTTAATTTTCTTTTTTTTCGGTTATTCATTCGATTATTTGTAATGATCTATATCAGTATGATGGTTACCTGATATAATATGACTTTAGCTTCTTATTTAGCAGCTCTCCAGTTTATCATTTCAGCCTCTATTTGGTTGCTAGTGACCAATTTACCCTAGCAACCAGGCTGTGATTTAAATCAGAGACTGGAGGATAAATAAAAGAGGAACTGATAGGCAAATAATTTAATACTGCAATTATAAAAAATGAAGAATATTTGAAAAGTTGCTAATACAGGTATGGGATCCATTAAACCCAGTATCCAGAAAGCTCTTAACAGTGGTGTAAATAGAGGCTACGTGGCCCAACAGCAAATTCAATTTAGGGCCCCAAAATAATGATAAGATGGCCTAGCCTACCAAGATAAATTCAAATTGCTCATTAATTAAGGCCTCAGCAGGTCCCCTACACCCTTGGGCCCCCTGTAAATGCAGGGTCTGCTTCCTCTGTAGTTACACCCCTGGCTCTAAATTACAGGAAGGCCATCCCCCATAGACTCCATCATAAGCAAATCATTGTCATTTTTAAAAATGATTTTGTTTTTTCTCTTTATAATAAAACAGTACCTTATACTTGATCCCAACTAGACATAATTAATCCTTATTGGAGGCAAAATAATCCTATTGGGTTTATTTAATGTTTACATTATTTTTTAATAGACTTAGGGCCAGATTTATCAAGGGTCGAAATAAAAAAAGTAATTTTTTGGATACTTCGACCATCAAATAGGATACTACAACTTTGATTTTACTTCGACTTCGATTCGTAGTAAAAATCGTTCGACTATTCGACCATTTGACCATTCGATAATGGAAGTACTGTCTCTTAAAAACAATCTTCGACTTCAATACTTCGCCAACTTAAACCCGCCGAATTGCTGTTCAGCCTATGGGGGACCTCTTGTGTGTTTTTCTAAGTTTTTTTAAGTCAAAGGATTTTTTGGGAAAATCGTACGATAAAATAGTTCGAAGCGTTCGATTCAAAGTACGATTGGAGTACGATCGTACTACGATCATAACACGATCATACAATGTATAAAATCCTCTGACTTCGAATGTCGAAGGATTCTATTCGATGGTCGAATTTCGAAGTTTTTTCTACTTCGAAATTCGACCCTTGATAAATCTTGATAAATCTCAATGTTGATGCAAATTATAGAAAAATCCCTTATCCACAAAACCCCAGGTCCTGAGCATTCTTAAGAAGTCCCAAGCCTGTAATAGAACATTGTAGATTTTTCACTGGTGAATTTTCCCAGCAGTTTATGAGTTTAATCATCGGCGGCGAATGTGGAAATTTGCCGTAAATTTGCGCCTGCCGAATTTATTCGCCCATCACTATTAATTACATCTTAGTTGGGTTTAAGAAGGGGGTACTGCTTTATTATTACAGAGATAAAGGAAATTATTTCTAAAAATGTGAAATATTTGATTAAAATGGAGCCTATGGAAGATGTCTTTTCCGTAATTTGGAGCTTTCTGGATAACGGGTTTATGGATAACAGATTATATACCTGTGCCCTGGTGCACAACCTATATAACATGTTCTTGAGCCCCGGAAACCTTTGAAAAACTATTGTAATTAGCCTCCGTGTTTGTAATTTATTTCAATCTAAAAATCACCAGAGTCTTGTCTATTATATTCTTATCAGTATCCCACTCAAGTATTCAGAATGTGTTCTGTCGTGTTGAGCAAAATATCAGCGATAAATGAAGGTAAAAATGCTCAATTAATATTTTATTCACTTGATAAGCCCAGAGTGTGGACTCCGTAGACTGACAGAGGTCTGCCTTCTTATGTTGCCTGCTAATTTGACAGGCAGAGAAATAAAGATGTTGTGGCAAAAAAAGTGGGAGGTAAGCAGCAATATAAATGCAGGAGTTTATCACTGAAAGCTGCTGCTTTATTTACAGAGATAAGTACATCTGTGAAGTCAAACTGAGAGCAAGGTAAAATAAACCATTACAAAAATAGCAAAACCTCTAGAAAAAAAAATAATGAAGTGCAATGGCGAATATGACATACAATCACCCTATAAAACCCTGAACAGAAACCTGCAAGCTGTGCTTGTGGAACAAAATTCCCTTTGATAGGCTACGCCTATAGGAAAAACAAGAAGTTCAGATTAAGAAACCAAAGGAGATCCTGCGTATCTGTAAAGACCGCGCACAGCAAATATCAAAAGAATTGAACACTTGTGCTAAAGAGAAAAAAAAGCATGTGTATTTTATTAGACAAGATAAAATGCTAATTCTGAGCACTAGATCCCAAGCTTTGATTAAAGGGACACTATCATCAAAGTAAAAAAAAAAAATATTTGTTTTTGCAAGAAAACATTTTACATGTTGGTTGATGGCAACAAAGTTGGAAAAATTTAATTTACTATAACGATCAAGGAGTTATATTCACTGTTAGCCCTTCATATTACCTGGCATGTGTCTGTTTACCTTTTCCAGCAATTACATTCAAACAATAGACCAGAAAAAGAGTCAGTGGTGTGATGAAAATATTCATGTTATAAGAACACTGTTACCTAAGGCTAATGTCACACATGTCTGGCAGCCTTTTTATCACTTGTGGAGCTATGCCACTGCCACCCTGAGTTCCAGCAGCACTAACCAGCAGAGCATCCACCTGTCAGTGCACAGATGGGTCAGGTTTTGGCCCAAAAATGTATCATTACGATAGTCATTGGCATTTTCTCGGTCAGAGCAACATTAGCCTAATTTTTTTTTTAAAACAAAACAGGACAGATTAAAAAATCAAAGAGAACATATCCACCAAACTCGTAAACAGGATGTTAACATGAATACTGGGCAGCCTGCACAGCATATATCTGCACATCATTAATGAATAATGTCTGCTTTCACTTTGGGCTAAAAATTTATATTGTGTTTTTAAAATGACCCCTTTATTAGGGCTCCCTATTGATGGTGCCTATCTGTGTTTCAAATGCGGGTGGGTGTGTTCTGCCAGTAGGAGGGGGATAGCCAATCACAGCCCTGCAGTCGCACAAGGTTTTAGTTTCCTATCTAGTCAACCTAGCTTTTGATTGGATACTAAATATTTTAATCAGAGTATATGATACGCACATATTAAGTAATTGTTATTTCTCTAAAGACACAAGATCACAGATTGTAAGTTTCCAATGTTTTCTATCACGTGCTCCCTCCCTGGGTTGTCTCTGTGTTTTACCCACTGGCAAGCTTTTCACTAACTAGTTTTTAACCCTATACCTATAATATATATATATATATCTATATATGTATATATATATATATATATATATATATATATATATATATATATATATATATATATATATATACCTGTATATATATATATATATATATATATATATATATATATATATATATATTATTTTTCCATAGTGTTGAGTTATTTAAGGCACGGGACGGGCCTACCCGCTGCTGAGGGGGAAGAGAATATTAACCAACAGGTATCTTGATAGAGTTTTCTTTGCTATTGATTTGTCTAATGGAAATATAATGAGCTGAATATATATTAACAGGTATGGGACTTGTCATCCAGAATACTTGGGACCTGGGGTTTTCCAGATAAAAGATGTTTCTGTAATTTGTATCTTCATACCTTATGGGACAGATTCAAGGACAAGTTGTGTTTTCCTGAAAAATTTGAGTTTTTCAAGGGTAGTTGGAAATAGCTCTGCTACTCGAATCCAAAAATACTCCAACTAAAACCTGTCGAGATCATGTAGAAGTCAATGACAGAAGTCCCTTGAACCATTTGAAGATGTTAATAGCCTTCATAATGTTTGGGGTTTTTTCCGGGGGTTTTTGTTCGAAAACTCGGTTAATTCGAGCAATTTGTGTTTTTTACAATGGAAAACTCAATTAATTTGTGTTTTCAGGTTTTTAACCCCAAATTCAATGATTCGTGTTTTTTCCACTTGAGTTTTTTCTTAAATTAGAAAACATTCGAGTTCATTCAAGGTCTAAAAAAACCTTAGAAACCTCTTAAACTCGACCTTTGATAAATAGCCCCCATAGTCTACTAGAAAATCATTTAAACATTAAATAAACCCAATAGGCTGGTTTTGTTTCCAATAAGGATCAATAATATTTTCATTTGGACCAGAGGGAAAAAAAGAATTTAAAAAAATTTGGATTTTTGGCTTAAATGGAGTCTATGGAGTCTATGGTAGATGACCTTCACGTAATTCAGAGCTTTCTGGATAACGGGTTCCCGGAAAACGGATCCCATACATTTGGGTTATTTAAATCATGGAATTGCCTAAAAATGCCTAATGTGCCATTACGCATTGTCTTGCATAAGAAACCAATGGCTATCTGGCTGGTTGAACAAAAGTTACTGATCACCTCCCAAAGTTTTGTATTGTGTTATAACCCCACTGGAAAAAAACAAAAGTCGGCATGGCCTACCAATTAAAACAGAATACATTGATGCAATTTGGAATGTCAGCAGTGGTACAATTCGATCTAGCTTATACGTACCAATAGCAAACAGTGCTACAAGAAAATTAAAATGAAAAAGTCACTTTTTCTTAGTCACCGTGTGAGCCCCTAACTCCTATAGTTTTGGCTCATCTGGGAAATTCAGCATAGCTAAGCTGCACACATGTAAGGGTTTGGATCTATATTTCTGCCAAAAGAAGTTGTAACAATCTTCATTTGTATCATGCAATTGTTAGATAAAAACAAATAAAGAAATGTTTTTAACTAAATGTATCCAACCAAGGTGTTTCTCATAAAAAATGATTACAACAAGGAATTAAATATATTATTTAATGTAAATACAGATATATTACAGGTAAAGGTAAATGGCACTATAGAATCTTAACAAATGAAATTGCTCCAGCCATTTCTTTTAGATACAACAATGTTATCACAAGTAATTCTCATATGCCTATCATATGTGCAGGGATTAAAAGCTTTCAGTGACAGGAGAGGACACTATGGGGCAGATTTATCAAGGGTCAAAGTGAAAATTCGAATTTTAAAATTCGAAATTCGAGGTAATTATGGGGGCCCATTTACTAAGGATCGAAGTGAATTTTCGAATTCAAAAACTTTGAATTTCGAAGTAATTTTTGGGTACTTCGACCATTGAATAGGCCAAAATTTGATTCGAATTGAAAAAACTATGACTTCGAAAATCAAAGTACTGTCCCTTTAAAAAACTTTGACTTCGACACTTCGCCACCTTAAACCTGCCGAATTGAAGTTTAGCCTATGGGGGACCTCCTATAGTCTTTGGCTAAGTTTTGAGTAGTCTAGGGGGCCCATTCATTAAGTTCGAGTGAAGGAATAGAAGAAAAAATACTTCGAATTTCGAACCATCGAATGGGCTACTTCGACCTTCGACTACGACTTCGAATCGAACGATTCGAACTAAAAATCGTTCGACTATTCGACCATTCGATAGTCGAAGTACCGTCTCTTTAAGAAAAAACTTTGACCCCCTAGTTGGCCACCTAAAAGTTACCGAAGTCAATGTTAGCCCATGGGGAAGGTCCCCCCTTGGCTATCTTTTTTTGGTCGAAGGATAATCCATCGATCGATGGATTAAAATCCTTTGAATCGTTCGATTCGAAGGATTTAATCATTCGATCGAACGATTATTCCTTCGATCATTCGATCGAATGAATTGCGAAAAATCCTTCGACTTCGATATTCGAAGTCAAAGGATTTTAATTCCCCAGTCAAAAATCGAGGGTTAATTAACCCTTGATACATCTGCCCCTAAGTATGTTTTTGTAAAATTGTTCAAATCGTTCGAATCGAACGATTTAATTGATCGATTGAATGATTTTTACTTCGTAAAAAATACTTTGACTATCAAAGTATCAAATTCGATGGTTGAATTTTCGAAATTCGACCCTTAGTAAATGTGCCCATAGCGTACTTCGACTAGGAAATAGTCCAAATTCGAAATTTATCATGTACTGTCTCTTTAAAAATGATTCACCATCTAAAACCTGCCAAATTGCTGTTTTAGCCTAGAACCAATTTGGAGTCATTCGGTGGACTTTGAAAAATCAAAGGTTTTTTTGGGAAAAACTTTGAATCGAATTTGATCGAATACAATCACAATCTGATTCGAATGATCGAATACAGCCCATTCACCCGAAGTTAAAAAATTAGATTTTTTTAAAATGAATTTCAGTTGGTCTTTTTTTATTTGAATTTCAAGTTGTTGGGATTTTAAAATAACTCCCATCAACTCGAAATTCGACGATTGATAAATCTGCCCCAATGTGTGGCATATGTAACTGCACAGTTTCAGCTATGCGTGGCAAATTGACCCTCTTTCTATTTCCAAAATGTTGGGCGGTATGCAATTATAATGATGTTGACTTCTCACATTGCTAGGTCGGAAGTTGTGTTTTAAAATTAGAAGCTGGTTGATACCAAATACTCACTAGACATATAATGAGACACTACTTTAATAGATCTCTTTTCTGGAGTTTTGGATGTACAGTTACTGAATAACCAATAAAAAATCTTGATCTTGATGCAGTATCACAAATCCCATTTAGAATTAGCCATGTAGAATTAGCCCGTACACCCAAGCATCTCCTGATTAATCGTAGCTTTTTGAAAATATTTATTAACTCATTCAAAAGTATGGACAAAATGAAACATATTACGGTAAATGCATCATTATCAATTGTTTGCTTTCTATGATGGTTCAATCTTAATTATTATTCTATATTCTAATTATAATTCTGAATTCTCCCTATAATCACTGCCTGTTCTAGTTACTGCAAGCTAACCAATCACAATCCCTTCTGTTTTCTTCCAATAAAACTTCTGCCTTACTATAACGCTTCAGTCGTAAAAAAAAACTCCTTATATTCCTTGTGTGGGGCCAAAAGCAAACTGTGTGACTTTCCTCTCCACCGTGTAATGAGCATACTGTTTGTCTTTCCACTCCCCATATTTTCCTAAATCCTGTTGAGGCTCTTCCAAAAATATGAAGTGTTAGTTCTTATATTTCCCAATATTATGCTGAATCCAGTTACTGAATACATAAATCCAAGGAAAGGAATGGCATGTTAGATAAGTGAGGAAATGTGCAGTACTTGCACATGTAACACTAATGAGCCATTGACTACAGTTTTCCATCAAGCCCTGTCTTTGTCCCTGATGCGTTTGCTCTTTCCTGTTGTTACAAGAACCATATACTCTGTGAAAACACATACTCTGACAAGTATCTGCTAAGTATAAATTTCAGCTTTGAAGGTTTTTTAAATAATTCCACTAGCACTTTAATTCCCATTTTACTGTGGTTTAAAAGGTGCACATAAAGGTGGTTTTTCTTGATAAACCAAAATAGTTTGATTTTCTATGATTAATTATTAAGGGTTAATTTCAATAAACTGATCAAAATATGTTGATCTCTTTAAAGATAAGAATACTGAAATAGTTCATATGATTTTCAGTCATCTGAATCTAATTAACACCTAGGAAATAAGCTTATTAAATAAAACTATCTGGGATATTCAAAGATATCATACAGTATGGAATAGCCAGCGCTCCATCTGTAGTACTTTATGAGAAGTCATTCCTGTACAAAGCATGTTATTTTGCTTTTAAACCTTCTGCCACTGTTTGTCTTCTCCCCATGTCTAATGAGCTGTATATAAAATTCCCCTGCAACTGGTTCATACACAGAACCACAACAGAAACTCACAGCTTCTGCACTCGACTTCTACAAATCCAGACCTTAAAGGTTCATAAATCTGCCCCTTAGTGTGGTGGAGATTTAAGGGGGAATGTAATTAAAATTACAAGTGTTATTTTAAAATGCATTTTTGTGAATGTTTAGCACTATTCGCAATGTAACATCATTCACTAATGAATTATACTTAATTACAATGCTTATTATCGCTAAGCAAAGGTTAGCATTAACACCTGCTCTGGAGTTTTGTTAAATTTTGCTGCAAAAAATGCTTTGCTATTGCGACATTTTATTACATACTTGATTGAAGAATATAAATTGTGCAGAGGTGCAGGTACCAGTACTGGCCTAGCCACCTGCAAGCAATATACTTTTAAACAAAATGGAACCCGATTGGGTGTGCAGTGTCTGAAGTACCTTACAATAAAAATTGGGATTACCCCCGTTTTAAGCACAACAAGGTACTGGTGTTCCATTCTGTGGTGCATTCTCACAGCACCAGACCGCCAGCTGCTGAACCTCATCTCTGGACGCCGACTCGTTGTTGTGGCTGATGAGCCACACCACAGTCGTGTCATTGGCGAGCTTGATGATGTGGTTTGAGCTGTGTCTAGCTAAGCAGTCATGTGTCAGCAATGTGTACAACAACGGGCTGAGAACACATCCTTGAGGAGCTCCTGTGCTCAATCTGATGGGGCTTGAAACGTCGCTGATAAGAACAGACTGAGGCCTCTCTGACAGAAAGTCCAAGATCCAATTGCATAAAGAGGTGCTCAATCCCAGCTTGCTTAGTTTCCCACTCAGCTTTTGAGGGATGATGGTATTGAATGCTGAGCTAAAGTCTATAAACAGCATTCTCACATAACTGTCTTTCTTGTCCAGATGAGTTAGTGAGAGGTGGAGTACAGAAGATATGGCATCCTCAGTTGACCTGTTTGGCCGATATGCAAATTGTAGTGGGTCCAGTGAGCGGGGGAGAGGGTGCTCTTGATGTGTGCCATCACAAGTCTCTCAAAGCATTTCATGATGACCGGGGTTAGTGCAACAGTGCGGTAGTCATTCATGCAGGTTACTGAAGATTTCTTTGGCACTGGAACGATGGTGGTGGACTTGAAGAATGTGGGGATGTTCATCTGGCTTAGCGATGTATAGAAAATGTCAGTGAAGACGTCAGCCAGCTGATCAGCACAGTCTCTGAGCACACGACCAGGAATGTTGTCTGGTCCGGCAGCCTTTCGTGGATTGACCTTGGTTAAGGTTCGCCTCACGTCGGCTGTGGGTAGACAGATGACTTGGTCGGTGAGAGGAGGCGTGGCTTTCCTCACAGGCTCTTTGTTTAGCACGTCAAACTGTGCGTAGAACTTGTTCAGTTCCTCTAGGAGTTTGGTGACTTTGTCGCTGCTGCTCCACGCAGGCTTGTATTGTGTGATAGCCTGAATGCCTTGCCATAAGTTGCGTGAGTCTTTTGTGTTGTCTAAATGATTTTGAATCTTCAGTGTGTACTCCTGCTTTGCTTGTTGGATGGTTCGAGAGAGGTTGGCCCTGGCTGTTTTAAGAGCAGCTCTGTCCCCTGACCAGAAAGCGGCATCTCTCTCTTAGCCGTGCATGACCTTTGCTGTAAACCAGGGTTTTTCATTGGCTCTCGTGGTGACAGTTTTGGAGACGGTAACATCCTCTATGCATTTGTTGATTTAGCAGGTCACAGAGTCTGTGTACTCCTCCAAGTTGATGGAGCCATTGTGGGTAGCAGCCCTTCTGAACATGTTCCAATCTGTGTAGTCGAAACTAGGGATGCACCGAATCCATGATTCGGTTCAGGATTCGGCCAGGATTCGGTCTTTTTAAGCAGGATTTGGATTCGGCCGAATCCTTCTGCCTGGCTGAAACCGAATCCGAATCCTAATTTGCATATGTATATGTAAGGGCGGGGGGGGGGAAATCATGTGACTTTTTGTCACAAAACAAGGAAGTAAAAAATGTTTTCCACCCCGCAAATTAGGGTTTGGATTCGGTTCGGTATTCGGCTGAATCTTTTGCAAAGGATTCGAGGGTTCGGCCGGATCCAAAAAAGTGCATTCGGTGCATCCCTAGTCGAAACAGTCCTGAAGTGCTTCCACAGCTCCACTCGGCCAGACTGTGATGGTTTTTCTGGCTGGTTTTGTGCGTTTGAGCAGCGATGTGTATGTGGATGATTTTCACTGTCCGGTGGTTGGAGGAACCTATGTGGGCACACGCAAAGACTTTGTAGGCGCCGCGCACATTTGTGTAGGCTTTGTCCAAACGGTTCTCTCCCCTTGTAGCAAAGTTCACATATGGAAAGAATTTGGGAAGCACTGACTTCAGGTTTGCGTGGTTGAAATCGCCGGCAACAACGATAAATCCGCCCTTGTGGTTTGTTTGAAGCTTGTTGATTTGAGCTAGGCGGCAAAAATGTTAACCTGGCGCTAGGAGAGCTGTACGAGGCGATCAACAAGCTTTAAACAACGCACCCAGACGGATTTCAACCACGCAAACCTGGAGTCAGTGCTTCCCAAATTCTTTCAACATGTGAACACATTAATAACACAGTGCACTGCTGCAACGTTTGTGCATTTCAATGGAATTTTTTAGCTAGCATTCTGAATATGCCCCTTACAGATGTTTTTTTGCCAGCTTCTCAAGAAACACAATTTTCATAAAGTAAATCAATAAAAAATTAACAATAATTTAAATAGTAATTTCTAACACCTTGACACCACTAAACACTACACTGTGCCTTGCATTGCATTTTCTATATGCGGCAGGGAACAGAGCACAGCTTGTTCTCTGAACTCATTGCACAAATTTGTGGTCTTTAGCATTATTTAGCACTTGCACCTAGACCTTTGTAAATGGTCCTGTAGAGTTAAAGCCACTTTCCTTTGCTAAGTACCTATAGCACAAATTTAGAAGTGCTGTTTTCCTCCACAGTTTCTGTAGATAACAGATAAGCTTTTTAGAATACAATACTTTCCATAGTACTTAAGTGTTTATAAAAAAAACTCAAGTGTCATTCATAGCTCTCACTACGCCAATGAGATACAAAACGCTTGCTATCTTGCTACTATTTTATTTGCAAATGGCAGGGAGACATAATACAAAGGTATTCTTGAAGATGGCAAAACTGTTACCATGTACAGAGAGACATGGTAACAGGTTATTGTTTTTACAAAGAATATATCAGTGTGAGGTTTTAACATACTAAATTGAATGTATTGAACTGCACTGTGTTGACTGTATTATGTATTGGTTCAGAACATACTATGAAAATAACTCTATAATTTGAGGTTTGATATATGCTATTATGGAAATTACACATAAGTCAGTATTTTATATATACAGGGTATAGGGAAAAGTACTAGTACCCTGGAAAGGTGTCATTTTTTTTTTAATAGTAACTCTTTATTTAAGTTTTCCATTTAGTAAACAAAACTTTTAGAAGGAAGGCATAGAAAAGATGAAGAAGGAAAAAAAGACATGGAGGAGATAGATTGGAGTGTACTTAAATAGTATTATTGGACCGTTGTTGCGGGAGAGTAAAACCAATGAGTCCATATTTTTTCGAATTTCTGTGGGCAGCCTCTGGCTATGTAAGATAATTTGTAAGTTCCAGCTGGGAGTTTATAATTGTAATCCATTTGGAAACAGTAGGAGCAGAGGTGTTGGTCCCATCCAGTGCAGGGCTACCTTTTTCCTAGCGTAAAACAGGAGTGCTCTCATCAACAATCTGGAGTGGGGTCTAGGTACTAGAGTTTCTGTTAGGCCCAGTAGGCAGGTAGTTGGGTTCAATATTTGCGGTAATGTAAATTCGTCTGCTAAAAATTGGGAAAGTTGGAATTTAAACTTCATAAAGAGGTTGGGCCATCATCATTGATTGGTTTTGAGCAGGAATGGGTGCGATCCCTGGTTTTAAATTATGTTATTAATGTGATACTGGCAAAAGCACCTTTAAGTACCGGATGGTATAAATGCGAAAGGTGGGTCATGCGGGGTCAGTATGTACTATTTTTAATATGTTATTCAAATAAATTTTGGATTTTTTAACTGATTATGAGTTATGGGACATATATCTTGGATAGATGGCTATTTAATCGTGCCTTGGGAAATGAGGCAAGTTCCTGGAACTCTATTGCCCAATACAGACTGGTAATATAGACTGCCCGAATAATATTATATATTTTTTACCATGTACAGAGAGGCCATTGATTCAAGGGATAGAGAAATAATGCAACCTATGCGATAATCATTAGGAAAGCTATATCTTGAAAATGTGGTAAATTTTGAGAACTCATCTTCAAAAAGTAAAAAGTTAGAGAAGAGATAATAAACTAAATTAGTCACTGATATTCTAGCTTATAATGGAAGGTTTGGGATATGTGGTTATTCTCTTTAGAAATGAGGCACCATACAGGGGATAGAATCAACATATACAAATAAATACAATATCAATATAATGCAAAAAATTTGGCTAGGTAACTTATCTTTGCATAGGAAAGTGCAGGTAACAAGAGGGCATTGATTTAGACTGATAAAAATGTCACTTAGCATATGAAGGGTTTCTAGAGTATGGAATGCTGTGGGAGATAATCTTATTTGCAAATGTTCACTCCACCATTATCTCCTGTAATGTCAAAATTATTTTCCAAAAAATCTCAGCAAAAGCCAGTTACCCCTCAAGTTCTAGATATCCAGGTGTAGAGTATGAAGACCCCATCTCTCAGTGCACCTCCTCTTTTTATAAAACTGTGCATGTATGTGTACCCTCCCCCAACCCATAGCATCCCGATAAACATGTAGGCACAAGCTGACATGGGCATGAAACAATGTCCATGTTCAGTGTGAAAGGTACAGGCTGCTTCGTATGCCAAGGGCAGATGGAGCATTGGGTCTGCTGCTCTTAGCCTGTGTATTTTTTTCAGGCTGAGAGAAGTGGATCCGCTTTTGCAAATTTGGTCAGACTTCCAAAAAAAGTACACAGGCTGAGAGCAGACGAGCCAATGCTCTGTCTGCCCTTGGCCTTAAAGGAGAAGGAAACCCCCAGGGCGCTAAACCCCTCCCCCCCTCCCCTGTGCTGCCCCCCCTCCCTCCTCCCCCCTGGCCTACCTGTCCCCCTGGGCAAATGCCCCTAACTTTTTACTCACCCCTCTGCGCAGGTCCTGTCCACGGAGTACGCAGTCGCCATCTTCTCCCACGCGCGTCTTCTTCCTGCTCTGATCGGCGTTTTCTGGCGCATGCGCAGTAGGAACAGGTACCGGTACGGCTCTACTGCGCATGCGCCGAATGTCACGAAGTTTTCCGATTTCACTTCGTGACATTCGGCGCATGCGCAGTAGAGCCGTACCGGTACCTGTTCCTACTGCGCATGCGCCAGAAAACGCCGATCAGAGCAGGAAGAAGACGCGCGTGGGAGAAGATGGCGACTGCGTACTCCGTGGACAGGACCTGCGCAGAGGGGTGAGTAAAAAGTTAGGGGCATTTGCCCAGGGGGACAGGTAGGCCAGGGGGGAGGAGGGAGGGGGGCAGCACAGGGGAGGGGGGGAGGGGTTTAGCGCCCTGGGGGTTTCCTTCTCCTTTAAACTGTGACTTAGGGGCTAATTTGTCATGCTGTAAAGCACTGGAGACAAAAACATCACTGGTGATGTTGCCCATAGCAACCAGTGAGCAATTGCATTTTAACAGTTACCTACAAGTTAGAAAACAAAAGCAAAGATCTGATTGGCTGCTACGGGCAACATCACCGAATGTTTGTCTCCACTGCATGATAAATAGACCTCTTAATGTCAACAGTCTGAATGTAAAAACAATGTTTACACTTACCAGAACTGAATTGATCTTGGAAACCAAAGTCAGCTTTTTAAGGGGGTTATTTATCAAAGTCCGATTCTATCTCAACATTTTCTGCTACAAACTCAAATCAAATCCGATCAGGTTTTTACACTTATTTATTATTACATTTTCCCAAGAATTTGCTTTGCTGGAAAAAATCAGATTTTCATGGATTTTTCACCTTATGCTTTTTTTGCCCAAACACTCCAAAAACGTTGGGGTATTGCACGAAACCCAGCGCACATCAAAAAATCATTGGGACTTCTCCCATTGACTTATATGCAACCTTGACAGGTCTGAGATGCCAGATTTTCTGATTCAGACTTTTCCATCCGCGGGGTTTAATAAATTCGGAACAATTTTTGATTTTTTTTTAAAAGTCAGATTTTATTTTAAAAAAATCACAATTTTTTGTGATTTTTGCATTCTGGGTTTTGTAAATAACCCCCCAAGTGTCTATAACATTGCATTAAGACCTATACTATGAGGCTTCCTTTGTCCCAGGCTTCCCTGAGTAAACTGAATGCCATTTTGAGATAAAGAAGTAATTTATCCCATAGACTCCTTGGCATCCAGCCTACTGTGGGTTTTGTTTGGCTGGGAGAAAGATTGTAGGTCTAAAAAATACCTTTTTTAAACTTTACATATTCTGTTACTTTATGTACTCTGCCAGCATAGGTATTCCCCTGTAGTAGAAGCAACTTTAATGAAAACATTAGAGTAGTGTCCCTTTGTCTTAACCTTTAATATCCAATATTGCAAACTTTGTGATAATTTAATATGTAGCAGAATGCCATATTGTTCATCTGTTATTGGCTTATGTATATAATTACATGTAGAGTGATATTATTTGGTGTCTAGACCTATAAACCTGGAGTCATTCGAAAAAAAGTCTTCATCAAGCATTATAGCCATTACTACAGAACTGGCTCCAATGAGTGTTGGACTGAAGCTGGCATGCTGCTGCCTGTCACTACTTCAAAGAGGGACATTTTTGGAATGAATTGTTCTGAAGGACAGAGAACCAAAATTTCCACCTGTGAAGGCTCTGCCACATTTCACGCCACTAGATCCTGTAATGCCCTAGACATTAGCCCACACTAAAACAAATATGGCATGCCCCTAAAAATTTGTTACAACTTTTAAAGACAATCCCACTTTAAAATATGAAAAAACGCCAGCGTTTTTTTATCATTTTTATGACTTTTTGGCATACAGGATATGATGTCGCTAACATAAAATCGAGGAGGATGTAGCTTCATTTTATCAGACCTGGCGAAGGAAACTCTGTTGAAAGAAGTAACGTTCTGTAAAATTCGCACTTTAGTGAATTTTTAGTGAGCAATTGTTCACCTGAGCGAAAATGCGCCTGGCGATAAGGCTAGTGACATACCAGACCTGGGGGCAGATATACTAAAGGACGAAGTGGCCGTCACTAGCGAGAATTCAACAGAAATCCTATCCGCAGGGTGAACTGCAATTTACTAAAAGGCTTTTGTAGAAGCCTTTTTAGTAAATTGCAGTTCTCCTTGCGGATAGGATTTCTGTTGAATTTTCACTAGTGATGGTCACTTTGCCCTTTAGTATATCTGCCCCCAGGTCTTGTATGTCACTAGCCCTATCTTGTATGTTACTAGCCCTGTCACTAGCCCTATCGCCTTTTAATAAATTGCAGTTCTCCCTGCGGATAGGATTTCTGTTGAATTTACGCTAGTGACGGACACTTCGCCCTATAGTATATCTGCCCCCAGGTCTTGTATTTCACTATCATGAAACATTGAAAAAAATTAATTAAGGTTATATGGGAGGCGACTTCCACAGTAATACTTTTTTGTCACTGAAAGCACTGACAATGCTAGGTATGGTCCCAACTGGTCCTTTTGTAACTAATGGAAGCACCAACTTTTGGTGAACTTCTTAAAATGCTTATAATGATGATACCTGCTCTCTTGCTGGCCTCCCATAATGCCGTTCTGTACTCTGCAGGTGTAGTTATCGCTCCAACCAAAAATGGCAGTGTTAAGTTCTTCATTGATTATTAATATCATTTACAGGAAATCAAGTTATTTTAAGATACATACTCCAGGTTTAAGAGCAGTATCAGGTTAGATTGCTTCTCGGCCTTTTGGCTAAGATCAAGTGTAGTACTGGGCCTTTTGGCTAGGTACAAAAACACTTGGTCCTCTGGCTGGCAAGATCAAGGGGTAGTATCTGTTCTTATGATCTTATGTGAAGAACGGAGAAACACTTGGTCCTCTGGTCTAGGCCAGCAGGTGGAAGCTTGATGAAGGCAGGGTTGCTGTGCTCCCATGAGGGAGGTGCCTGATTTATTTTTGGTTAGGGGCTATGCACATGAACCTTTTGCCAAATCATGCTTCACTTCCTTTGCCCCAGCCATTAGGCGGGTGGGAAGTTTTTTCTTTTTCCGGCCGCCAGCTGGAGCCTTACAAAGGCAATCAATGGCATTGAACCTACACACTCCAGCACATTTTATGTGTTTGGTTTGACCCCACCTAAACCTCTCCACTTTGCCTCAAAGGGAAAAAAAATTCCTTCCTGACTTCAAGTTTGCAATTGGACCAGGCCCCATGATTAATTTTGTACTATTTTCAACAACCCTTTATTTTCTCACCTGCTACAAATTCATCCAACTACTTCTTGAAGGTATCTAATGTATTGACTTATTCAAGGAGAGAACTCCACAACTTCACAGATCTCACTTTAAAAGAAAATAAATACATTTTTAAATATTAGGATTAAACCTTTTTTCTTGTAGTCTGTATGGATGCCCTTGTGTCTGCTAGAGGGACCTACTGGTAAAGAGAGATTATTATATGATCCCCTTATATATCTATATATAGTTATCATACCTGCCCTTAAGGGCTTCTTCTTCAGCATTTGCTGTTAGAAGCATTTATTATGTTCTAACAGCAACATAATAAACATATATCTATTTTATATAGGACATATATATATTATCTGATGAAAATTATGAGTATTCCACAGAGCACCACATGAAGTCAGTGGCACATTTTGCAACTGATGAGTGATATAGCAAAACAATTATTTAATGATCAAACAAGCTGAACTCTTTAATTAAGTATTTTAAAGACATATTGACACAGCAGAAATTGTATAATAATGAATTGTATATTTTCAAGAAATGTCCCAACATGAATTTTTGTGCGTGTAGCTATGGGAAATATATGTTTCTCCTAGCAATCCATTCACAAAATATTTTGTATAGACATTTTTGCAATGAACTGTACCATGAAATATGTCTTTAAAGCGATTGAAACATTGGGGACAGTGTTACCTCCAAACCCACTTCACCAACATTCTCAGACCTAGCAAAGTTAAGTGACAGAATAATTCAAATGGAAGGGTTCAGTGCAAGTTTTGTCTTAAATGGATCTGCAGCCCCTGTGAGTAAGAGTAACATTACTTATCAGTACTTGGACCCATGTTATAGAACCATAGCAGTATAGAACCATAGCAGTAACCCATAGCAAACAATCAGGTATTTTCAAACAACAACTGACCAGCCAATGTTACCTGCTTAGGGGCAGATTCACTAAAGGGCGAATTGTCGCCAGCGACTGCTTCACACACATCACACCACTTTGACAGGTGCAAGTTGTGCCCTGGGCACCGAGCGCTGGCAACTTTTCGCTAGCGTCACTTTGGCAGTGCGAGCATTTCATAGCGAAGATGCGCTAGCATTCGTTTGTGCCTAGTGAAAATTCGCTAGTGATCTTGCGCTTAGGCCAATTTGCATACAGAGGGTTACCGTATTTAAAGTTGTATGTTTATTTAAATGTTGGTGCAAATGCTTGAAGTTACTACTTTTTATTACACATGTCCAGGGAACCTTAATAAAGACAAGAGAGTTAATATAATGCCCTACACATGCGCCCACTGTAAAATGAATGCTCCATATATTATAAAATGTGTGGAGAAAACCAGTTACCCAAAAAAGTAAGTTAGGACTTTTGCAGCAAATCCCGCTGAAAAAAATGAAAATTCGCCAACGTTTTTTGAATTTTAATGCATTTTTTGGCTCACAGGATATGATTGATAGAGGAAGATCATCTTCTTTTTAGCACTTCGCCTGGCCTAAGGTGGTGAAGTCAACTCTGGCAAAAGAGGCAACGTTCAATAAAATCCACATTTTAGTGATTTTGCAGAGTAACAATCGTTCGCAAGAGTGAAAAGTCGCCTGCCGATAGAGTGCGAATGAACGCTAGTGATGGGAATAGTAGATCCCTGTAAGACAGGTTATGGGATCCGTTATCCGGAAAACCCATTTTCCAGAAAGCTCTGAATTACAGGAAGGTCACCTCCCCTAGACTCCATTATAGGGAAATTAATCTGAATTTTAAACTGATTTTTTTTCTCTGTAATAATAAAACAGTAGCCTGTACTTGATACAAACTAAGTTGCACAATTATATGCAAAAAAAATATATTGCACTATAATGATCGAAATTCTGACTACTTATCTGGAAAACTCTAGGTCCCAAGCATTCTGGATAGCAGATCTTTATAATTTATAAAATGTTGCACTGTTTCTCTCCGGAAAACAGTCAGAATAAAGCAGATAATCCATCAGGCTGTACTGCAGCAATATAGCAGGTGGTAAAACCTTCCGGAGGCAGACTATCCTGCTGAGCTGATATATGCATCTCTGACAGAGCTGAACTCAAGCTGGCTATGGATCACAACATCCCTCTCTTCCCCCTCATCCTTCCTTCAATAAATATTCTTCCTATACTAATGAATATATATTATGTATGAATTTTCAGAATACTTTACTGCATTACTATAGGTACAGGATCTATTATCCTTAATGCTTGGGATGTGACATTTTATAGGGTTTTTCTATAATTAGGATCATCGTACCTTAAGTCTTCAAAACATAAAATTAACCCAATAGGATTGTTTTACCATCAATAAGAATTTATGTAGCTTAGTTAACATTAAGGACAAGGACAAGGCATTGTCATTTGCAGAGAAAATGGAAATACAGAAAATGTAATTATTTACATAAAATTGACTCTATAGTAACTACAGTATAGGATATCTAATTCTATTTGCCTAAGTCCTGTCAAAGCAGTATATACTTAGATGTACAGTGTCATATTTGGGGAACTTGGGGCCCAGCACCCACTGTTGAACCCCCACTGCTGCTCCACACTATTACAGCAATCCCACCACACACCCTGTTTGTTACAGGAAATAACAAAAAACTGTTTATTTTTAAAGCAATAGGCAAAAAGTATGTTTAGCACAATTTCTATCTATTGAACTTACACTGAACTAGAGGGTATACTGCCACTCTTAGCAATGTGCACATCAAATTATGCATGTTTAAGGAAACATATTTCTAATATTAGCACTAAGAATTGAAATTCAAATGTTAACAAACATTTAGCTAAATGGTCTGAGAGTCAGTTGAATTTTTTTACATAACTGACATAGAATAATCATATTTAGGAATCAAGCATCTCAGTTACATTGTTAAAGCAAGATGTTAGACAGATAGTTTACTAAGACAGCCTTTGGTCACTTATTATTATTATTATTATTATTATTATTATTATTATTATTATTATTATTATTATTAAAGACCTCAAAATGGGACTCAAGATTAATATTACAGGGATGGGACCTCTTATCCAGAATGCTCGGGACCTGGGGTTTTCCGGATAAGGGATCTTTTTGTAATTTGGATCTTCAAATCTACTAGAAAATCATGTAAAAATTAAATAAACCTGGTTTCGGTTACAGTAAGGATTTATTATATCTTAGTTTGGATCAAGTACAAAGAACTGTTTTATTATGACAGAGAAAAGGGAAATAGTTTTTAAAAATTTGGATTATTTGAATAAAATGAAATCTATGGGAGACGGCCTTTCTGTAATTTGGAGATTTCTGGATAACAGATTTCCATATAACTGATCCCATACCTGTACCTATTTTCAGTTTTTAAATGCCATCTACTATTTGTTCTGCATTTACTTATTTTTTATTATACTGCTTTTTAATCTTTAATTATTGTAGCCCCTGATTGAATTAATGTCTTTTTGCCCTTGATTATATGTATATAAGCATATATAGATTTATATTGTTTTAAAATCCATGGGGGGTATTCAGTACTTCAGTTTGGTTTGTCAATAGAAGCCAGGCTTTAGGGAAAGTCTAGGGAAATCTAGACTTTAAATCTGGATTTGTGATTGCAGGAAAACCATTTTATCACAGTACATTTAGTTATTATACCCTTGGATCGTCTTCCTGGCAAAAAAGCAGCTGTTCCTTTGGTCTTTAATTGATCAGTGATGAATGCTGCAGCAAAAACAGGGTGTTGGGTGGATAATTCATCAGTCGGCTAAACTAGGATAATCAGTCACCATTATATTGTTATTCATGGTGAAAATGATGTCCTTGTATAACAATGACAATACATCAGCAGGGTAAGTTTTGGGTCTAATATCCTCCAATATCAAATGCTTATATGCAGCCTTGCTTCTGAATCATGATCTTGGTATTGTACTGTAACCTATGATACTTGTACCCTGGTTACTCTAGTATTGAATATCCTGTTCCAGATCATCTACCACTTCTGGTTCCTGATCAGCCCTGAGTCTTCTATATTCTAGTTCTGGTATCTTCATTTGCCTATGTGTCCCTTGCCAGAGATTTTACCTATTTCACACATTTACTTCTTTTCAAGTTGTAGCTTCTGTCTGTGCCAATGTCTGTTGAACAGCAGATACATATTGTACAGTACAGCCGCTGATGTTTTGCAGCCAGCAAAGTGTTGCACCTTTTCCTTTCTGGTTAAGTTTATTTTTTGCATTTGTATTAATTTACTTCCTGGTATATAGCACAGACACATTTCCAAAGCACTTTACATAGATTATACATCATTTACATCAATCCCTGCACAGTGGAGCATACAATCTAAGGTCCATATCACATTGACAGTAGAGACAATTTCATCAGGAGCCAGTTAACCTGCCTCTATGTTTTTGGTCAGTGAAATTGGAGTACATGGAGGAAACCCACAAAGACACAGGGGGAATATACAAACTCCTCGCAGATAGTTCTCTGGCAGGAATCAAACTCAAATTTGCTGCATTTGTTTTACAGTTTTTCATTTCTGCCATCCTGACTATCTTGGTCTAGCATTCTACCAGCATTTAGATTTTTCTCATATCAAGGTTACTTTTGTCATAACAACCTTTTCCTTTACTGCAGGCCATATCTTGCATATCAGATTGCCTTTTATACTACATACATTTCAAGCTTCTATTCCTTTAGTCCTATCCCCCTTCCCTTTTAACATGGTCCTGTTAGTTATAAACTTAATTTACTTTTACTGTCAATGCAATTACCAAATAAGATTATCATAGTCTCTTTTCCAGACTTAACTTACTCCTCCCTGTAAGCCTTATAGTCAGTGGCTTTTGTAAGCCCTCAACCTCAGAATGTGACAATGCTTTGCACAAATGGAGAACATTACCACATTTATGATGCATCTAATTCTACTTTATGTGTATTAGATGTTTGCTCTGTAACCAACAAGTTTACCCACAATATATTTTGCCTCCTATAAAGCATTATAACTAGTAGGCATCATTAAACAATAAACTGTTTAAAGACATTCTCATTGTAAAGTCTGTGAAGAATTTTTCTTTTACAACTGTTAAAGTCAATGCAGAACGACACACTATGGGGTGTAGGGTGTACCTTGTACATGATGGTCTTTGGTGCACAGGGTCTTTGGAAAGCAGACAAGTTTCTACAGTTCACTACAGGTTATCAAGGCAAATAAGGATTATCCAATCTGAGAACATTAAGACATTGAAGAGCCCTCCAGTTCCACAACGATATTGAAGATCCCTCCAGTTCCATATGCCTACCCTTTGGGCCAGTACACAAACAAAGGATTCCGTTTACATTGCAAAGTATAAACATATTTTGACTAAGGTGAAGGGGGGTGGGGACTGGGAACTGAAATTCATATATAAATGATTCAAAACTGTTGTAGATGCATAATAATTATTTTTCAGACACAGGAGTCATTTACTTAGAACCCAGACAGAAGTCCAAAGGACTAAGGGGTGTTAGGGGCAGGGTAAGCATTAGCAGTACAAGGCTTGTGTGATGTGGTCTGTGCTTGCTGGCGCTCCTGAAATACAAGTTAGAGGAAGGGCTGTAGCAGGATACCTAAATGCCTCACCCTGCCAGTCCCCCATGAATGTAGCACTGCTAAACACAGGCAGTACTGTATTCATGTACCGAATATAGGCCTATGGGGTAAATTTATCAAAGAGTGAAGTTCCACCACTAGAGTGAAATTCCACAGCTCTCAAATCATTTCTATGGGATTTTAAAAGGCGTATTTTGTCAATGGGTGAAAGTTCACCCTTTGATAAATACGCCTATAAAAATCTCATAGAAATGAATGGAGAGTGGCGGAATTTCACTCCAGTGTCGGAACTTCACTATTAACTTCACTCTTTGATAAATATACCCCTATGTGTGCCAAACAACAGGTGCACAGAGACTTGCGCCGATTTGGCTATCTGCAGAACAGACATTGTAGATTGTGCTTGTATTTTGCACATTACACCATGCCATACAGGTAATAAATGGCCCCTGATATGTTCCATTTTATTCTTATAGTTTTTCATACATAAATGGTTTATTTGTGTGTTTACTTTACCTGACTTTTCTTTGTAGTGCAAACAAATCAAGTAAGCTGATGTCAGCTGCACTCAAATGACTGACTGATGCTGGAATCAACTAGCTGGAGCAGCTGAAATGTGTCAGTGACTCACAGCATGATTGTGTTGTTTGCAGTTAGAAAACAAAGTTGAGTTGAGGAACATTGTCATCTAATATATATAAAAAGCTGTAAGTCATATTAAGTAAGTACGTAATACTGCTATATGGCATTTATAGTTTAGTGGATTTTTTAAAATACTAATAATTCCCCCTTGTTCATTGAAATACATTTCATAAGAAAGCTATTTTGTAATTGATGGAAGCAGGGAGGTGGTGAGTTGTGAAAGAAGGAACATGGCAAATCACTAACTACATACTCAGAAAAAATAAATACCTCAAATCAAGTCTAAAATCTGCATGGTGCTATTTGTAGAACATAAAGAAGAATGGAACATGAATAAAACGACACCATTTTAGTGCTTCAATCTTTAATCACTGTGTAACTCCAATTAGCTTTTGCTCTTCTTTTTTTTTGTGTAGACTTCATCATTTTCCTTTCATCGTCTATTAATGTCAGGATAATTGTTCTGTCTACTCCTCCTCCTCTGCTTGACCCTGGCCTAAAGACTATTTTTGATTCATCTTTTACGTCTTTCATGTTCTTAGTAAAGGAACACTTGCAAAAAAAAAAAAGTTTCAATTATAATAGCAGCCATATAAAGGTTGAGGTAAGGATCTGTTTTACATTCCTTGATTACACCAACTGTTCAAAAGAACCTAAACGTAATAGGCAATTAGCAAAGGCACACGTGTTTGACAACAACATAAATTACCTGCGAATAATGGCGCCTCATTAAAGTAATCCTCTTCGTTTAATTTTTTGCAACAGCATAATTTACTGGCAAGGAATACCTATGGTGTTCCCTATACTTTAAATCCATTAGCTGGTCAGGTATTAAATACAAACCAAAAGAAAACACAGTGGAAGACAGCAGTCAAGCTTGAACAGTTAAAAACTAAATTAATTATAGTCCATTAAAAACATTAACAGCAGCATGGCTGCGTCAATGAATCAGGAGAAGCATTTGAGGAAGGTGATTTGCCAGCTTATTGCATTTTGGGCACACCACCTTTACTCATAGGCATCATGACATAAAGGTGAATTATGAGTACACAAGGGCAGACGTTTGGGGAGGAAATAACACTATTTGCATTACTACACACAGTGTATAAGATCTTTTTTTACCTCATCTTTAAGTGACAGTGCACATTGAGGCCTAAATGTTACCCCGCTGCACAGAACGTACGTATGTGCTCCACGCCACTTTTGATGGATAAAAGGAACTTTATGTGCTTTAAAAAATAGTGGAAATTGAAAACTGCATGATACGCTTTCCTTATTTTCTATTTGAGCAGGTATATACACTATAGATGACAGTTCCCCCTTTATGCATGGATAATTAACGTATAAACAGCACACAGGAAACAAATGTATAAATAATAATACAAATGTCTATTTTGCAGTGTAACATTAATGAAAATTATCATGCAATGCACATTTTCCTGCACAAAAATTGATTTTTCCAGTGATAAGTTGTATTACATGCAAACTGTTGCAAAGTGCTTAACGCGAAATCTTTTTTCTGTGGGCTCTACAGGTTTGCTAAACCTATCTTAAATTAGCAAAAATGTGCATTGGCAATATTTTTTCATTACAAACTTTTACATTCACCCATTCGTTTTGTGATTGTTTAAATACTGTACATACAGTGCATCTTCTCTTTACACACTCCCCCTTATTTCCATTAGGAAACTTAAATCATTGTTCCTTTCCTATGAATGTAGCCCCAGTGACTTATTGCTGCCAGGGATGTTAGGGCAGTGGCCCATTGGAAGATTTGTGTCCTGTGGGTAAATTATGTTCCTTTCAGGCAACAAAATGGGCAAAAATACTGTGCGTGTTTGTCAGGTTTACTAAACTATCATATTTGCTCAGTTCAAAAGTCTTACACCTATGTTGCCCTTTTTTCCTCTTTCCTACTTTTTACCTGTTAAGGGCCACATATTGTATAACTGAATACTGAACTAGAATTGGCCATGTCCCTTAATTCAACAAGGTAGTTGTTGGTATTTAGAATGATGACAAGCAGAGGGACATTTTTTCCAACCCTGTTTTCTATCATAATATTCCTGATGAGCCAGGGTCTTTAAGCAACATTTTCAGAGCAACATTTTAGAGTATATACAAGCAATACCGCTCTGCCTCACCACAAGTGTCCTTTAAAATGCAGGCAGCCCATGGATGTGTCAAAATGTTTGTGCAATATGCTATTCTTCTTGCATATTCCTTGATGACTTCAGGAGGATCAATCTAACCAGCTCTAACCAGCTGCATCCTCAAGTCATGACTTGGGAAGGTGGGTGGTACTTACTGCTGAAGGCTTCATACATTCCTGTGCATGCCAAGTTACACCAATATCTGTGGTTACACCCAGATCTCCCCTCAAACTATTCCTCTGTTTTGCCACCCTCCTTCCCAATCCCATATTTCAGAGGTGATCATTTTTATTTGCAAAGGTGGTAACTCTAGTGACACCCAGCCTAAATGCAAATGTAACAGAAGAGCTTCAGTATTAGAAGGAACAAAACAAAAAATCTATTTAGCAGTTCCACCTAATGACCCACTTAGCACATCCGTGGGAATATTGAGAGATTATATTTTTTGCTTTACTTGTTTAAAACTAGGTTTTTACATTGTTCAACAGATGAAAATTTGGTTTGTTTGGTTATGAGTTACAGAAAAAAAGTTTGACTGCTCTTTGTGATAGTTACAGAAGAAGACCCTGGGAAGAAATGATCTCTCGCTACTTTAGTGACTGGAACCACGCCCTGATTGACAATTCACTTGCAATTGATGGCAATGTTCTAAATTTCTCAGTGCATTAGTGCCATGCTCCCAGTACAAATTGTAGCCTCTCACCAGCCTGACACAGTAAACTATTTTCTACTTTAAATTTATACACATATTTCACAATAAATCCTGATGTATAATAGCCATAATGGCTGTTTCTAAGGAATATAAACGGCTTTCATGGCTGATTAAACCTCTCAGACTCAGTGCACTACAGCATTTAATCACTATGGCAGATGTTTACTGCCTAGTGTATTACCTGGAAACAGACAAAATTCCTAACTGTTCTCCTGTGCCTCTGACTCATTGTTCTAGTTTAAATTCACTGCATATCCATAGAATTTTTAATTTTAATTATTTCAAAATTAATTTCTTTTTCTGACATTGGTTTGCTTTCAGTTAAAAAATACATAAATATTCTATCATGTGTCATGTAATATGTAGAGGATAAAAGTAAAATCTTTACATATCATTTAGAATAGTCATGTTTTTAATCTAAACAGAGTGATCTATTAAATCTATTATGGCTGTGCTATTATAAACTATAACTCTTTCAAAAGGAGTGTCAGCATTTACATGAACTCTGTCATGGGACTACATGACAACAAAGATGCATTTTCATTAAAAGCTCTACAAATCCAAATTGCTCTGTTATTATTATCATTTATTTATATAACACTGACATGTTAACACACCCCTTTACAGAGATTGTTCATCTTTGAGATCAATGGAGTTTAAAGTTTAAGGTCCGTATTACATTCACAATACACTATGGTAAAGTTTATGAGGTAACAACTAACCTGCATGTACGTTTTTGTTATGTGGGAGCATAAGATGAGATCTATAAAAGAAAAGGATGGTTTATGGCAAGTAATATTGTATGTCTAAAGGACTTAATTTACAAACACAAGTGCAAGTAATTGATAAATAAAAATGGATGCAAGATTGTGCCCGTATTGATGCTAAAATTACCAAGCTGGGCCAAGCTGACTGGACGCCCTAAGCAACCTGGCCGCCAGCCCGCTACCGCCTGTGCACGTGCCCAAAACTAATGCGCGCATGCGCAGTAGCAGAGGGAAGGCAGGTGAGTGACAGGGAGGGGAGGAGGGAGGGGAATGACAGGGAGGGGAGTAACGCAGAAGGAAGGAGAGAGGGGGTGACGGGGAGGGGAGTAACGCAGATGGGAGGAGACAGGGGTTGAAGGGAGGAGGAGGGTCATTCCCTGTCATTCCCCTCCCTCCTCCCCTCCCTGTCACTCACCTGCCTTCCCTCTGCTACTGCGCATGCGCGCATTAGTTTTGGGCACGTGCACAGGCGGTAGCGGGCTGGCGTTGGGAACATGGAATAGGGGTAGGTAGAATACGTTTAATATGTACCTGCCAAGCACCCCCTTATAGTTGTGCCCTAGGCAGGTGCCTCTGCCTACCCCTTGTTCAAGCCCTGGGTACTTTCATCCAAGCAAGCTTCTTGCACTTCTATATAGTGGAGCTTGGGACCAGTGTGCCCATCCTGCCCCCTCTGTTGAATCTAGGGCAATTGCACCTACTGATGCCAGGGAAACCTGGAGAAACCACCATCTTGAATATGTTTGCAATTTCAGGCTCAGCATTCAACCTCTTCAGGGAGAATATTTCACAACTTTCACTGTTTGCAAGCCAGGCTTGCAAGATAGGTTGGCCTCACAATTTGAAAAAAAATAAAACTCATAGTTACCAAGATTTTCTTTTTCTAGACTGTAGCATGACAGTGGGCAACAAATGAGGCTCATCTTTCCTGTCGTGAGAAACAGAGAAATAGCAAGCAATAAAAAGACTTCCGATTCTCCCTATCTACATCTTTTTCTGTACTGAGGGATCTTCCCCTAATAGGTATAGGGTTGGGAAATCCTTGCCCAATTCCATGCTTTAGTCCACGAAAAGAAAATGTGCTTTAATATTAGGAGGTACATTAATCCATCTCGCATAAGTTCTCTTAGAAGGCTGAAACCCCATCTTAAATTTCGAAGGGATGACGAAAATAATTAGTTCTCCTACATTACTGAATTTATGGTAGATCTTGAGGCATCTGGTCACATTGAGAGGGTGGCACCTTTCTTCTTCTCGGGTCTTTGCATCCTGACAAAAAACAGACAGAACAGTATCTTAACTAAGAAAGAATATCAAAATCCCATTATCGATGCAAAAAGCATGTATCTCACTAACTATTTGATGGCTATGAGAGTGATTAGGAGATGACGGTGATGGCTATGACGGCAGTCAGGGCCAATCTGGTAAGGACTAGAAGCCTAAATGGATGATACTTTGCTAAAAATTTAAGTTCTTCTGTACCATTTGATCTTCTCTGGGAAATATATGAGGTAATATGAAGCCCAGTAAAACCTCCCATTTCATGGATAAAGCATCTGCTACAAATGCTTGGTTGTCTGGAGACCATGAGCAGAAAATATTCATCTTCCTGTTGTTCCTGGAGGTCACCATTTCTAAGGGGAACATTTTATCAAAAAGTTAATAAGGGGTTGTTATTTCACTGCTAGTAGCAAACAGCATTTTTTTCTCTTTCCCTCTTTCTGCTAATTAAGGGGGAGGAGTTAATCAGGTAAATTCGGATCAGGCTTTGTGTTCTGTGGTTATAAACCTTTAAGTTTGTAACCGCATAGCGAGTGTGGGAGCTGCTAAGCGAGTATTGCATTAGATATAAGTGTTGCATGTGAATTAAAGGGATACTGTCATGGGAAAAAACCATTTTTTAAAACGAATCAGTTAATAGTGCTGCTCCAGCAGAATTCTGCACTGAAATCCATTTCTCAAAAGAGCAGACAGATTTTTTTATATTTAATTTTGAAATCTCACATGGGGCTAGACATTTTGTCAATTTCCCAGCTGCCCCTGGTCATGTGACTTGTGCCTGCACTTTAAGAGAGAAATGCTTTCTGGCAGGCTGCTGTTTTTCCTTCTCAATGTAACTGGATGTGTCTCAGTGGGACATGGGTTTTTACTATTGAGTGTTGTTCTTATATCTACCAGACAGCTGTTATCTTGTGTTAGGGAGCTGTTATCTGGTTACCTTCCCATTGTTCTTTTGTTTGGCTGCTGGGGGGAAAAGGGAGGGGGGTGATATCACTCCAACTTGCAGTACAGCAGTAAAGAGTGATTGAAGTTTATCACAGAACAAGTCACATGACTTGGGGCAGCTGGGAAATTGACAATATGTCTAGCCCCATGTCAGATTTCAAAATTGAATATAAAAAAATCTGTTTGCTCTTTTGAGAAATGGATTTCAGTGCAGAATTCTGCTGGAGCAGCACTATTAACTGATTCATTTTGAAAAAAAAATATTTTTCCCATGACAGTATCCCTTTAAGTGTTAAGCAGCATTAAAAACCTTAGGGTGTTTAAAACTATAAAGGCGTTTGTGAGGAATTGCACTTGGGAGACTGTAAGTACTCAGTGTAAATATAAGTGCAAGTGGGTTTGCTGGTATCACTCAGTATGTGTCTTGTCACATGTATGTGGTGTTGGAGCTGCAGTTCCATGCAGTATTTACATGTGAAAGTTGTCAGTGGGATTTCATCTTGGAATCTGAACTGTAGACTCTAAGGGGGGAAACTTGCAGCATTGAGTGCAGCGACAAATGTGGGGGAGGAAAGGAGGCTCGCAGAGCAACCACTGGCAGGGGCCAGTGGAGAGGGAGGAGGAGAAGGGGCAGTGGAGGCTAATGAGGGAGGAAGGTTTGTTACAGTTACAAGGGAAAGTAGGGGACAGAAGGGCAGGGGGGCTGGCCCACAGCTTTTTCAAAACAACAAATTCACAATTTTGGCTAAAGATGCTGGGGAGGAAAGCTCTGAACTGGCGGACTCTCAGAGCACCCTGGGAGGCAGTGGCTCTAATAAGGGTGGTGAGGGGAGTGCAGAGAAGGAAAGGCAGGTTTTAGTTATAGGGGATTCAATTATTAGAAAGGTGGATAGGGTAATCTGGCCTAAGGACCCTTCATGCCGAACAGTCTGCTGCTTGCCTGGTGCTAGGGTTCAGTATGTGGTGGAACGAGTGGACAGATTATTCTGAGTAGCTGGGGAAAACCCAGCGGTCTTGGCACACATAGGTACCAATGACAAAATTAGAGAATCATTTTAAAACTAGGAGTAAAGTTGAGGATGAAGACTTCCAAGGTTATTTTACCTGTGCCACAAGCAACGCTAAGAAGACAGCCTCGTAACTGTAACAAACCTGCTTCCCTCATTAGCCTCCACTGCCGCTTCTCCTCCCCCTCTCCACTGGCCCCTGCCAGTGATTGCTCTGCGAGCCTCCTTTCCTCCCCCACGTTTGCTACTGTCCTCAATGCGGTAGCTTAGGGAGATTAAAGGTGGCCATAGACGAAAAGATCCGCTTGTTTGACGACATCGCCAAACGAGCCGATCTTTCCCCGATATGCCACTAACGGGCATGGACATATCGTGGGTAATCTGAATGTTCGGCCCTATGGCCGAACGATCAGATTACGATGAGAGCGCAATGGCTAAAGGGTTGGAGGAGATTGAGATAGTGGGCAAAGGAAGGGAAAATGTGGTGGATATTTGGTTGGGGGTACTGTTAAGGATAGGAGGACCACATGTCCTATGCTCAATATGGCACCAGTATTAAATGTATCTTTGCAAATGCAAGGAGTCTGACTGGTAAAATGGGAGAGCTGGAGGTGCTGGTGGGGAAATATGATGTGATTGGTGTGGCCAAAACATGGCTGAATGAGTCGTATGACTGGTTGGTTAATATCAGCGGCTATACTTTGTTTCAGAGGGACAGAGGCAATAGAAAAGGAGGAGGGGTATGTCTGTTTGTTAGGCAGGATTTAAAATCTTATATAAAGATGCGGGTTGAGAATGTTGCTCCTTTAAATAATGGTACCAGTATGGTTATAACAGATACAGAAAAGGCGAATGTGCTAAATCAGTTCTTTTCTTCAGTGTATTCTTCACTTCTTAGCTGCACTGATGGCTCAGCTCAATCTAGTTAGTGACTGACTCAGGAAATGGTTTATAAAGCTTTAATAAAAATGAATGTAAACAAGGCTGCAGGGCCTGATGGCACACACCCCCAGGTTTTAAAAGAGCTTAGTTCAGTTTTAGACCAGCCCCTATTTGTGATTTTCATCTGGTATGGTACCCATGGATTGTAGTAAAGCTGATGTCTTTCCAATATTTAAAAAGGGATTACGATCTCAGCCTGGCAATTATAGGCCAGTAAATTTGACATCTGTGGTGGGCAAATAATTTGAAGGCTTGTTAAGGGATCACATTCATTGACAAATTTCATTGCTTTTTATGATGAGATAAGTAAGATGCTGGACAGTGGGGGGGGCAGTAGATGAGATCTATTTGTATTTTGCCAAAGCGTTTGATACTGTGATCCACAAACGACTGCTTTCTAAACTAAGGTCTGTTGGGCTAAATTAAATCGGTTGTACATGGATAGGCTATAGGATCGGGTACAGAGGGTGGTTGTTAATGGTACATTCTCTGCTTGGAGTAAGGTTCTTAAGGTGGCCATACACGGGCCGATAAAAGCTGCCGACAGACCGTGTCGGCAGCTTATTGGCCCGTGTATGGGGGCCCCCGACGGGCTTCCCCGATCGAGATCTGGCCGAAAGTCGGCCAGATCTCGATCGGATGGGATTAAAAATCCCGTCGGATCGCGGCCGCATCTGTTCGTTGATGCGGTCCCGCGATCCGACCGCCCGTTTGGTGAACGCTAGGATCCGATCGTTGGGCCCTAGGGCCCACGATCGGATCAGCCCGATATTGCCCACCTCAAGGTGGGCATATCGGAGGGAGATCCGCTCGTTTGGCGACATCGCCAAACGAGCGGATCTATCCGTGTATGGCCACCTTTAGTGTAGTCCCTCAGGGCTTGGTATTGGGTCCACTTTTATTTAACTTGTTCATTAATGACTTGTATTGTAAGTAATGTATCAGTGTTTGCAGATGACATAAAACTATCCAGCCCAATTCATTCCATCCAGGATGCGGCAACAGGATCTTGACATACTGGCAATCTGAGCAGCTAAGTGGCAAATGAGATTCAATGTTGATAAATGTAAAGTCATGCACCTGGGATGTAAAAATATCCAAGCCACTTATACCCTTTGTGAGACTGCACTAGGCAAATCCATTATGGAAAAGGACCTTGGAGTCCTTGTAGATGATAAACTTGGCTGTAGCAAGCAATGCCAGTCAGCAGCATCAAGGCCAAATAAGGTCTTCAGCTGTATTAAAAGGGGCATAGATTCACGGGAGGAGAGGGTTATTCGTCCACTTTATAGAGCACTGGTAAGGTCCCATCTAGAATATGCCAAGCAGTTTTTGTCTCCAGTGCTCAAAAAGGACATTATTGAATTAGAGAGAGTCCAGAGAAGGAGAACTAAGCTGGTAAAAGGTATGGAAAATCTTAGCTATGAGGAAAGACTGGCCAAATTGGGGTTGTTTACACTGGAGAAGAGGCGCTTAAGGGGTGATATGATAACTATGTATAAATATATAAAGGGATCATATAATAATCTCTATAATGCTTTATTTACCAGTAGGTCTTTCCAGCTGACACAAGGTCACCCATTCCGATTAGAAGAAAAGAGGTTCCGCCTAAATATTCGGAAGGGGTTTTTACACTGAGAGCTGTGAAGATGTGGAATTCTCTCCCTGAATCAGTTGTACAGGCTGATACATTAGATAGCGTTAAAAAGGGGTTGGAAGGGGTTTTAGCAAGTGAGGGAATACAGGGTTATGGAAGATAGCTCATAGTACAAGTTGATCCAGGGACTAGTCTGATTGCCATTTTGGAGTAAGGAAGGATTTTTTTTCCCCCTTCAGATGGGGTTTTTTGCCTTCAACTGGCAGTTAGGCAGGTTAAAATAGAGTACAAAGGTTGAACTTGATGGACGTGTGTCTTTTTTCAACCTAACTTACTATGTAACTATGTAAAAATGATTTTTATTCAAGTGATTTCCACTGGGACAAGCCATCGAGCTGAAGGACTCTTAAGTGACATTTGGCCCACTTGACAGAGTACATAGTGTATACCATTTTGCAAATCACCTGCTGGCATATTTTAGCTGTAGTAATGTCTAAAACCACTGCTTGGTTTGCCACATCCAATTTCCTGTTGTCTGGAACACAAATTTGAAAAGCTACTGTACATATGATGACCCCTAGAAATGTCATTCTCTATGTGGGTTTTAAAAGTGATTTGCCCCGATTTATGAACTAACCTATGGATTGGAAGTAAGAGATGGATATGTAGGTTCAGCAGATTCAGAGATGGAGCTTTCACTAGATTATCATCAAGATGGGCAAAGCTCTCCATGTCTTGAAGGCAGTAATAGGGATAAGAACTGGGGACTGTAGTATGACCAAACAGAAGTGCTCTGTACTGGAAGTGTTTGTCACATATGGCGAACCCAAACCCAAGAGGCATGCTCTACTGCCTATAGCAGCCACTTTTTACCTCGGGCCTAGACGTCAGCTATTTGGGTGCTGCCAGGTCTTACCTCACGAATATCCAGCAACTCCCACAAGGGCAAGCAAGGGAGCCAAATGTACAGCAGGGAAGGAACAAGTAGAGAATGATTAATCGTAGTCAGACAGGCCGAATCAGTATAAGAAAAAAAACAGCTGAGATGTGAGACGAATGCTAGGTCTGAAACAGGTCGCAGTCAGAACCAGAAAATAACCACTGAGACATGAGACAAATGATAGGTCAGGAACAGGCTGGGGTCCAAATCAGAAAACACAAGGAGCAGGAATCAGTTAATCAGCAACAAGGAACAAGTGAGCATGAACTACAACGGGCAATTCTGATTGCAAACTCTGAGAAAAATTGACCACAGTTGAATTCTTTATGCCTGGCTGGAAACTAAAGGTGACAAAAGCATAAACTAAGAGCCCACCTGCCTACTCAAATAAAGCAGTAGCAAGTAGGCTGCATAGATGACAGTAGATCACCAGCTCGAATTCTGGCAGGATGTGACAGTGTTTTCCCAGGATGTGGAATCTCAAGAACTCTTGGTGACTTCTGCAAACTTGAATATGAAGGTAAGCATCCTTCAAGTTGATTTTCACTAACCAGTTCCCTAGATTTAGAGTTTGGACAGTAGATCTAAGTGTTGCCATATTAAAGGCTCTTACACGAAGACACTGATTAAGCAATTTCAAATTTAGGATCACTCTAAAGTCTGTGTTTTGTTTCTTTCTTAAGAAACAAAGTGAATAAATTCCATTTGGGAACCCATAAAATTACTTTCTTTAATAAAAGGTCTCAATTGAGGGCAGATAGAGCTTCTACTGCCTCTGATGTAACAACATCATGTTGGCTTGTCTGATGACAAAATATGATGATACAGTTCAGTTCAAAGATCTGCTAAGCCCAATCTGACTTGAATAAGTAGAGTTGTTTTTTTTAAAGAGAAGTGCATACAGCGTATGCGCTGTTAAAACTTTAGAATACATTTTGTCATGTTTGTTTCTAAACAGCAAATCATCAGTAAAAATGTTTGTATTAGGAATCAGCTTTCAAATGATGGAGCTGCAAAGATCTTCTTGCCAATACTGAGAAACCCATAAACTTGAAAGAATCATGGAGTAACTACTGCCTTTCTCATTAGTTTTTGCATGCCTGCCCAGGAACGGGAAAAAGGGATAAAAAGGGAAGTATAGAAAACGCAGAGAGATGAAGAAGCAAATAAATATATGGGAGAAAAGTAAAGAAACAGAGAACAGAAAGTAGGGCAAGTAGCAGAGAAATAGTAGGATAACAGAATAAATGGAAGAAGAACCCTTTACTTATGTGGGATACTAGACAATTTAATGCTATGATCCATGTCACTAACAGACATGCAATAGCGTAACACATTTGTACATTTGTACATTTATTTGCTTGTAGTGGGCTAGTGTCATACAAAGAATTTTATGCCGTCAAGCTACTGTCTTTAAAATATGTTAGGATCACATCTTATTGTAAGGCCTCCAGTGCAAAAGCCTCAATCTACAGAATACCAATGAAATATGATTGTTGATTGCAAAGGATGCACCTTAGTTAATACTTCAAGAATAATATTTAAAGGGACATAAACCTTCCATAACTTTGTTACTTCAATCTAGTGTTGCTGCAAACTCCAAACATTCTCCATGATATTATGATAAATGCTGTACTCCAGCAAACATACATATGAATTCTTAAAATAAGCTCCAGGGTCAGGGGCCATATTAATGCTACTGTCTGCTCTATTTATATTTGACTCTATTTTCTTGCTTTCAAAGAACCATCACTATATGCATAACATTTTGTTTTTAGCTGTGAACACCTAACAGCAGTGTATATGTGCTTTTGAAGTTGACTATAGTGTAATATTGAGTGTTACCCAAGTAGGACTGATTCTAACTGTAAAATCCTCTGGCATCTTCTTTAGAGGGCTAGGGCCACAAACGAGGTTTAAAGGGATACTGTCATGGGAAAACATGTTTTTTTTTCAAAACACATCAGTTAGGGTTAGTTCACATGAGGAGATTCAAGGAGATTTTGTCGCCTGGCAACTAATCTCTTCGACTTCTGGGCAACAATCTTCCCAAACTGCCTCCTCGTGTTTTCCCATCCGCTATAATGAAAAGTCGCATGCGCTAAAGCACACGCGGCTCTGCGCTTTCAGAAGTTGCCCGAAGTTTCCTCGTGAGGCAACTTCAGGCGACTTCTGAAAATGCAGCGCCACGTGTGCTTTAGCGCAGGTGACTGTTTATTATAGCGGAAGGGAAGAAACGAGGAGGCAGTTCGGGGAGATTGTCGCCCAGAAGACGAGGCGATTAGTCGCCAGGCGACAAAATCTCCCCAAATCTCATTGTGTGAACTAACCCTTAATAGTGCTGCTCCAGCTGAATTCTGCACTGAAATCCATTTTTCAAAACAGCAAACAGATTTTGTTTTATTCAATTTTGAAATCTGACATGGGGCTAGACATATTGTCAATTTCCCAGCTGCCCCCAGTCATGTGACTTGTGCTCTGATAAACTCAATCACTCTTTACTGCTGTACTGCAAGTTGGAGTGATATCACCACTGAGACTGATTCAGGTACATTAAGTAGGAGAAATAACAGCATGCCAGAAAGCAGTTCCATCCTAAAGTGCAGGCACAAGTCACATGTCTGGGGCAGCTGGGAAACTGACAAAATGTCTAGCCCCATGTCAGATTTTAAAATTGAATATAAAAAAATCTGTTTGCTCTTTTGAGAAATGGATTTAAGTGCAGAATTCTGCTGGAGCAGCACTATTAACTGATGTGTTTTTCCATGACAGTATCCCTTTAAGGAATATTTCCTTACCCTTAAAAAGCAAAAAAGCCAAGTCCAAAATGTCTTGTTTTATATGCTGAACGAGCCTAGCAATGTAGCATCCATATAACAGGCCTTCATACTTGTGCACAGTAGCTCACCATCTTGGATTTTGTTAGACAATCTTTTGAGTGTCAGTGACACTCACTTGCTCAGTGTGCTTTGGACTGCTGTTGAGAACCAAGTTTAGGGATTGTTACAAATTATTAAGCAGAAAATGAGGTCCTCCTGCTGTAGAAGCTGATGCTACAGGGATGATTCTTAAATTCTAATGCAGACTGCACTATATTCAGAGTTGCTATATAAAAAAGATTCTGAAACCTGGGGCCGATGCTCCTATCAGAAGAAACTGCACCGGCCCGGGGTTATACCAGTGAGCACCACGGAGCGATCATCTTCCGTCTTCCTCTGTCTTCACGCAGCTGCGAATGCACAGCAGAACGAAAAGCCAACTAAAAAGTCGGCTATTTCGGTCAACTGCGCATGCATTTGCCCCTGGAAATTTGAAGAGAGAAGAAGACAGAAGTGGATCGCTCCATAGTGCTCACTGGTATAACCCTGTGCAGTTTTCTTCTGATAGGAGCATCGGCCCGGGGTTTCAGGTAAGTCAATACAATCACTTGAGGTGCCTATAACATTTGGCACCCCAAAGTGCCCCAAGCCTTTCCTTTTCCTTTAAAAAGAAGAAAGAGAGAGAGGTAAATTTTCCTACTAAATTATCACCCCCAAACAACCCAACACACATCCCTTTAATATCACAGCAAATGGGCTGATTTTCTGTATAGAATTATGGTTATGTAAGGATAATAAATAGACTGCAAGAAGTTGCTGTTTTTTATCCCTGCTGAATAGTCTGTATTTTCTGCTGATCATTAACCTTGATAATTATTGTCATGCATTTGTTTTGAAGGAGTGCTTTTGTGATGAAGCGAGGAAGCAGGTGAGAGCTGAATTAGGTGCACATTATGAACAGGGCCAGTAGCTGAGGTTTCTCAGCTGCCTGTTAATGATGGCTGCTCTTGTGCTTATATATTGGAGGTCTTGGACGTCTCATTAGACCAGTTCAATTCTGTCTCCACAGCAACATCTCATGTCTTCCCTGACACAATGGCACAGCTTGAGAACTTAGAGCCCCGTGAGGAAGCTGACTTGCATACATTGCCCACTGCTGGATAGCAAGAACACAGTGACAGGAGAGAAAGGAATCGGAATTGCTGGAGAGTGTGGTGCTGATTAGTGTGTGATAAAAAAAATAAATCCTTCAGCTCTCCCTGCCACTGCTGTGATTCACTGTACAAGTCTGATCTCAGCAGCAGCAGGTGCAATATGCATAGCAAGGAATCATAGTTTATACCCTGAGTTTTGGAGTGCTCCCCATGTAAAAGAGCTTCATCGTAATTAGCAATATTTTATCTGAATCACACAGTCTAAAAAGGTAAAGCCTTATTAAGATTTGGCAAAGATCTAATTAATCCCAGATCAGTGCAGCCATTCAGTATGCCTACATGCCCCCACATTGGAAACAAGGGAAACTGAAGCACCTTGGAATTAATTACTTATCAGCCTTGTATCATGACATTTATATTTTATATACACTGTATATTTTGGGCGAGTCCCTAAGCTCAGGTAATTGACAATACCCTAGAGCATGTGCAGTGAATCAGCAGAAAAGAAGATGGGGAACAACAGAGGCATCTTCAAGGCACAGGACCTCAATGCATAAGGGTTGGAGTTGCCTTTGGCTGGTACAGAAGCCCAAAACATAATGTGCAGTGTTTCTACCATAGTTCTTTCATAAAGGGCATGTAAAGGCAAAAAAATAAAATCCCATTTTTACTTTCTTTAATGAAAAAGAAACCTATCTCCAATATACTATATATATATATATATATATATATATATATATATATATATATATATATATATATATATATATATATTATATATAATTTAAAAATGTGTAGCGTTTTTATAAGAAACCTTACTTTATGCAGTGAAATTCTCCCTTCATTTTTACTGCTGTGGATAGGAATTGTCAGATGGTCCCTAACTGCTGAGCAGGGAAACTATTATACTTATGAACAGCAGGGGGAGCCCCCGCCTTACTTCCCAGCCATGCAGAATGCAAGCAGCTTTGTTTATTACGATCCCTTAGCAGCCCAGACCACACTGAGCATGTGCACAGTCTTAGACTTGCAAAGATGTTTAACAAAGTTACAAGACTCATGCCCTTTAAATGAGTTGTTCATCTACTTTTAGTATGATGTAGAAAGTGATATTCTGGGACAATTTGCTATTGGTTTTAATTTTTTACTAGGTTTTCGAGTTATATAGCTTTTTATTCAGCTGCCCCCCAGTTTGCAATTTCAGCAATCTGGTTCCAAGGGTCAAACTTATCCTAGCAACCTTTCACTGATTTGAATAAGAGACTGGAATATGAATAGGAGAGGGCCTGAATAGAAAAGTGAGCAATAAAAAGTAGCGATAACAATAAACTTGTAGCCTTACAAAGTATTTGTTTTTAGATGGGGTCAGTGACCCCCATTTGAAAGCTGGAAAAAGTCAGAAGAAGAAGGCAAATAATTTAAAAGCTATAAAAAATTAATAATGACAACCAAATGAAAAGTCATGTACAATTGGTTATATATATTTCTAAAATGTAAACATTCAGCAGTTCCAAAATGGGTAACTAATGTCGTCCTATTTCAAATGATCAAGCATCAATGCTTTTGTGAAATTAGTGGTCTCTATAAAAAAATTCTGAAAAATCACCTCAAACTTTCACTTTGCAACTTCGTATCCCCACATATCATTAGGTACCAAGAAAAAGCAGTATGTGTGAATGCTGTCATTATGTGAAACCCCGGATCCCCCAAAAATGTATGTGTTTATAAGTGTAAATGCGTGTTAGTGTAAAAAGCATGTTTGTGTATTTATGTGTATTAGTGTCTGTAGTCTGCTCATTGCCTAGGGCCAGTGAAGGAGCACTGAACAAAGGAGAGCCTTTCAACAGTGGCATAACTGCCGGGGGTGTGATTACACCATAGCCCCCACCTTAACTGCCTTTAATAGCCAATCCCTCGCCCAGAAGTCCTCCAGAAAGTAGAATCTACCATCTGAGGCACATTAGTCCTTTTATCCACAAATAGTAGACTCTATGTTCTGTAGCGCTTAAAGGGTTAAGCTGACAATTTGACCCTTCAAACCGAGTTGGCAGCTTATCTGCCTATGTATAGGGCCCTCCGACAGGCAGGGCAGATGGCAATGAGGCATATTTAAAGGAGATGTGCTTGGAAGGGTTACTTTAAAATTACCTGCAAGTTATTAGCATGGACAACTGTCTGTGTGATATAATTGCAGGCACATGGAGGGAACTACTTATAAAAGCTCTATGGTAGGTACATTGCTAATGAGCATGCATATGATTGTTGTTATTATGATTACACTGGAGCATACCTGTGGGCTGCACCTCCAGACCTCCATATCTTTATATCTTTCATCAACAAGGCAGCACTGCTGAATTTTAATAAAACTTCTTTGGAGATAAATGCAAACAGATTAGACCAAAGCAGTAAAAATCCTAATTATTTATCTCTATACATAGAACCCTATGAGGCCTAATAAATATTCCCATATGTTGAAAATGCATAATGCAAACTTTGATGAATTTAGAGGAAAAAACTTGCTGGGGGTGGGTAAGGTCAAAAGTCAGCAAAGTGAGAGATTTGGTATTGAGTATTGCAGTTAATTGCTTTAAAGGAGAAGGAAAGTCTTCTTCCACTTGGGGTGCTGAATGTTAGGCACCCCCAAGTGATTTTATATACTTACCTGAAACCCCGGGTTGGTGCTCCTATCAGGAGAAAACTGCACGACCCGGGGTTCTTCCAGCGGGCGCCACGGAGTGATCCTCTTCCAACTTCTTCTTTCGTTTTGCGGCTGTTCATGCACAGTAGAGCGAAAAGCTAAACTTTAACTAAAAAGTCGGCTATTTAATTCAACTGCGCATGCCTCAGCCCTGGGAAATTTGAAGAAAGAAAATCTGGAAGAGGATCGCTCTGTGGTGCTCCCTGGAAGAACCCAGTGCAATTTTCTCCTGATTGGAGCCCTGGCCTGGGGGTTTCAGGTAAGTATATACAATCACTTGGGGGTGCCTGACATTTGGCACCCCCAAGTAGAAGAAGACTTTCCTTCTCCTTTAAATTAATTTACTATTCTTTTGCCCTTATTTAGTTTAGAATCCCTTCAGTATACACTACATGCCACATATAAAGGGAAATGTAATAAATAGTCAAATTTGCTTCTTGTCTAGAAACCTATAGCATCCAATCAGCAGGTAGTATTTACTGGTCAGCTGTTTGAATACATAATTTGAATCAATGGTATGGGTTATTGGATGTGGGCAAATTTTAGACCTTTTCTAATCATTGCCCAAATAGTGTAGAAGAACTATACAGCTAAATGTGGGAAAGGGTAATTGTTTAAATAAGAATGAAACCCAAAATATGCTTGCTTACTTTACATGTTGAGAAGAACCAGATATAGCAATAGGGTTGCCAGTTGGGTTAACAATTTGTGTAGCTAAATCTTCTCTAGCAAGTAATTGCAGAAACTGAGCATGTGCAGTTGAAGCCAGGTTCAAATCAGCTTCAATTACACATGCTCTATGTCGGCAGTCGCATCCTGCAGAAGAATAAGTGGCACTGGGGGCCTCTGGAGGGTTGTAACCACCCTTTCATTGTGCTTCAACTCTAAAGGTGGCTATACATAGGTTGTTAAAAGCTACCAACTTAGCCCCTCCATACCAATTAGGCAGCTTATTGGCCTGTGTATGGAGCCATCCCAACCGCCTGCATAAACCTCCAATATAATATCATTGTTGTCCTGAGGGCCAAATGATCAACTTAGTTCATTTTGGCCAAATTGGGCAAAGATCTTCTTAGTGTCCACCTCATCAAACGAATGACTTTTCAAGGCCTTAGGATATGAGACAGCAGTGGAAGTAGGTTATGTGAAAATGTGTTGTATCTGCAAGAAACAGAGTAGATGTACAAGAATTAATACACCACAGAAGAGATGTAGTGATATAAAGGCCTTTAAAGGGGACATATATTTTCACAATGCAGCAAACCATATAAAATAATGTAAAACAGAAGAAATTGTTTTTATTTTATATTTATTTTGGGTTAAAAATGTATATATTAGCTTGGAAACTGTGCTTAGCCCTTCCCCTTTGCAAGCTTCCTGTCCAGAAGTTTCCAGTATGAGGCTCTGGAGCAGTAGGCACTTTCTGCAACCCCCTCCCTGCACTGTTCGTTTCTATCTCTCTCTGTTCATTTAACCCCCTGCCTGCACTATTTGTTTCTCTCCCCCTCTGCCCTGTTCATTTAACCCCCCCTCTGCCCTGTTCATTTAACCCCCCCTGCCCTGTTTGTTTTCCATCCTCCTCCCCCTCTCTTCACTGTTTGTTCCTCTACCTTGCCCTGCTATAATTTAGGGCAAGAAATAAAACCAAATTGCTTAATAAATAAAACATAATCTGCTACTAAAAGTATTTTATTATTTTCTGGGGGCAATGTGTATCAGGAGTTAGTGTCATTTTCTACACAGTATTATGTTGTATACAAAAAGCAATCAACATCTTTTGGGTTTTCTTTTATAACGCCTCACATCTGTTATTATATGTTATACAATTCCATAACATCAGCTGCATTCATGCCCTTGCAACTCCCTGCACTTGATCACAAATTGTTCCCTTGAAACTCCCTGCACCGGACCGTAAACTGTTCCAAGACCACAGCTGCATTTTCCCTTGCAACTCCCTGCACCTGATCATTTATCAATAAGCAGGAAAACAAATCTACAGCTGTTGTTCTGGAATTTCACAACAGTAAATACTAAAGAACACTGTTTGTATAACCTTATAATACACAAAAGCCAGGAATATCTTGTAAATTATATCCTTATAAACGGTGAGTAGTGATGTCATCAGTTATAAACGGTGAGTAGTGATGTAATTTCTGTCACATGACTCACTAAAATTTGTGTATTATAATTAATAAAGTACCCCCAGTTGTAAAATATGAGGATATTATAAGTTACCTCGGAGTTCCATGACCTGTATAAAAACACTCGGCCTTCGGCCTCGTGTTTTTATATGGTCATGAAACTCCTCGGTAACTTATAATATCCTTATATTTTACAAGAGGGGGTACTTTATTCACTATATAACTTAATAGAGACAGGGAATTGACTATAGATTATGTCCAGTTGGGCATGTACATTTGTGAATAATGCATATAGTAATAATAATAATTCCTAGTGCTGTGGAACACAGTAGCATGCTGTTGTACTTTAAATAAAAGAAAATATTACTATATTTGTACTATATTTGTATTAAACTTCACATATATTGCTTTATAATGAGCATTTAAAGTATATTGTTATAAGTGAATGATCAGGCAGCAACATAAGACAGCTATGTGCAGGCTGGGACACACAGGAAAGAGGGTGGGAGGGGAGGGGTTTGGCGGCAGAGTTCAGCCTGTCAGTCAGTGCTGTGACCACTTCCTGTGGAAGATTAAACAGACACTCCTATTCCTCATTTCAGCCTAGCTTCTGACCTGTAAAGCTCTCTTTATGCAGCTCTGATATAATGAAAGTTTTAGGAGGTAAATTGCTTTTTCTTTCTGCATCATTAAGTTTTGAGGAAGGATGAGTAATATACAGGTATCTGAATATGAAGGTTATATAAAATGTCTTTTTTAAAAGTTAAGACAAGGATTTTATGAAATATACAAATTGAATACAACTTAAAACATGTACAGGTATGGGATTTGTTATCTGGAAACCTATTATCCAGAAAGCTCAGAATTACAGGAAGGCCGTCTCCCATAGACTCCATTTTATCCAAATTTTAAAAAATGATTTCCTTTTTCTCTGTAATAATAGAACAATACCTTGTATGTGATGCAAACTAAGATTTTAAGATAAGATTTTAATCCTTATTGGAAGCAAAACCAGCCTATTACGTTTATTTAATGTTTATATGATTTTATAGTAGACAAGGGTTGAAGATCCAAATTACAGGGACCCCCTGGTCCCGAGCATTCTGGATAAAAGGTCCCATACCTGTATTTCTTTTTGTTTAAAATAAATATTTAGATCCCTTCAGTTTATTTATTGATTGGATATACAAATGTTCACACTGCTTCTCATTTATCAGAAGATAAATGAGGATTTACACTAATTAGAATTGTAAAAAGTACTCTCATAGATTCACTATTTAGCAAATTTAGGTTTGCATTGCAATGAACACTTCTTATACTTGCACAGACTTGTTTCTACAAAAACTTGACGGGTGCAGCGTCGATTCCCCACCTATCCCTCTACCTCCCCCCACACACCACAAATCTCCTACCCCAAATAAGACATACATACCGCTGGTTTGGAAAGAGATGGCCGCAGTTGTTTATTTAACCAATAATACAATTATAATCATGTATAACATTTTTTTTAACCTTTTAACAACCGTTTGTATAACAAACTTTAAACCTTTAACATATTATTCCCCCACCCGAGGAGGAGGGAATGGGGGTGGGGTATCTGTACCCAAACTGCCAAGATAGGTTCCTGTTCCTTTCTCCCAACCCTAAACCGGGCTGCATACCACACTATGAGGATCCAGGCCTACCAGGCTATTTCCACTGACTATGACAGACCCCCCTTTTAACTTCCCCTGGGGGTCCTTGCAAAGATACCCCCCGCCACTGGCGTGGCCGCTTGAAACCTTAAGCGTGGCACGACTCCCCCACCCAAGTAACCCAAAGCACGTTCAATGCCCTCCATGAGTGCCAAAGTAAAAAATGACATCCCCAAAACTGACAAATGTACCCCATCCGCTCTATAACACGATGGCATTTTTTCTTCCAGGTCTGTGTGCCGTACCACGACGCCCCCAAACTTCCGCACAAAAGAGGCCATCAACTTGTTAACCTTTCCCCTGCTCCTATCCATTCGCTCCCCATCCCTGGCATACCTCCAAACCAACCGCGGCACCATCTCTGACCAAACCAGTATTATATCAGGGAACAATTGACGAATTCTATCCAAGTCCTGCTTCATCGCCACAACCAACTCCCTTTGAGAGCACAGTCCCATGTCATTGCCCCCAGCATGGATGACCAGCACATCCGGCCGCCGTCCGGACCTGACGTTCTTCAGCAACAGTGGCCACACACCAGACCACCGCAGGCCCGGTACACCAAACCAATGCACGTTCACCCGGCCTTCCGGAAAGCCCAGCTGCGAACCCGAAGTCTTAACTGCAGCTCCCCGTCTGGCCCAAGAGATGAACGAGTGACCCAGTATCCACACGGAAACTGCCCCACCTGTGGAAACAAAACCGTAAGTACAAAGTGGCACCAAAACACATGGAAAGAAAGATAATACAGCTGTACATTTAACGTCTTATTTATTGATTTATTCTTTTTTTTTTTTTTTTTTTTTTTTACGCAGAGAACCACAGCTCACAAAGCAACTACAAACCCCACAGCCAACCCAATTATTGAATTAACAAGAGCAGCAACTACAATAGCATAACCTCAGAGTGCAAATTAAACCAGCAACCCCGGCCGTACATAGCCCCGGAACCTCCTCGATTCCCAGCGCCCTATCTTCTTGACCATATCCTCTCCCAATCCTAACCGCGCCGCTTCAGTCGCCGCACCAATTCGGAAGGAGTGCGTCCCAAAGTCGGCCGGCCGTACACCCACCGCATGTAATCCCTTCCGAAGCACACTCAAAAACTGAAACCGAGTCAGCGGGGACCCGTCCACATGAATAAGCAAGGATGTCACAAGATGGGGCCTCACCGCCAAGTACCTCTCCATGCCCCCCACCGGACAAGCTAAACCACCATCCATCCTGTACAACACGACATCCACACCTTTTCCCCAGACATCCGTCTTGGACCTGCGAAGCCGCACCTGGACCGAAGAGCCGTCGAGGCTCAGGTCTGTCACCCACAAGCCACCCGGCACTTTCTTACTACTGCTGACCAACTCGCCCACCCGAAATGCTCCAAAAAAGGCCAACACAAAAGCCGCCTGGAATAACAATGTCTCAAAAACTGAACCACAGCAACGTGGCATTGCCTCCAGCAGGCTGCAGAGCAAAGCAAAGGAAATCGGCCGTCTGGTGTCCCGAGAAACCCTTCCCCTCTTAAGGCCACGGACAGCTTGCCGGATCAGGAAGTCCTTCGTGCAATCCCCCGATCCCTCCAACTTAAAGAGAAACGCCAAAGCCGACATTCGCTTCTCGATGACCGCCGCAGACTTGCCAGCCTCAGCCAACCAGGTCACATACCAAACCAACGCCGCCCTCCGATCCTCCGGTGAGCAAAAACCACCAGACCAATCCTCCAATTGTTTCCACTCGTCCCACACCTTATTATAAGCCGCCCAGGTCGATTTGGCCACCGATCTCTCCACCAACTCCATCAAGTGCCGATCCCGAGCTGCCAAAGATGAACCGGGAACCGGCATCCCTCCTCTTCCGCGTCCGGCGACAATTGCCGAAACCGTTCCCACTGAAACCGAGAAAGTGCGTCAGCAATCACGTTCTTCACACCGGCCACATGACGTGCCCTGCACCGGATGTTCAAATTAAGGCACCGTAACACGAGGACCCGAAGCAGCCGAACTACCGGGGGAGAAGCCGCCGACCAACTGTTAATTCCGTGCACCACACTCATGTTGTCCGAAAAGAATACAATACTCCGGTCCCGCAACTCGTCTTCCCAAATAAACAAGGCCACCACTATCCGGAACAACTCAAGAAATGCCAAGTTCCGCACCAACTCCGACTCCGCCCATTCCTCAGGCCACCGTTGCGCACACCACTTCCCGGCCAAGTACGCCCCGAAACCCACGCTTCCCGCGGCATCCGTAAAAAGTTGCAGTTCCTGCACCGTGGTTTCTGGCGCCTGGAACAGCACGGTCCCATTAAAGTCCCGCAAAAACGTATCCCAAACCTCGAGATCCGCCCGCACCTCCTTGTTGAGCCGCACGTGGTGGTGGGGTGCGGTCACACCGGACGTCGCCTGAGCCAAGCGTCTACTGAAAACTCTACCCACAGGTATAACACGGCAAGCGAAGTTCAACTTCCCAAGCAGCGACTGGATTTGACGCAAAGTAGGTTTCCCAACCGACCTGATCCTGCCAACTTCCTCCCTCAAATCCTGCACTTTACCGACTGGAAGACGACACTCACCGGCCACCGAATCTATTTCCAGCCCAAGAAACTGCATAGTGGTCGCCGGGCCCTCAGTCTTCCCCGGCGCCAAAGGAACCCCAAATTGCCCCGCAACCTCCTGCAATGTCTGTAAGAGGTAAAAACAACTATCCGACTTCGCCGGACCCACGCAAAGAAAGTCATCCAAGTAATAGACCACCGTATGCAAGCCCGACTGCTTACGCACCACCCATTCCAAAAACGAACTAAACGCCTCAAAGTAAGCGCAAGAAATGGAACATCCCATCGGCAAACACAGGTCAACGAAAAAGGCGCCATCGAACCAGCAACCCAACAAATGATGGCACTCGGGGTGTATAGGAAGCAACCGGAACGCGGCCTCGACATCAGCCTTGGCCATGAGGGCCCCCCGACCCGCCCCCCGCACCATCGCGACAGCCTGGTCGAAAGAAGTATAAGAAACCGAGCACAAATCCCTATCGATATCATCGTTAACCGACCCACCCTTAGGGTACGATAAATGGTGAATCAAACGGAATTTTCCAGGGTCCTTCTTGGGGACGACTCCCAACGGGGAGACCCTCAAATTGCCCAGGGGCGGGCTGGGGAATGGCCCCGCCACCCGCCCCAACTCCACCTCCTTGGCCAATTTGGCCCTCACCACATCCGGGAATTCCTGGGCCGACTTCAAATTCCGCAAAACCTGTCCCCCACTTCTGTCCCGGAACGGAATCCGGAACCCGTCCCGGAAACCCCCTTCCAACAACAACGCCTCCGTCCGCTTACCGTAGCGGTCGAGCCAAGGCTGCATCGCGTCTAACCTCACCGGTGTTATCCCCTTTGGGAGCCTCACCGGGTTTGGGGTTGCCCTTCCCTCTCTTAAAGCACCAGACGTAAGAGTGTGCCCCGCCGCAACCTGTAAATTCATGTTTGTACTTACAGAAATTGCCAAACTTACAATGGCTGTCGTTAAACAGCCAACAGTATCCCGGCTGAGTCGTGGCCGAAATAGGTGGCCTGCTGCCCCTCCCCCCCGGCCCCCCTCTGAAAGGGGGATGTCTTCTGCGCCATCATGAGCTTGAGCCAGAGGGTAATGTCCATCTGGTCCCATCTCATGGTAGGGTTAGCCGCCAACCGCTTCTGGATTGTTCATCGTAATGCCACCACGCAAGACCGCCATAAACCTTAAATGCCTCCCACACGCCGTCAACATAACAGAACAAGGAGGAGCAGCGCTCCGGGTGCTTCTCCCCTATGATACTGGCAAGGATACAGAAGGCCCTCAACCAGTTACCAAAAGTTTTGGGCAATTTGGAATACTTCTTCTTTTTCTCCTCCTCCTCTTTCTTTTTATCCTTTTTGTCCTCATCCTTCAACTCAATCGCCTCTTCCAAGGGGAGAAGGGAAAACAGCTCCTCAAATTCGCCCTTCCAAATTTTCTCCTTCACCTCCCGCTTAACGTGTACCCCCAGGGGACCAGCAAATGCCATATACGCATTCTGCCTGGCCGAGTCCGCAACGCCGCTCAAAGCCTCCCTCTCCGCGTCCCCGGTGTCAGCCACCCCAGTGACCCCCGGGGCCCTGGCCGCACCCGCGCTGCCCCCCGACGCCGCACCCGCCGCCACCGGCAACCCGCGCCCCGCAGGGGCCCCCACGCTCGCCCCCGAGCCCCAAACCTGGGATGGCCCAGCCGCCGACCCGGGTCCCTGGCTCTCCCAATTCGCTATAAGATGCTTCAACCCATGCAGCAGTGTAGTAGTGTCCTCCCCTCGACCCGCTCCCTGAGTGAAGCCCCGAAGCTCACCTCCTGGCCCCGCAGCCGTCGAAACCTCTGGGACCGTAACCAGACTCGCCAGCCGGTCAGATGCTCCCCGATCCCGACCCCGAGAGGCCGTCTGCCTGTCCACCGTCTGCGCTCCATTGGGCGACCGCCGCCCGCCGACTCGACCACCCATATCGTCTGGGCGACTCCCGACAACCCTCCTGGACCTGCCATACGACTGGCGCCCCGATGTCTCCTGGTTCCTGCCAGGAGAGCGGCCGGCACCGGCCTCGTCGCGGCTGGAGGAGGAACGGCACCCATGGGACCTCCGACTCCGACCAGGAGGGGTGCCTCCAGACGTCCGTCTGCGCCTCGAGCCTCCACAACGATCCCGATCCCCACTGGAACCACTGGAACCGTGCCTGCCAAACATGGAAGAGCGAGAGCGTTCCCTCCTCCTTCCGCCACCCCGCTCCCTAGTGGGGGTGCTAGTCCCGGTGGCGCTGCGCCTGTCTGCCCCGGCCCCCCGGCGGGCCGTGTCGTTCCGACGCTCCCTCTCGCGGGAGCGGGACCCCCGCCGAGACCCCGCCGACCGCCCCCGCTCCGACCTCCGGCTCCTGGATCTGCTGCGCAACCTGCCATGCCGCTCCCGCTCGACCCCCTTGCCGCGCCCCCCACACCCCACCCGAGTAGTGGGGCCCGATAGCAGCATGGGATGCGGGGACCGAGACCGAACCGCGTCAGTGGAACCCGGCCCCGCCTCCAGGGCCACCTCACGACCCCGGCCAAGCGCCTGAGACCCGGCCCATACGCCGCCGCCGCGACCCCGACTGGTATGACCCTGGGCACCCTGCTGAGACGCCCGTGCCGCCGGTTGCTTCCCCTTGCCCCCTGACCCAGGGCTCTTGACACCACTGTACCTGGGGGGAGGGGCGGATCCTGTACCCCCCTTACCCCCCCGTGGCCCGGTGACTGCCTTCTTCCGCCCCCTGGCGCTGCCCGACCGCGGGCCCGGTGAAAGCTCAGTACCAGGGCTCCCCACACCCCCAAGTGGGCTGCACCCCCCGGGATTCCCCCGCCGAAAGCCAGGGCCCCGACCCTGCTGCTGAGTAACCAGGGGCGGGAGCGGGGGGTCTGCACCCCCCGTGAACCGCTGCTCCTAGGCCCCTCCTGAGACCCGCAGGGCCCAGGCGAGTAAGGCCTGCCACCGCTTCCATAAGTGCCCCGGGGGACGGGGCCCCGAGCGCCCCGACCCTCCCGTGGACTGGAACTCCCGGGCCGCAACCTGGGCCTGCCGCGGGCCAGCAAGGCCCGTCCTGTCCCGCCCGTCGATTCCGGTGGAGGAGGGGAGGGGCTGCTGGACCCCCTCCCTCCCCGTAAGCTCCGCCGACCCCCTGGAGAGGCCTCGCTCCGCGGCGATGCCTCCCCGTCGACACCCCTTGTGGACCCTGGGGACCCGGGGGGAGGGGCGGATTCCACAAGGCCCCCCCCCGAGCTGCGCTGCCCCCGTGTCCCCCATCCGCTCCTGGGCCCCCACGTGCGGCCAGCCCGACCTCGCCTACCTTGTCGCCCGGATCCGAACCGACCTCCTCCGCGACCTGGACTGACCTCTGCTGCCGACCACTTCCACCTGGATCCGAAGCGACGCCCCTCTCCTGCTCACCGCGACGACCGGCCCCGACTGACCACCTCCGCGGCGATCCCGGGCTGAGCCTCAGCGGCGGACGAGTCCTCCTCACCGGACGCTTCCCCACCGTCCGTCCTCCGACGCCGTGAAGAAGGTCCCGGAGCTGTTCCTGGAGCCACTCGGATCCCTGCTGCTGCGCCGCCTCACGGAACTCCGACACCACGCGGTCCAGGCTTGCCATCCCGATGCTGCGTCCTTCTTCCTCCACGTCCCGGCGCCGAATGGTAAGTATTACCGCTGTTCCTTTCCTCTTCTCATTCGCCCGGGACTCCCAGCCAATCAGCACCTACAACAGAAAAAAGGGGGAGGGGCGGGGATAGCTGTCTCCTAAGGCCCCGTCAAGACCCTGTTGCCCCTATTCAGGCCATGGGGTCCCCGGTCAGACCTTTTTCTCCACACCTTAAACATGTAAACAATGTAGGCAAGTGATATCAAGTCAAATCCTGAGGTTATCAGGCACCTTTAGTGATAAGTAAATAAAACTTTCTAAACAATACTTGTACATCTACACAATCCAATATCAGGAAAGCTTAGGACCTGGGGTTTTCTGTAATTTGGATCATCAGACCTTAAGTCTGCTAAAAGTCACTTAAACATTAAATAAACCTAACAGGATTATTTAGCCAACATTATGTATTGGTGCAGCTTAGTTAGGATCAAGTACAATGTAAAGGTATGGGACCTGTTATCAGGAATGCTTGGGACTTTGGGTTTTCCTCATAAGGGATCTTCATACCTTAATTCTACTAAGAGAAACATTAATTAAACCCAATGTGATTGCTTAAAATGGACTCTATGGGAGATGGCCTTTACTGGATAAAGGATTTTAAGGGATTCCATACCTGTAGTTTCAAATTCAAATTTTATTAGTCACATACACAATCATACACAGTACGACATGCAGTGAAATGCTTGTTGCTGTGCAATGCCCTACCGTACGAATTTACAGTAAAAAGAAGGAAATAAGAGTTACATAATATAAGATAAGATAAAAATGAACATAGAAGTAAGGTCTAACTGGAGGATTTAACCTAAAGAAGTAAAGAATAACTTAAAAAATTTTAAGCTAAGTTAAGTGCAAGTTAACAGTGTGCAAAGTAATATTTCCCTATCAATACTATTGTTGTTTTGTGTTTTATAAGGTAAACATAAACTGAAATACCAAATCTTGGTAATTGCATAACATATGCACATAATCCACATAAATTGAACATTTTGTACTTGCAGTTGGACAGGGACAGGGATGACTTGCACCCACACCTACCAAGAAAATGTGCAGGTTGTTTACTAATAAAACCCACACAATTTTTAATTTTTTCATTTGGAGACACCAAGGGGCAAATTTACTAAGCAAAGAAAATTCGCCAGCGACGGATTCGCAGGCACAGCAACACTTCACCAGGCGAAAATTCGCTCAGACAAAGCTAATTCACCAACATGCAAAGTTGTGTCCAGGGCGCCGAACGCTGGCGAAGTTGTGCTAGCGTTAATTCGACAAGCAGAGCAAAGTTGCGCTAGCGTTGGCTAATTTGCATACGGTGGGAAGTTAATGTTGAATGGACGTATATGTTGCAGCAAATACATTACATTACACAAGCCCAGGGAAGCTTAACAAAAGAAAATAGAGTTGTTATAATACCCTACACATGAGCCCAGTGTATAGTTTATGGGTCATATTTTAGGAAATGTAAGGTGGAAGCCGGTTACCCCAAAAAAATTTACACTCTTTTGCAGCCTATCACCCTGAAAAAAGGAAAAGACGCAAGCGTTTTTTGGGACTTTTTCAACTAAATTTTGAGGAAGTCCTTTCTACTCTATTGCACTTCTCCTGGTCTGAGGTGGGAAGGCAAGTCTGGCGCAAGAGGTAACGTTAAGTAAAATCCGCATCTTAGTGAATTTGCGCAGTTACGTCCCTTCACCAGAGCGCAACGTCACCTGGCGATTGAGTGTGAATGAACGCCAGCGTCAGTCTCTTTCGCTAGCGAAGTTACACCTGCGCCCGTTAGTAAATCGGCAAAGTACCAAAATGATGTCACTTTTCGCCAGCGTTAGTCACTTCGTCCTTTAGTAAATTTGCCCCCAAATATGCTGTTTTGCTTTATGTCAAGTCCCACTGAACATCATGCTTCTATCATTATGGTAAGAAGATTTTTTTTATTCCATAGTTATATATAAAACCTTATGCTGTGTCAATCCATATTGGAGAAAAGTTTAAGCACATGTGTCAGGGAAAAACATTACTGGCAAAAATGTAATTCCAACTTCAGACTTAAGGTGGCCATACACGGAGAGATCCGCACCTTGAGGTGGGCAATATCGGGCTGGTCCGATCGTGGGCCCTAGGGCCCAACGATCGGATCCTAACGAATGGGAACGGGCGGTCGGATCACGGGAACGCATCAACAAACAGATGCGGCCGAGAACCAACGGGATTTTTTGTCCCATCCGATCGAGATCAGATCTCGATCGGGGAAGCCCGTTGGGGGGCCCCATACAAGGGCAAATAATTTATCGGCCCGTGTATGGCCACCTTTAGATGTACTTAGAGTAGTAGAGACAGGCATGCAGCTGTTTTTGGCAATAAGGGAAAGCCACTTGAAACATGCCACCTTAAAGATTTTTAATTTAACTGCTGGCCTTTTAAACACAAACAGTGAGTGAACCTACACCCCTGGTAGCTTTGGTAACATACATATGGTTTGAATTACTACTTTTACAGACAGAAAATGCCTTTAGGACAGAGCAAAGAACATTTCGCTCACTGTCTTCTACCTGCTGTGGATCACTTTTGATTGGTGTTTATGGGAACAGCTGTAAATAATCACTAATAAATAATGCCTAAAAGTGCACATTCTGGGGTGATAATCCTTCAGGAAGTGTTACGCATGACAATTCCTGCAGGTATCTTGATCCTTTACATTTCAGGAACCAAATGTAGGTTGTAACTTCAGCTATTAAGGATTTTATAGTTCACCTAAAAAAGGTATTTACACAATTACTCAAAATGTGTAATGAAGCAATAGAATTCTTAATGAATCAAATGAAAGTTGATTGTAGGACTGGCCATATCAGGGATGACTTTGACGTAGTTGGCCAGATTGAATACATTGCAATATATGAACAAACAATCCTTGTTTTGTTTAAAGGGGAGGGCATTTTTAGTAAGGCACAAAATATCTCAATGTTCTTAATATATTGGTAATGGGTTAAGTGCAGAGGACCACCTCTGATGAAGCGCCCAAATAGTCCAATAGCGCAAAATGTGTCAGGAGGGAGTGGCCAGCATGCATGAGGTAGGCAGGGGGGGGAGACACTTAAAGCTTTGTTTGGATGTATTAATATGAATTTATACTGTGGATGAAATGCACAAATACATGTTTTAAGTAAGAGACTGTGCAGGTTTCTAATTTATAAGTGCAGAGGACCGCTTGTATTTGTCAATATGTATTTTGCACCCCCGCTTAATGGTTTGAAAATGAGTGGTGAGCACAACTTTCCCTTTAACTTTTGTTATAGTATTTACACAATGGTGTCATACAGAGAATGATCTTAAAAGAGACATTAAAATAATAGTAGCATTACAAATAAGGACTCATTTAAAAAGTCAGTGCATTTTCCGTGGGTTTTATCCCAAGCACAGGAATTCCAGCATTACTGTTGCCATTCTGCTTAAAGGAGAAGTAAAAACTAAGTAAGTCATATCAGAAAGGTCCACCTAAATATACCAGTAAACCCTCAAAGTAGTGCTGCTCTGAGTCCTCTGTCAAAAGAAACACTGCAATTCTTTCCTTCTATTGTGGACACATGGGCTTCTGTATCAGACTTCCTGCCTTCATCTTAAACCTCCTTGCTCCGGACATGAGCATGCTCAGTTTGCTCCTCTCCCCCCCTCCCTTCTCTGATATAATCTGAGCCCAGGGCTATAAATGAGTAGGGATAGACTCAGGCAGGAAGTGATGACACACCAAGCTAATATTGCAGCTGCTATCCTAAACAAACGGAGAGCTTCTAGAGCTTTTTACTCAGGTATGGTAAAACATTCTACTGAATAAATATAGCATTCTAGCTTGCACTATTGCAGCTAATCTATTGGCAATAAAATGCCTTTGTAGCTTTCTTTCTCTTTTAAGAGTAGAAACTGCACACAGACACCATGCTTCTCTTGCTTCAAGAAGATATAACTTTATTAGCACTTCTGCATTAGCAGACAAAGATCATATTACATGACACTGTGTCAGTATCAGATTACTATGGGATCTGGATGAGAGCACACAAATGAATACATATCTTAACAATTACTATGCCGGTAACAATTATCAATTATACTGTTCCACATACAGGAGACACTCAATGCTTTACTTTTGGGAGTGTGACAGATTAATAAAGGAGCAGGAGAGTCAGAGGTCAAAAGCAAAACAAAGGGGGAGGGTTTCATTATTGAAGAGGTCATATATAGAGATGTGACAGTGTTAAGTGCTTTGCCATTTAGGACAAGAATTTTGACATGGTAGCCACTAACCCCTCTGCATTTTCACATTAGTCAACTTCAGGCAGAGCATTAGGTGCAGTTCAGGAGGGGGCTCTTTCAGGAGGGTGAGACTTATAAAAACACATAACAGTAACATAACCATGTTAGGGTTGCCACCTTTATTCTTTTAAAACCATATGCTTATGTGAAAGTGGCAGGGTGATGACATCAGGGGATGGAAAGGTGATTTATGTTGGCGGGGATTTAATACATTGTGAAAAGTGATTGGATATCCCAGTGTGGAGAATTGTCCAGGTTTCAAAGCAATGAAACCCAAGCGGATGGTTTTGAACCAGACATCCTAAGGGAAAACCAGGCCTTCATATAGTATTATGATGCGGATCCGCTGTCATAGCATTTGAATAGGCTATAATATTCCTTCAGTGGCTTTTTAGAATATACAAAGGTCTGTTTGTAGTTTTAATTGATATATCGTATTGTATTAAGTAAAACAGGATTCTTAACTGGTTAATTTTATTCAGTAGCTCTTGGAAATCACAAAAGTTATACCGTGCTCCACATAAGAAATTCCTGCACTAATTATGCGACTTACCATATAGCCAATACAACTATGGGATGGATATGAGTGTAAGCAGGCTTTAAATACAAAGAGACTAAACTATTATGTATGAGCACTAATGTCAATTTACTTTTTATTCACATAGGAGTCAGAAATGCCTGTTCCTCGAAACGCTAATTAAGGCGACACTTTCTGGCTGTGCAATGTTTCTTTAGACTGTGACTGCAGCTTGTGCTAGCCCCAGTTACAGCCCTGGAAGGATCTGCTTGCTTCCAATAGCCTGATATCTGGCACAAGCAAGCGTAGGGTGTTCACACAGCAATAAGGAGATGTCCTGTATAGTGAGCCACTTGTGCAAGAGGAGAGCAGCGTGGAAAATGGCTACTTTTCTCCTGTACGCTGGATCAGAGTCACCAACAAAAGGTAATGTATGCATTTCTCATTTTTCTGATGGATTCACAAGTCTTCGGGGAAGATAAAATTAGTGAGCTATCTTTTCAACACTCGGATTATGTTCTGTTGCTTTTTTTATTTTCCAACTGCAGCTTTTTTGTCTGGATTAATGAGCTAAAATTGCTATTCGAAGCCCCATTCTCATAAGGGTGTCGTGGTAAAGGGCAGCTAACGGATGCTTCACAAACCATCTTGGGAAGTGCTGCGTTTTACAAAAGATCAGACAGAATGTCATTATAAACAGCCTGTATCTACATACTGTATGTGCAGGCGTTGCCGTTGCTGACTGGCCAGCCTTTCTCCCAGATGCCTAATGCCAAGCACTGTATTCATTTCTACAAGCATGTATGTGCAGTCGTTTGTGTTATATTTTGCTTCCTTGAGTCGAACAGACCTATTTTAGGGCTCTGGGAGTACAGTGAGATCACGAAATATGGAATGTAGGAATTTTTCTATTTTTTTTAAAAAACAAAAATCATAATGGCAGTGTTATTAAAACAGGCAGCATGCATACTGTTACAATTGTATTTCATTTATCTGAGTTTTCATCTTCCATGTATAGTATTTGCTTGATAACCAAATGCATTTGAACCATTTGAAAAAGGCAATCAGCAAAAATGTTAAAATATATATAGCAGACATGACAATACAGGGAAGGCAGAGTTTGCATATATTTGTGGTACTTTTTTTAATTGGACACCAGGTTATAAACTGGTAAATACAAAAATACATATAATGTATGGCCTGTTTCTGCTGAACTATGGCCTGATTACTGTAAATACTCAGTATTATATGAGAGGCCAGCATGCAGTTTCTCATTCATTGTTGTAGGACATGGCCAGTGTAAAATATGCATGTGTTGCTAAGATTTTGTTGATGTCAAAATATAATATGGTTTTTTATTGCAGGTAGGGGTGAACAAGACTCACAACCACAATAATCAGGCATAACTATGTGTAACATCGAGATATTCCTACTAGAGCTGTACATTTTGTCCAAGAGCTAATGGAAGCATGATGCAGTTTATCGTGAAAATTGTCACAATTGTTTTCAAGTATACAGGCCACAGATGGATGTCAGACACAGATTAGATATCTGTGTTGCTTCTCTGTACCTGGCTTAAGGTGCCAATACACAGGGCGATGTTGCCAAACGAGCAGATCTCTCCCCGATATGCCCACAGTGAGGTGGGCAATATTGGGCTGATCTGATCGTGGGCCATAGGGCCCAACGATCAGATGAAAATGGAAGCGATACGCGCTGTCTTATCGCGGGACCACATCAACGAACAGCATCTGGCTAACTTTCAGCCATATATCGATCGGGGATGCTTGACACAGTGGCAGTAGTGATCCTAGAGGGGGCGGGCCCTGGTGCGTGACGCGCAGCCTGGCCCCGCCCCCTCCGTACGGCCGCATTTGGCTGCATTTTCAGTGGCGAACGGACTGCTCCCCCGGTAGTTCCGCCACTGCACAGTGGCCAATAAGCTGCTGACCAGGCCCAGATTTGTGGAAAGGCCACCTAGGCCCGGGCCTAGGGGGGCAGCATGCTGCCCAACCACAGCCACGTTGGTCCAAAAACACTGGAATGTGCTGGATTTTTAAACTCATTTTTTAACCTTCCCATGCACCAATCCCCATTGACGAAAATTTGCACGAATAAAGGGAAGGGGACAGGGGCGACGAACGGCAGTGGGCCTAGGGGCGCCCATTATGTAAATCCGGCCCTGCTGCGACTCTGTCTGTCGGCAGCTTTTAACGACCCATGTATGGGGGCCTTAAGAGGGTTGCCCCCCACTGGTGTTCTGTCATTCTGTTTACCCATGCTTTTGAGGGCCTGTTGAAAAGTTGGGGTACTGTGCAAAACATGATGGCACAAGTACAGGTATGTGATCTGATACCTGGAAACCCATTATCCTGAAAGCTCAGAATTACGTGATGGCTGTCTCCATAGACTTCATTTTATCCAAATAATAACAATTTTTAAAAATGATTTCCTTTTTTATGGAATAATAATAAAGTAACTTATACTTGATCCAATCGAAGATATAATTAATCCTTATTAAAAGCAAAACCAGCCTATTGGGTTTATTTAATGTTTAAGTGATTTTATAGTAGATTTAAGGTATGAAGATCCAAATTATAGAAAGATCCGTTATATGGAAAACCCGAGGTCCTGAGCATTCTGGTTAACAGGTCCCATACCTGTAGAAGCACGTACAAAACCGAGCTTTATTCTCAAATACTGCAGTACTATGTTCAGCCAACAGATGGCGATGTGTAGCTGTGCCCGCTCCAAGGCAGGGTAAAGCATGTACTGTTTATGTGCTAAGTGGATCTCTATATTTATATTTGGGGAAAATAACAACTCTTTTTCTGAAAAGGTTACACATAAAAATGCACATAACCACCATTATACCTCATGGCAACTCTAGGAGGACAGTGATTTGGAAAGGTGGCATTCTATATATGATGTGGTCCTTGTTCCGATGACCTGTGTTTTTTATCATTTGCCTTATAAAAAAGTGGAGAGTACTGTCTATTATTTGTTATCATGTTACCAACTTATGAAAGATAAGTTTCTAATGTTAGTTGTAAGTAGTCCTAGATATGTTATAGAATTAATTCACTGCTCTCCAAAAATCAGAGGCCTATGCCCCCCAGTGAATATAGTGCAGCACTGTATTCATGAGGGGGGATGGGGAGGCATGTAGGCATCTATACCGAACAGCAGACTAGGGCACAACATAGCCCTGTACTTATGGCCTGCATTGTGGCAGTGCTTCCTTATGCCCCCTAACACTGCTCTCTGCACTTTACACCAGATATTCCAGTGAACCAAGTGGTATTTAAATGATCAATAAGAGGGTCTTAGTAAATAACCCTTATGAATGTTAATTCTGCAACCTTAGTTGCTGGAGTGATTAAGCAGGTTTGGGACTAGCAATTCTGATTTCCGCCATAGCCCTATATAACACCTATAATATTAAGTTCTATCTCCTAGTTGTGACAGTTGTTACAAGATGTTAGGTTGGTGGTGGGCCCTAGAAAGCCCAGTCTGATAATATTTAACAATACAAATGAATTATAGCCTTTAGATGTGCTGTACATTAGTGCACTATATTTTTCACAGATAATTCCAGTATCATTTCCAACATGCTTTAAACAACGATAATAAAAATAGAAATCAGTGCTAACCTTGTTTTTTTTAAAGGAACAGTTAAGTGTAAAAATTAAAACTGTGTAAATATGCTGTGTAAAGTAAAAACTGTTTCTTATATAGTCAGTTAGACAATAATGTCATCTATAAAGGCTGCAATGACCAGATGTCTAACATAATATCCAGAACCCAACTTCCTCCTTTAAGACCCACCCCCCCTGAGTTCACTGATTGGTTACTGTGTGATAGCCAATAAGAGAGCTTCAAAGTAGGGAGCTGGCTTCTGGTTGTTATGTTAGACATCTGCTCACTCCATGGGATTTTTATGTTAACCTTGTTGACACAATATAATAATATATTGTCTTTTGAGTTCAAACCTCTCACTGTTGATCCTGCAGAAGGCAGAGAATACTTCCCTGGAAGGAATTTTACAATTTAACATCACAAGAAGGGGAAAAATTCATTCTTGGTCCAAAACACTGCAAACATTTCCAAGTCAGCACACGTCACTAGGCTTCGTAATGTGAAAAACAGGTGTAAATATTACGCGTTCTTTCTTAGAGGGACTTCCTACAAAACTTACTTACAAAGGTCTGAAGCAATGTAAAATAACTGCCGCAAATCTGGCATTCACATAGAGTAAAATAAAAAAGCCTTGATAAATTTGATATTTATTTTACACAGCTTTTTAAACAGTTTTTTCATAAAATTTCTTTTTACACAGCATAATAAGTATGCCCCTAAGTGTAAGCAATATAGAAATGTATATAATATATTTTGCAGAGAACTTCAGTCTTCAGTCTCTGTCCACCCAATCCACTATAATATGAGACAACATATTGCTTTGTATTTAAATGTTAAAGGAGAAGGAAAGGTTAAAACTAAGTAAGCCTTATCAGAAAGGTCCATCTAAATATACCAGTAACCCCTCAAAGTAATGCAGCTCTATTTCCTCTGTCAAAAGAAATACTGCATTTCTTTCCATCTATTGTGTACTCATGGGCTTCTGTATCAGACTTCCTGCCTTCAGCTTAAACCTCATTGCCCTGGGCAAGAGCATGCTCAGTTTGGGCCTCTCCCCCCACCCCTCCCTTCTCTACTGTAATCTGAGCCCAGAGCAGGGAGAGACTCAGGCAGGAAGTGATGTCACACCATGTTAATACTGCAGCTCCTATTCTAAACAAACAGAGAGTTTCTAGAGCTTTTTACTCAGGTATGGTAAAACATTCTACAGAATAAATATAGCATTCTAGCTTGCACTATTGCAGCTAATCTATTGGCAATAAAATGCCTCTGTATCTTTCCTTCTCCTTTAAAGCATTGAGAAGACATTAGATTACTGTCATAAATGCTGTGTGCTGTCATTTTGCAAACTGGTGTTAAAATTAAGGGGCTATTTATTAAAGGTCGATTTGTGTTTTTCCCAAAAAATCAAGTTTTGCTAGGGTAGTTTCACTAAAAACTCACAATTTTCAGAATAATAAAAAAAAATGTCAAGATTTATTATGCCCGAAAGCTGCATAAAGCCCAATTCTGAAATTACTCCAGCTAAAACCTGTCGAGGTCATGAAGAAGTCAATTGCAGAAGTCCCTTGAACCATTTGAAGATGTTTTTAGCCTTTGTCATTTTCAGGTTATTTTTGGTGGTTTGCGCTCGAAAAGTCGATCAATTCGAGGTTTTTTATGCTGACAACTCGATCAATTAGAGTATTCGATTCATTCGAGTTTTTTACATTCATGTTTTTCATTAATAACCAAACATGCGAATTGTGAGTTTATTCGAGGTAGAAAAAAACTTCACAAACCCCACAAACTCAACCTTTGATAAACAACCCACAAATTTTTTTTAAAAATGAAAAAAATACATTTTCTGTACATGAGTACATACTTTGATTCAGTTACTGGACTAAATCATAGATATTAAACATAAAGGTAAATATTTTGTATTCATTTTTAGTAAGTGCAGATGCTGTATTTTCATTTCATTGCTTCCTGATACTACTACTGCAGTCTTGGGAATTTAATATCACGTGAAAATCTATTTTGTAAGCCAAATTTGATATATTTATGGAATATTTAATGACTAGGAGAATAATTTGCCCAGTTAAAATAGTGTTGCCATTTACATTAGTCACTGCTATTATTTTTATACTGTATTTATAAAGCAACCAAGTATGCTGGAGCTCTGTTTTATGAATTATGGAGAACAGTAAGAGGGTGACAGAAACAAACAATTATTAATACTGGAACTGGAAGCATCAATGGAGACATGAGGTCAGAAAGCCCTACCTATAAGAGTTTACTATCTAGGCTTCTGTTGTGACGAAGTTAGTTCTTCTCCTTAGCTATAAAGCAGCAGCCAACCAAATATGACTGACCTGTAAATTTTATAATTCCCCGTCAGCTGCAGTAATAATATTAGAGTGTTCTTGGGCACCTACATAAGTGGAATAAACATAAAAATACTGAAATTATTACACTAAGAAACAAAGAAACTGCACAGACAAGATATTCAAGTCAAACTAGGGTTTGAACATTGTAAGCAATTAGAAGCAACGTTGCTTCATTGCTACCATTAGTAAGTGGTGGTGAGGGTTAGATGTCAATCAGGATAAATACCCAAGGTGGAATTTTGAGTTTCTGCTACCTTGCAGAGTGAAAGCACCCTCCTCGTTATAACAGAGGAAAACTTAAGGTGGCCATACACGGGCCGATAAAAACTGCAGACAGACCGAGTCGGCAGCTTATTGGCCCGTGTATGGGGGCCCCCGACGGGCTTCCCCGATCGAGATCTGGCCGAAAGTCGGCCAGATCTCGATCGGATAGGGTTAACGATCCCGTCGGATCGTGGCCGCATCTGTTCGTTGATGCGGTCCCGCGATCCGACTGCCCGTTTGCGAACGTGAAGGATCCGATCGTTGGGCCCTAGGGCCCACGATTGGATCAGCCCGATATTGCCCACCTCAAGGTGGGCATATCGGAGGGAGATCCGCTCGTTTGGCGACATCGCCAAACGAGCGGATCTATCCGTGTATGGCCACCTTTAGAAGATACACAGGCAAGACTGCCTTTGTAGGAGTAGAAGCTAATTTGTGTAGTTGAAATCATACAGCTTCTCAAAGGATATCACACACTATTTGTAAGTGGGGTTTGAATTGATTTCATAATCCTATAAGCAATCTACACAGGATCCTTATTTGACTACATACTTCTGTCTATGTACAGTGTGCATATATTTTTATTTCTATAGCGTGGCTGAATGTAAACCCAGTGCTCTGCATTAAAGCAATACATAAATAAAACAGATACAATAATAGAGTAATAGAAATAAGTAAAAATAGAATTACAGATGCAAGAGAATTCACTAAACAGAATGCTGTTTATCACCTTGCTTCTCTTACATATTCATTTTACAAATTATTGTGTAGTTCTTGGTTTACACTTTATGATATTACACATCATCAAACATCAGGAGGGGGGATATTCTGTTCAGAAAAGCTTCCAGCTCCAGTTGAGGGAACAAAGAACATGGAAGAACATTTCCGTTGATTGTATTCCATTATGTTTTAATTGGGCTACTGGCCCTGAACACTTGGGTTTTATTCTGCAGTGATGTTTTAAGCACACAACCCTGATGTTGCTAGACTGCAGTTCATGGCATGCTTAAACCACTGATAAAATATTGGTGTATGTTGTGATTTGTATACCAACAAAAGTTGGGTCAAGTTTTGGTTAAGCTAACAGAGTTTAAAGCCCATTGAGGATACACGAGAGGAAGGGGCTCCTGTCCTGAAGAGCTTATAGACTGAATGAATTGGCCTGTATACTTAAATTGTCCGAGCTGCCATATTTCTAATGCCTTTTGAAACTGAAAAAAAAAATGTGTAGCTTCCCATATTTATATTTCAAGTAAGGTGTGCGTGCAACAGAGGACACTGAATTCATTGGAAGCATCCCTGTGTTCTCAGTGGGTAACATAATATGATAAAATATGATAAATTCAGCTGTTATCCAAATATATAGTGCTGAAGCTATGGAAAACTAGATAAACAATCCATGTCATGAATTTATACATCAATGTAGATCATACCTTCAAATGCAAATACAGACTGACTGATGGAAAGAACAGGTATGGGCTCTGTTATCCAGAAACGTGTTATCCAGAAAGCTCTGAATTATTGGTTGGCCAACTTCCATAGACTCTATTTTATCCAAATATTCAAATTTTTAAAAAATTACTTCCTTTTTCTCTGCAATAACAAAACAGTACCTTGTACTTCATCCACACTGAATATAATTAATCCTTATTGGAAGCAAAACCAGCCTATTGGGGTTATTTAATGTTTAGGTGATTTTCTAGTAGACTTAAGGTATGAACATCCAAAGTAAGGAAAGATCTGTTATCTCGAAAACCCCAGGTCCGAGCATTCTGGATAACAGGTCCAATACCTGCACCGGACTGACTGTTGAAAAGTACCAGAACTTTAGTTAAGGGCATTTTATAGTAGCAAATTGTTTCATTTTGGGCTCTAGTGCAGATTTGGCACTGATAAATGTTCTAAAAAATCTATTCATGTCCAATACAATTTTCTTTGGTAAGAAACACTACTTCCTAAACTAACATAACGACATTGATATGTCTCAATGTTTTTACTTATTCATTTTACCCTTTTGGCTTTTGTGTTCCCCTAAAAACTGTTTATTTTTTCCATTGTGACTATTGGATCAGATGTTTTGACCACTAATTACACTGCTGAACCAGTTATTTTGTTATTTCATTGATTTGCACAATGTTTGTGGTTTTATTGCAATTTTATCAATGCATTAATGTTCCTTATGGTTTTTTTTAGCATAGCTTTGCAGTTTGGTACTTTGGTAAAAAATTATGTCTTTTCCCTTGTTTGATTCGTTTTTTGGTATTGCTATGCAAATTGGGCATCAAACTGTTCAGTAGACCACTGGCTTTCATATTTAGGGTGATTTTCTTCATATATAAAAATTATATGAAATGCAGTAAATTGCAAAATTTTTAGGTGATTTTTTAGAAAACTTTGCAGTTAGCTTATTTGGTGTAGAAATAGGTCTGTCCGCATGTTGGATTTTTAGATTGTGTACTTTCTAGAAATATGTGTTTTTCTGGATCTTTGTACAGTTAGGGGGTCTTAGGACACATAGGGGCAGATTGGACAGCCGAAAATTAGTTACCACTGCACTAATTCACTAAAATGCGAAGTTGTGTCCTGGGTGCCGAACACTGGCGACTTTTTACTTCAGCAGTGCGAGCATTTTAAATTACACTAGCGATCGCTTCTGCCTAGCGAAACTTCGTTAGTCCTCTTACGCTTAGGTCAATTTGAATAGGGAGGGTACATTAAAGTCGTATGGATGTCTTTATTAGAGACGGTGCAAATGCTTGAAGTGGCCACTTTTTATTATAAATGTCCAAGGAACCTGAATAAAGACAAAAGAGATCCTATAATGCCGTACACATGAGACACCCTAAAACGAATGTTTCATGCCCCTCAAATGTCAAATGTTAACCCAAACATTTTTAATAGTTAGGACTTTTGCAGACAATTCTGCTTAAAAAAAGGGCAAGTTGCCAGCGTTTTTACAACTTTAATGCATTTCCAGCAGACAGGATATGATGTAAGTGACATAAGATTGAGGAAGATCTAGCTTCATTTTAGCAGTTTGCCTGGTCTGAGGTGGTGAAGTCAACTCTGGAGAAAGAGGTAACGTTCTGTAAAATTCGCACGTTACTGAATTTGCGGACAAAGAGTATGAACGAACGCTGGCGATGATCCCCGTTCACTAGTGAATTGTCGCCTATACTTGTTGTTGTTGTTGATGTCCCTGCAGATGGGATTTATGGCGAAATGTCACTTCGCCCTTTAGTTTGCAGCTGAGTTGGCAGGCGTGAATATTCATATGCACTATTTTAATTTGGAGGCCATATATACCACATGATTTCGTAAACCTATGCATATTTGGCATCAAATTGTTCAGTATACCTCTGCTGTTCAAAATTAACTGGATCGTGGCAAAACTCGATAGAATTGAGAGAGAGCCCACATCACTCGAATTTTTCAGGCTTTTTTCGCAAAATGCTCAAAGTTTTTGAGTTTTGCCTGAAAAAGTCAGATTTTCAGGGTAAACCCAGCGCAGACAACGAAAACTTCGTAGGTGCCTCTCCCAGATGGTGGATTCTGGCTTTTTGCATTATCGGGATATAATAAATCTTGAAAATTTTGCCCCAAAAAACCCGACAAGATATATTTGAGGTATAATAAATAACCCCCTATGTGTATGTTTGTGACACCCACAACACAAGTATGTTAGTTTAGCGAGTCTCCCCATCTTATATTACAGTAAACAGAACAAGCAGTGACAATTTGACATGCTCATCTGATAATTATTAAACCACCTGTGCTCTGGCAGGGATATCTTTGTAACTAACACAGTTGGGGTTGTAAGGGAGAAACACACGTTTGCTCTTGACAACTACAATTCTTTGGTCGGGTGATCAGGTGTGCCCAGTGTCTGATTGGCCCACCGGGATACCAGGAAAACTCCCGGTGGGCCCAGGTGTCAGTGGGGCCTCCTGCTTCTAAACATTTGACCTATTTCATGGTCATTATCAATTTCTATGAGAATAAAGAAGCTAAATAGATGGATTAATAGATTATATTATGTAAAGAAAAGAGATTAGGAGAATAGAGGTTGAGTGAGGAGAGGAAGAATAATAGTACTGAGGGTGGGCCCCTGGTGTAAGGTTTTGGGTGGGCCCCTGGAGTTCCAGTTCGTGGGGGCCCCTGAGGTATCAGTCCCAGTGGCCCCAGTCCTACACTGGGTGTGCCTCTTTGTTTGCTAGTCAACCCAAAAATCTTATTTATAAAATCGGGACCTGTAATTCAGAATAACATTTGTTACCGCTGTACTAGTCAGAAGATCCCAAATGATATCAGTGTACCGTGAATATCAATTGGATTGCTAATTGGGCAGGGTTGAAAATTTGATCTGAGATTGCATCAAATCAGCCAAATGAGTAAGTGAAGGTGCACCACCATTATTCTCTACACATTCTGCCTCAACTAGGAGAGCAGTTGATAAGTGCCCACACTATGGTCCCTCTTCTGATATCTGTCTGACCCCAGGCTGATTGGTTGTTTGATGTTGACACAATTTAACACATTATTGTGTACCTCTATTGCACACAGTTTAGATGAAATGGAATCTTCAAAATATGTTTTGAAGATAAATTGATTAATATGATGTGGTTTGCACTGATTGGTGTTTCTGAAGACTCGAACAGTGCATCAACATGTTGGTATCCTGACTATGATCCCTGGAGGATCAAAACGCATTGATGTTTTGCGCTATGTAAATAAAGAGAAACTCACTATCGATGTAAGTCCATAATTGCTTTCTATGAGGGCTGTATATATATAGTTTTTGACACAGTCATAGATACATATAGAGAAATCCACTATCAATGTAAGTCCATAATTGCTTTCTATGAGGGCTGTGTATATATATATATATATATATTTTTTTTTTTTTTTTGACAGTCATAGATAAATAGACACATATAAACTACGGTATAAGAAATTCATACATATATGTAGAGAGATACACTGATATTTTTATCCAAATAATTATTAGATAGATCTTTTGCTGATAAGTGGGGTTTTTCATCTGCTGGATAGATTTTAAATACTTCTGGGCTTTCTGGCTGTGGGAAGCATACTCTCTCTCTCTTTGTTAATCAAATTCAGATACTGGGAAGGGTGTTGGTAGCACATAGATGTATTGTTTTTGTTCATCAAAGTATTGTTTAGCTCCAGCTAATTAATGAGATAAGATTTGTGTTCAGGTGTCAGACTGCAGGCACGTCCATATGTAGGATACAGAACAACAAATGCTCAAATGATAAGTTGTGTGCTAATATTGTCAGCACGATAGTTCGATGGATAATTACTACAGCCTGTTAAGTGGTAAACATTAGAACAAGAATAATTTATAATCTTACAGATCTAGTCATTCCACACTAGGAATATTGCAGACTAGTGCTTCGGTGTTCTCAGGATGGACACTTGCGGTTGAAGCGCCATTACCTGCGTGTTAAAAGAATAAGCTGTTCCATGTGGAGTACCCCTTAAGAACACCAAAGTGAGAAAATGTGGACAAATGAAAATGCTTCATTGACAATTGTAGATGTAGTGTAATGGGAAAGAACAACTTATCAGAACAGTGTGACCAGCACTTGGAGCAGGCAACAATAGTTATAGTAGGTACATTATGCATTATAATCTACAGTTTTTGTGTCCAGAGTCTTACTTACTTCCTTTGCTGTATGTATATGCAATGTTTTGGCTTTGCTCTGCTACAAAATGACACTTTTAAGGCTGTTTTGCTTATTTCCCCCTTCCCCCCCCCCCTTGCTGATTACATTTTCTTCCTGTAGTTCCTTTTTTGGGGCATTTGCTCTCTCTAGCTTATAAACTTTTATAAGGAAATGATTTACAGATTGGTCCCATAGAAAAATGACCAAACTGTTGAATATATATATATATATATATAGTGGTGAGCACAACTTTCCCTTGTTTTTTATATATATATATATATATATATATATATATATATATATATATATATATATATATATATATATATATATTATAAGGATATTATAAGTTACAGAGGAGTTTCATGACTTCATCACTTCTATTATCCTCATATTTTGCAACAGGGGGTACAAGATATTCATGGCTTTTGTGTATTATATAGTGGATAATGTACCCCCTACTGTAACATGGGGCATCAAATTTGGGCGCGTCGGCGTCCGTTATGGACGTGATGCGTCAAATTCCGATGCGCTGCGTCAAATTCGGCGGCCTGGGGGCCCCTGTTATAAGCGGTGCGTTCTGACGTCAGAACGCACCGTTTATAAGGATATCATTTACAGTCTGGTGCCATAGGGAAATGACCAGACTGTAGATTATATAGTTTATAAAGTACCCCTCTTGTAAAATATAAGGATATTATAAGTTACCGAGGAGTTTCATGACCATATAAAAACACGAGCCCGAAGGCCGAGTGTTTTTATACAGGTCATGGAACTCCGAGGTAACTTCTAATATCCTCATATTTTGCAACTGGGGGTACTTTATTTATTATAATACACAAGTTTCAGTGAGTCATGTGACAGAATCAGAACAGAATCAGAACTCACCGTTTATAACTGATGACATCAGCACTCACCGTTTATAAGGATATAATTTACAAGATATTCATGGCTTTTGTGTTTTATAAAGATACAATTTACAAGATATTCATGGCTTTTGTGTAATGTATATATATATATATATATATATATATATATATATATATATATATATATATATATATATATACAGGTGTGTGTAAAATGATTATTATATCTTTTTCCCCATGTTATAGCTTAGCTATGTACAAGTGCTTTTTTTACGTGTCATGAAGTTATGTGTACCTGTATATACTGTATATATTTACTGTATATATATATATATATATATATATATATATATATATATATATATATATATATATATACACACACATAAATATGCTTGTAGCAACTGCCCTTTTGTGTGCCTTTTATAGTTGAAAGCATGGGGGAAGGGAGAGCGGCTGGTAGAGCATGCTTTAGAGAAAGATGGGCTGGATCATGTTTCAGTCTCCCCTCCTCAAAAGAACAACAAAATGAGTTTGCTGTGTCAACTCCCCTTCTGCTCTGAGTTTGAAACACACTCAATAGCACTGAAGAATTTAGCAGCAGCTATGGATTTATCAGGGCAAGCAGTTGACTTTTTTTTGGATATAACTGAATGACCCCCAAAGCTAACCTACATGTGGATTGCTACTTTGTGCTTTTGCAGGTAACAAGATTCTCTCTATTGTAACAAAAAAAAGGATCTCTCTGTACAGAAAGCAAAATGTATCCATCACAGATTTTTTTCCTCTATGGACAGTTGCTATAATTGTGGAACGGAAACAGTAGTGACTCACAAGTGTGCGCCGGCCATTCTGTCGATAGAGTGGCTAAAGCACGGGCTGAGGGTAGATTGTGTCAATTTGGGTCTCCCTCACATGGCCACAGTAAACAGGAGGTCGGTGTCATCCTGTCTTAATTGAAAGATCACAAATGCTGAGTCTGAAGGACTTTTAAAGGTTTCAACACCCTTGTTTGGCAAGCTTATGGGGGAAGAAATCAAACAGGGAACCATCGTGCTAATATCAAAAGATGAACATTGGTAGATTCTGGGTAAGGTTGTGGGGAGGAAATGTTGAAATGTGATGTAAAAAGATGAGCTAAAGGGGGAGATGAAAAGGAGGAACTTCAGCAAGACTACTGTAATGTAATCTGATAGTTGGGGCAGAGTTTAAAATCAGCTTGCTACTCTTGCCTGCACATTCCTTCCCCCTCTCCCTGGTAGAAAGCAGCTTACTGTACTGTAGCTGGAGGCAGTCTATGTCTATGAAGCTGCAGTGCAGAGCAGGGAAGGACACAGCCAGGTTACTTGTGTGATCCACTCCACAGCTTCAGGGCAGCCCAGGCTTCTGCTTGCTATTGTACAGATGAAAAAATGTGAGGGCTTTATGTGGGAAGCCCTGAGTAGGGAAGCGATTTATATAACCCAAACTAGAAGGCAGGCAGAAGTCCTTGTCAGCAGACATTGCTTTGGGGTTGGTTCTCATGCCAGTCACGTCTACCCTTTGGAACAGAGAACAGCAACACCGGGGCTTCATCAAGTGATGAGAACAGACGTCAAACTGCCCTATGAATATTGATGTAGAGGCTAGTCTGCTTTCGTAGAGGAGCAGAAGGAAGCAAGATGGCTGCCCTTTAGGATTTGTTAGAAAGGAGCCCAGACTCTGTATGCTGGATTTCTACAAGGCTGAGGGACATTAAGAGGTCAGAGTGCTATATTTATGCCCATACCTTCTTACATATTCATGTCTTCTCTGTTTCTGTTTCACACATACCACTTATTAAGAACAAAATCTGTTTTTGTAACATGCAACTGTACAGAGGGATAAATAATCTGATTCTCTTTTCCAACATGGCTGACAAATATAGTTTACATTTAAATAACAAAACACGTACTTTGGTAATGCATTTGTTTATATGAGATGTATGGTTAGCAACCTACTGTATATGACACTATTAAAACTCTATAGTTAACTGTGAAAAATCGTTGAGCAGCTGAGTTGAATTTCCAGTTTATTAAGTACAGGTATATAGATTTCTAATATTGTAGGAATGCCTACTATTAACTTGACATGCAACATAAATGTGTTTTGCTTTCCTTTGGTAATCCAAGTCTTGTTCATGTTATTGGGGACATCTAAATACATTTTTTATAAATGTAAGAATTTTGCTCAAATATTCATGTTTTAAATGCAGTGTAGCAGGCTCTTGGTATATACTTTTAAGACAGAGCAGCCAGAGAGAGACAGACATCTGATTTCTTTCTTGTTGCAGCACTGCCTGTGTGTAAAACCAAACATTCGGCATTTGTTTAAGGTAGATCTGCCTTTGTGTTGCTAGTGAATCAGCTTGCCACTAGATAGCTGCTGAATGACAAGCAGACACAAAGGCAGACACAGGCAAAGAGACACAGAATGAGAGAGAGACCTTAGGAGACGGCTTGGAGTTTTGAGACCACAAGGTCAGAAGCCTGAAAGGAAATGAAACCCAGTCCAGGACAGAAGAAGTTCTGCCATTTAAAACTGGCATTTTCCTCTTTTTATTTCAAATGTATAATTTCAATATATTATATTGTAGAAATGTGAGCATCAAACATTAAGGACAATGCTTAACATTAAGAAGTATATTTGTATATTTACTGTCTATTGTGCAGGAAAAAAAATCTGTGCTGTTTTTAAATTGTATGATCTCTTTGACAAATAAATTAACAGTAGGCATCAACAATGGCTGTCATAACATTGTGTGAATAGGTGCAGTGCGTGAAATATATACCTATATATACCCACAGCTGTATGTTATCTTGTTTTGCCATCTTTGCATAGTGGTATCTTACATTTGTATATAGAAAAGCAGACATCTTTCTGCCCTCTACAAGTTGTGTAGCTTTAACTAAACCTCTATTAAGCCATAGAGGTGCTAAAATGCCTAGGCTTTAATGATGAAGGTTTTACTAGTGGTCTCTTTTCTTGAAGACAATAGGAGAATCTGTTTCAGAAGGTTGTTCCATTTGCATTGTAATGGCTACCTGAAATGCTTGGGAAGTAGTTATGTGGATTTCCCTTGTGTATAACCATGTTCATAGCAGCTCTCTTTTATTTATCTAAAAACAAACACTGGTATTAAATGCCCATTGGTTCATTGTCTTTACAATGAAGAAATTAAAAATGACCTAAGGGGAAAAAGGGAAATACTGGACAAGTTAATCCTTAATGAGATGACAAAGATGAAGAATGAATGAATTACCATCAGCAATTACCAACCTACCCTACTGATAAGTAGTTAAGATAGCTGAACCTGTTTAAATAGCAGATAAACGTCTTCTAATAACATCTAGGAAGCAAGGCCTTGTTTCAGCTTTCCTCTTGCCCCACAGAGGAGAGCTGAATATGTGGTGCACCAACCTGTTACACTTTTCCTGTAGACCAGAGTTGGGCTTCCTCCATTCAGTAACTTCTTGTCACATTTACTCGGAACGGAAAATTGTATTGCCTACGAGGTTGCTATGAGTCAGAAGCCTTACAGTTCTGTTTTTAGCTATTACACGATGAGATAGGAAAACATTGGCGCTTGAGTCGTCATAATGTGACTAAATGTACTCGTATCTCATTTAGTCCAAACTAAGGCAGTCTATTTAAAGACTAATAAGTATACCTGTGTCCATAAGCCTCCAGTGAAGTCTGTACATGATATTCTAACAGTTCTTGTTCATAACGGAACTTAATGTTGCTATCAATAGTAGATCTGGTATGGTATATGTTTGCCACTGACTGGCAAAAAGCCAAAACACTGGAATTGTTTTGATGCAGTGCGCATGGTCATAGACTCAAGCACGACAACTTTATTTAAAGAACAAGCACCACGTGCTGGCTCAGGACTTATTGTGACATAGAGAGGGATATTTTTGGGTTGTTTGTTACCACTGAGGTTGTACCAGGCACATGCATTTCTACAGAAACCAATATAAAAAAAACCAAAGCCTTCAATTGGCAAAAATCATCTGTCAAGTCGTCAATTTAAAGTTTAATATCAGATATCTATTTTCAGTGAGCAGAAGTTCTAAACCTCATCCCAACGGTTTAGATCATATGAGCTCATTTTGTGAATGACCTTATTATTCACTTATTTATATATTTATATATATATATTTTTATCTAATTTTTTTGCCTAAACTGATGCTGCAAAATATGGAATATACAATGAAAATATAACAAGCCGGTTTTTAGTATTGATTCTTTTTCTTTTTTTAAAAAAATTTGTTTTTATTAATTTTCCAAACATATACAACATTTTGTGGATATCACATATATCCAATTGAGGATTTATGATATTCATTGTAGTTACATGGATTGGATCATTTTAATATTTAAACAAAATTAGCATAATAAAGTATATTCACAGAAACAAAGTCAGAGATTTACGTTGAGGTTGCACAAGTTATATTCATTTTACCTTAAGTAAGAAGCTATTGGTACGGTGACTCCTGGGGGGGATCTTGTAGTCGTTCCAATTTGGATAAAAGCGTTTTGAGCATATTGATTTCTTTCTTGTAGTAATATGTTACCTCTTAAAGTTTCTGAGTCGTACCATGTTGTGTCGTGGAAGGTATAGGTTGTTAGGTGTCGGAGTGATTGTGGGAGGCTATTAATGTATGTACTCCAGATAGAAAAAAAGATAGCTTTGATTCTTGAGTCAGGTAAAATTGCATGCTTAATATTTGAAACAAATATGTTATTACCCTTTATGCTTTTTATGTAGCTTGACATTCCACAGCACTTTACAGAGATATTGAACAAGAAAACATTCAGTAGCCATGCAAAATATTATTTATGTTGTTGGTGACTAGGTTCGAGTATTAGCAAATATATTTTAAAGTGCTAAAAACAAGTTAAATATCATTAGTTTGACATTAGTTAAGATTTGCATAATGAACAATTAGTTGTTTTTGTGCTTCTGCTTTCTCCTGTTGTCCTAGTGTGTCAGTCTGCCTTTGTAAGCAACTGTACCAGAAGCACCAGTGCCAAAATTCCATACCTCCATTCCATACAGTTTCGACTTTGACAGCTCAACCTGCAGTAACGGGTTTGTTACTGAAATGTCCCGAATTCTCTTTGATCTCCTGCACTGAACAGCCAGAAAAAGATAAATGAGTCCAAAAGCCTCTAGGGAATTTATTTTGGTTGAGCTCACCACAGTGATTAAATATATATTACACATCTGCTAGGAAAAATGAGGCCTCACTGTTCAGTGGATCATTTCTGTGAACCTCTTGTCATTTACTTTAGCAAGTATGTCTAAATTCATTCCTGCTTGTCCCCCCAATAAATCATGCACATCACAGTGAGCATGGGTACACCAAGTGGCATATTTTATAACATATTCAGTGCACTGGTGTGCATCCATAAAGAAACATCTATCTATACATAACCAAGCCTGTTTGGGTGGCTCAGGTGGTGCTATATATATATATATATATATATATATATATATATATATATATATATATATATATATATATATATATATATATATATATATATATATATATATTTATATATATATATATATATATATATATATACATACCTGTACGGCTGTTGATAATACATGCAAATATATGCATTTATTATTCATTAATATCATTACAAATTGCAGTGAGGCAATAACCTGGAATGGTTTGGTTTTCATCACTTTCGATTACTTTTTTTTATCTGTGTTTACTGCTCTCACCTTATCTGTTGTTATAGAACTTTTTTGGCTTTTTTTGCCACAATTAGATTATGACTAATTGAGTGATCTCTAGATATTGTGGCATGCCCTTTACAGCCAGTCATGCTTTGTTGTGTTGTACCAATGAGAGTAACTAATAATCAGGAATTTGTGGCCTCTCTACACGCACATGGCTACATTGTTTACAAAAAGGCAACCCAGAATTCTCTGGTACCATTATGTAAGCTAGAAGAAGTTGAATGATTTCACGTATCATCTGTTGTACGTGGTTTTTTTGGTTTGTTTGTTTATTTGTTTATTTATTTTTGTATGGACCCCGTGAGATGTCAGATTTTGGACTCCAAAGTGACAATCACTGTAAGACAGCTCAGTGGTCAGGTTACTATTTGGGGAAGCTGAGTTTTAATCATGTTTTGCACAGCCTTCCAAAGCAACACTAAGCACCGAGGCTTAGAAGCAGGTCATCTGCGGTGAGCCATAAATAGAATCTTAGCAGAATCACAAACAAGTAGTAGTAATAATTTAAATGAACTAATTGTGGCTGTTGTGCAAGGTTTAGGGGTGCTACAGACAATAAAGGGACACTACTGCACTCATTGTTGGCATATTTATTTAGAGAAAACATTGGTATACCAGTATCAGGTTTAAATTAGCCACTAAGTTTTTCCATGTTAAGTTCATGGCAATATAAATACTTTTCTTTATGGCTTGCTCTTCCCTCTCCCAGGGGGACATTTTATAACTATTTTACAGTATGTCATCGTAGTGGTGGGATGCAGCCTTTACCTACAGATATTTAGATGAGCCACCCACATGCATACACCTCTGTGACATTAGAGAGGTAACCTTGCTGTTAATGCTGGGGTAAAAAGCAAAAAGAAAAGCAAAAGGAGTGAGCCCCTAGGGTTAGGCAAGTATTTACACTACTATAAGCTTTGTTTTAAAAATAAAAAAGGCTTCCAGATTTTATATTTTTTCTGCCTGGATAAAGCACCCAATCACACAGTTTTAAACTTTGGGAGGGGGTTTATTTATACATTTAAAATCTGTGAAACTTTTTTAACCACCAGCCATGAAACTATTTTTTTTTTGCAGTCTTCTCAAGACTATGCGTTTTTTAAATTCCTGTCAGCCTGCCATTACTAGTTGCATGGGAATGGGAAATGCTAAGCTCAGCTGATAATAGCAACCTTTTAACTTGTAGCTGAAAGTCTAGGCAACACTTATGGCAGATTCAAGGCAAATCCAAATACAGCTGTATTTGCCTTAGCCTGCGTGAGATTGGATTCTTTTGCAGAAGAATTATTGCAGTTATCGCCCATGCCTGGCTAAGTGTTTGTGTACCAGTCATTAAGGGACAGAGGGCTAGTTTGCTGCTTGTACTTTGCCCTGAGCGTCACGTGTTCTTCAAGTGATATTGCTGGCTGTTACCTTGTTTGCTCTTGCTTAGGTGATCTTTCCATGGAGGCACAGCAAATTGTTTGATTGTTGTTTGAATGGAATAAGAGACTATTTGATTGACCGGTGGCAGTATAAAACGCTAAATATATCATTTTCTTTTTCCCATCTTTCTTCGATAAGTTATACTTGTTGATTAATAATATATTCATGCATCCTTACTGAATGTCAGTATTCATTATAAAATGGCTGTACATAGTTTGCATTTACTGGAAAATGTCAATTTGTTCCTTATAGTAAAACTGTAATTTTCATCGCTTCCAGTTGGTTGTCAGGTGAGCCGAGAGTCGTAGTTAAGCTCAGCCACAGACCGGCAACCGTTTCTTAAATCATGGAGACAGTTGTAAACGAAAGTAGCCAGTGGCATAATCACGAGTTTCAAGTATTCCATTTTGGCAGATAATTCACCCTTACGTTTAAGGGGCCTGCTGTCCTTCAGACAGAAAGAGAGAGTTAAAATAAACTCTGGCATCATTGCATTATTATGTGTGCCAGAGGTGACTCGACAAATACGACTTTCTAGGTCAGTGTGACGCCCATTCACGTGGTGGCGCGCACATGGCTACAGTGTTTACAAACATGATCCGATCCCAGCAATCCTGAACGGAACTAAGTGGATACCGCAATCCTCTTAAATGTTACAGGTGTTCGGCATTTTCAGAACAACGACGATTAAACCCCTCATTGTCACCGCAATCAAATTGGAAGCCATTTAAAGTGTTCGTTTATCGAGACCGTTGTATTTATTTTGGTGATCATGTCGATATTCCGTAACTTACCGTAAATAGATAGCTAGATCTATATTTATAAATGTGACTTCCCGATGAATTACATGATTTTATAGGAGTTCTGTTATTTAGAAATCACCTATTTTATAAAGTTCTACAGTGTGTTCAGTTCTTGACCTAAGAACACAGAAGCTATTCATTCTTCAGTAATCGTTAACCAATAGCGTTCCCTTACGAGATTTTTTTTTTCTTGTATGCTGCAGAGAGATGAATTAGCTGAGCTGCCTGGAAATGCCGGTTGTAGGATTTGCTGGATGTATATATTGCGCATGTGTTAGGAGGTCACCTTAGGACAGTAGGAAAATAAAAGCACGGGCAACAACGTCATGCTTTCGTGAGCCTCGACACAGTTGGCTTAAATAACTTGCTTCTGTAAGACCAACGGGATCTTTGTCTGCAGATAGAGGAATAAATCGATCTTAGGTTATTCAGTGACCTAGTGGAGAAGCCCTGATCGGAGTACTGATCTTTCTTTCAGGTTGAAGAGTTTGTCAGCAGCACCAGCTTACATTAATTACAAAATGGCACCCCTGCACTTTTATTTCTCTGTATTAAACTTTCCTGCAGTTCTGTAAGTTTTTAGTGTTTTCCATGTCTGGCCCAATTATTGAAACCAGGAACTTTTCCTTATAAACTCAGGCTTTACATGTAAACTGACATTTATACAGTATATTTTATTATCTGAACTGACCTTTTTGATTGTGTGCATCCACACCATAATGCAGAAATCCCAAAATTATTAGCACTTTTTTGTTAGGGCTTCCTAAAAGGTTTTTAGTGTCAGATAAGAAAAATCCCCATATGTAATAAATGGCACTAAGTTTGCCCAGGAGCTGTAACCCATAGCAACCGATAAGAAGTTTGCTTTTAAACAAGTGACCAGAAAATGCTACCTGCTGATAGGTTGATATAGGTTACTGCTCATGGGCAGTCTTAGTGCCTTTAATTAAATATCCCCCAAATTGTTTTATCCAAAAAGATTTGATTTTCCTTAGCACCTTTTATTACATAACCCTGAATGTTTGCAAACCACCTAGTATGTAAACAAAAGAACAATGCATAGAGCTATTCTGAGTGTTTGTCACCCAGGTAGTTGCTCTGTGGACAGGGGACAAAAAAACCTCAAAATTGTTCCCTTTCACTTGTGTTGAGATTACCTGCAAATACATTGATCTGTCAGGCTTGAGAAGAAGATGCAATGTCACTGCAGTCAATTGTCATACACATACGTGGGGGATTTCAAGCCTTTTATCCCCCTGCCCATGGAATTACCAGGGACAAAACCATCTCTGCCTCCAGCCTTTACCCTTATATCTGTTCAGGAATGTTGCTTCCCAGCAGTAGGTTCATGCAGTAGAGTCCCAGTTTCTAAAAAATAAGGTGCTGTTTAGAACAAAAGGTTATGGCCTCATTTATATATAATTGCATATTATTTATGTTTTTAACCTAAGGTCAGTTTTAGAACTGAGACGTTAAAGTGACTTAATAAGGACTGGAGGACATTTTAAGCATAATCTATTGTTTGCTTAAAAATTTCAAATCCAGCAAGCTCTTAAAAATACAGTATAAACATGAAAACCCGTCATTCAAGTACCGTCGCCCAGCATTTATATCTATTGTCTACTAGGTTTTTCTTTTTTTTTGATTTTTACAATAAATGAAACATAAACCCACAGACTTTAACCTTTTAGTGAGGGGCATGCTGGAAATGATGCACCTAGGGAAAGTCACAAATAGGGGCACATTTACTTAGCTCGAGTGAAGGAATAGAATAAAAAATACTTCGAATTTTGAATGTTTTTTTTGGCTACTTCGACCATCGAATTGGCTACTTCGACCTTCGACTACGACTTCGAATCGAACGATTCGAAGTAAAAATCATTAGACTATTCGACCATTCGATAGTCGAAGTACTGTCTCTTTAAAAAAACTTCGACCCCCTACTTCGCCACCTAAAACCTACCGAACCTCAATGTTAGCCTATGGGGAAGGTCCCCATAGGCTTTCTAGCCAATTTTTGATTGAAGGAAAATCGTTCGATCGATGGATTAAAAATTAAGTAAATGTGCCCCATAATGTCACCATTTTCCAGATTACGATAAGAATAGTATTTTAGTATAACAAGACTGTAACATTCTTGATGTATGTATGTATGGTGTGATTGGTCCAAGCATTGATTAAGTTCAGGTTATTTCTAAACCCCTTCATTTCAGTTGTATACACATGACCATAAATAATTTACAGCAGGTATTTCCAACTCTGTTGTACAACCATTCCTGCCTAAGCCCGTCCTTCTAATGAACTGGACTTAGGAGCAAGCAGTAGCTTGGCTAAAGATGTAACCTATTAGTCCTATTAGAAGCATTAAAATGTGACATATAGATCTTCTACTTAAAGGGGTTGTTCACCATAAAATCTACTTTCTGTATGATGTAGAGTGATATTCTGAGATAATTTGCCATTGGTTATTAATATTTTTAGTTATTTAGCTTTTTATTCAGCAGCTCTTCAGTTTGCAATTTCAGCAATCCAGTTGCTAGGGTCCACATTACCATAGCAACTATGCACTGATTTGAATAAGAGACTGGAATATGAATAGGAGAGGGCCTGAATAGAAAATAATAAAGTAATAAAAGAGTAATAAAAAGTAGCAATAAAAATACATTTGTAGCCTTACAAAGCATTTGTTTTTAGATGGGTGACCCCCATTTGAAAGCTGAAAAGAGTCAGAAGAAGAAGGCAAACAATTCAAAAACTAAAAAGAAAAAATGCAGACCAGTTAAAAAGTTGTTTAGAATTAGCAATTCTATAACATACTAAAAGTTTACTTAAAGGCGAACCACCCCTTTAAAATGAATGTAAACATTAAATAAACCCAAAAGGATTGGTTTGCTTCTAATAAGAATTAATTATATATTTTTGGGGATCAAGTGCAAGGTACTGTTTTTATTTTTTCAGAGAAAAAGAAAATCAATTTTAAAAATCTGAATTGTTTGATTAAGTAAATCTATGGGAGCTGACCTTTCTGTAATATGGAGCTTTCTGGATAACGGATTCCATTCCTGCAGTACAAAAATAAAATACATATAAAGTCATGTGTATTAACATACATTTCTTTTCAGTTTTTGAAGTATGTATTAATTATGTTCTTATTTGTACGAATACAATAGTTGCATGTTTTTAAATAAGAGCTGTGTTAAACTTTTGGTAAATAAGTTGTGACAAGGTTCAATGGTCATGCAAAATTGGGTGAAAGGTGCAAATGGTTTACTATGTAGTTACAATTTCTTGGCAACATTTATAATTAAAGGAAAAATATACCCATAAAAAAAACAAATACTTTCATTTTCTTTTCACGGGTTTGAATTAAAAGGGCTGTTTTATAGAATAATTCCAGCTAGACTGATTTACAATACTAAAACTGAAATTGAATCTATTCAGTGGTATCACAGTTGGGTTTTTTGTGCAGACTAAAGTTTCACAACCAGGTTGTTGAACCAAAGTTTTGCTTTGCTGGAACCGGTGTTTCAGGTCACACTTACTTGTTTGACTTCAATTGTTTTGCAGCCATAGGTAGATGACACATTGCCATTTCGCGGCATGGCTCTATGCTAAATAAGTTTGTGACAACTCTTTTTTACTTTACAATTTGTGCTCGATAATGCTTAGTCTTATCAGTTTGGATTTGATTGCAATTTTGTCCTAGCAGCAGAATGTTTCCTTTCCTTCAAGATGAATATCACCACCTTTGCCTCTCTCGTCCTCCATCGGATTGATAAAGGGTGAGAAGCAAACGGTGGTGATATTCATCTTGAAAGAATGGAACCATTCTGCTGCTAGGACAAAATTTCAGTCAAATCCAAACTGATACGACTTTGGAGTCAAAGTCTTACACGTACGTCTTATAATTTGGATCGGAGCATCTGATTACATACAGGTGACATGCTACATCAGTGATTACTTGCGCATCCTTGCACAAAATCTATAGACCTTAGATTACCTTTCAATATTGGGTGATCAGGAGAGGGAGTATTGCTTTATGGAATAAGCCAGGCCTGTGATCACATCATATCATCTGACTGTAGTGCAGAATGGAACACTTGTACTCATGGTCTGCAAACAGTCGTTGGCCTGAACAAAATAAAATCCTGCATAACAAGTTTAACAACAGACACACCTAAATACTTACTTCTGCCTTATGCAATATGCCTTTGTTATTAGTGTAAATCATTACAGGGAATTTGAGCCCATGCACGTAAACAAATGCTAGGAAGGTCATCCAAAAACGCAATGGTTTTCTGAAGCAGAGAAATTGTTCCAAAGAAAGACCCCAAGGTCAGGGTAATTTTCTAAAATTACTTGTGAAAGGAGTTGCTTTGTTAGCTGCATTGGTGCTGTGTTAAAGCAGTACAATTAAATCTTACTAAGGGATAGTTTTACTTTGTAACCATATTTAGATGCTTGATTTCTTAACACAACTGCTTTTATGAAATATTTATTGCTGAATTATACAACACATACGTCTTCTGCGTATCGCTAGTTCTGGCCCTGATTATAGTTTCCTTGTCCTTTAATTTTGCATCTTAAATTTATTTCTCTATTGCACTTTAATAAACCTTTATTATGTGTTGTTAGTTATCTGTTAAATCATCCTCAAAAAGATATTCCAACATGAAGCATGTGGGATATAAGCTATACACTTTGAGTGCATGGGGGGGTTAAATGGAAGTACAAGTACTTAAGGCTTCTAAATATTGCAGCAATTTATTGTTGAAATAGATGGTACCCAAACTATCACACCCCACTGCAAATTGCAGGTATTTCTTACAATTCCATGACCTCCAGGAAATCTTTAGCAATTAGGGATGCAGTTAGTGTAAACCAGTTAGGGTAAGCAAGGGTTAAAAAGAACTATTACAAAAAAAAAATAGTCGTTTGACGAAAAGCCATGTGATTTAAAGGATTAGGTTCAGCTAGGCACTTGCATTCAGCCAAATTGGAAGCCTTATAAAAAAAGCCAAATCCCAGTCAAATTCTGGATTTAGTCAATCCCTACTAGCAATTTGTAGCTTTCATAAAACCTCCACTGTTCCATAATGTCTGTCTACATTAAAAGATATGTTCAGTGTAGTAGTTACAGGTATGGGATCTGTTATCCGTAAACCCATTATCCAGAATGCTCTGAATCATGGGAAGGCTGCCTCACATTGACTCAATTTTATGCAAATTTTATGCAAATAATCCAAATTTTTAATAATGATTTTCTTTTTTTCCCTCTAATTATAAAACAGAACCTTGTACTTAACCCAAATTAAGATGTAATTAATCTTTACCAGAAGCAAAACCAGCCTATTAAATTTAATGTTTACATGATTTTCTAGGGTATGAAGATCCAAATTATGGAAAACCGCATGTCCCGAGCGTTCTGTATAACAGGTCGCATACCTGTAGTCAGAGCTTGATATTAATAAATAAAAATGCACCTACATCTAAATGCTATAGCTGTGTTCATAAGAGTTGACTCTCCACAGAACTATAGAATGTAAACCTCTCCATAGGAGATTAAAAAAAATATTTTCACTTTATAGCTGGTCCTTTAATTCCTTACATTTTTTTTTAACTTGGCAGAAAAGGAAATGGGCGTGTAAAACTGAACAAAACTCTTTTGCATGGGATATTGTACAAGCTATTTTTAGCAACTTTCACATAAAATGGGAAGTGATTGATAGAGAGGTATGTGCAGCCTCCAACCTGCAGTGATAACTCATTAATTCATTCATGATGTAGCGGATGCGTCCCTACGTGAACTTTTAAAGCCATAATCACTTTGCCTGTTTCTGCTCTGTCCGCTAGCAGAAGTATGCACAAATGAGCTGTAGAGACCACGTTTATGCATCAGCAAGCTGTCAGATGTCATTTACGTCTCTCTACAGATCTACAGGATCAAAACATTTTTCATATAAAATAGGATTTTATTTTTACAACTTTTAGATCTTTTGGTGATTTTAACTTATGCTTCATAAAGTAGCTCCAAAACAAGGCACCAAAACACCCAAAACCATCCCCACTGACTTCAGTGTGAATCACTGGTAAGCTTTTGTATCTAGCTGCCTTATAAGTTAAGGGTCAGGACACAAGCTCAGATTCGGGGGAGATTAGTCGCCTGGCGGGATGGCACTCGGAGCGCTTCAGTTTGCGAAGTTGTCCAAAGTTTCCTCGTGAGGCAACTTTGTGCGACTTCAGAAAACGAAGCGATCCGAGTGCCATCGCGCTGGCGATCTACATTCTAGCTGGCGGGAGGCAGTTCGGGGAGATTAGTCACCCCGAAGAAGAAGAAGAGGCTTGTCGCCAGGCGATTAATCTCCCCGAATCTGAGAGTGTGCCCTGACCCTAATGGGGATGTTTGATACTACTGGAAAACCAGCTGTATACAAGGTAGACATGATTATTATTTGTTTCACTTTTTTTTCCTGCCCTGGAAATGACAGTGACCATTATTAATTCTGGATATTTATTGGAGTATTTATTATAATGTCTGTAAACAAAATAGTGATGCCTCTCAGTAGTCAGTAAGTCTAGGGAATGAATTCCCTGAAAACTGCCATATGTTCGGTAGCTGTGCCTCATTGCCGGGACATCATCACTTTTTGGAAGGGCTAGCTAGCTAGCTGGCAGGAGGCAGTTCGGGGAGATTCGTCACCCTGAAGAAGAAGAAGAGGTTTGTCGCCAGGCGACTAATCTCCCCGAATCTGAGCGTGTGCCCTGACCCTAATGGGGATGTTTGATACTACTGGAAAACCAGCTGTATACAAGGTAGACATGATTATTCTTTGTGTCGGTTTTTTTTCCTGCCCTTGAAATGACAGTGACCATTATTAATTCTGGATATTTATTTATTGAAGTATTTATTATAATGTCTGTAAAGAAAATAGTGATGCCTCTCAGTAGTTAGTAAGTCTAGGGAATGAATTCCCTGGAAACTGCCATATGTTCGGTAGCTGTGCCTCATTGCCGGGACATCATCACTTTTTGGAAGGGCTAGTATTTCAAATCATTGACTGCATTCAACTGTTCTGTAGATCACTGTGACATTCTTTTCTTTTAAAGCAGAGCCTGGTTAGGGTAAGATGGACTAAAAGGAGCCAAAAAGCCCTTCACGTGCAAGACATGCAGCATAATGCCTTCTGAAAACAGAAGATATTACTTGCCTCTTGTCATATAGATAGCACTGCCTTAATACCAAAAATGAGAGTATTGCACATAAAGGACTTTTTGGATCCTTTTAGCCTGTCTAACCCTAACCAGGCTAGGTTCTCTGCTTCTCCACTCCACAGATCCTACCCACTCGGAAACCATGTTCCAATATCACTGATGAGATTTAACAAGATCGAAACAGGCTGTCTGCAAGTTTGGATATATGGCTTTGAACTTTTAGGCTTTATCTGTGCTATAAAACTAGCGATTCTGGATGCATAGTTGGCCAAAGGGACATAAAGGAGTGATTTGCATGTCTCCACCCATGATTCCTTATGTAAGAGTTAAACTCTCATTTTTGGTATTAAGACAGTGCTATGTATATGGCACAAGGCAAGTAAATCCCTTCTGTTTTGAGAAGGCCTTATGCTGCATTTCTTTTTAAAGAAAGCCCTGTTTTTTAGTACAACCAAAAAAAAACTGGAATAATCTAATCAGGGTTTGGCAATTTAATGCCTGTGCTGGCATGTTTTGTCAGCTTGTGTATGTGTCTTGTAATACAGATGTACAGAGATCATCCCCTTTGGCTTGGCTTTTACCTTTAGGTGAGCCAGTACTAGGCATCTGACAAGCTCAGCTATGCATGGTATTAAGGAGCTGGCATGTCTCCCTTTAATGAGTAATCAGACATTCTCTGCTTGCCCTGGCCAAGTTCTGTAATAATGACTCATTTGACTGACGCCGTTTTGCCAAACCAGAGATACGGTGCCCATTTGGCAACAACTGTGTGTAATCAGCTTTGCAGTTGTACCTACTCTATGGATAAACACTCTGAATCATTCTGAATGTTCAGTGATTCACTATAATAGCGTTTGAAGGGCAAGTAAATATTCATTTGTATAAAAAAAATTGCATATTGTATTAATCATATCCACTGTTTATTGCTTATAAATTGCCTTGGTAGTTGGGATGCAACGAATCCAGAGTTCTGTTCGGTATTCGGCCATGATTCAGCCCTTTTCAGCGGGATTCAGATTTGCTGAATCCTTGTGCCTGGCGGAACCCAATCCGAATCCTTAAATCATTTGACTTTTTCTCTCAAAAAAAGGTAAAAACATTTTTAAATGCACACGGGGCTCTCTTTTACTCTCCCCCTCACTGATATGCACATGCAAATTAGAGTTCGGATTTTTTTAGGTATACGGCAGAATCTGGGGTACGGCCGAATCCAAAATAGTGGATTTGGTGCATCCCTACTTGGTAGTCAGTCATGCCCTTTTGCACCATTACTAGAATATACTGTAAGCACTTCAAAGATTTTCTTAATAATTAAGATCTCAGTGCCCTATTTCTTTTATTCTTGGTGATAACCGGAGGGCAGGTATACATATCTATGAAAATGTAATGTGGTTTATTTCATCTATATGTTTAAATAGCATTGTTTAAACATTGATTTCAAATGATGAGAAGGTATTTTCGGATGTTTTGTTGTGCACAGAAGAGGTAACAAAATGCCTCATCTGAAATGAACCTTAAAGAAACCCTCCCTATTACTTCCCCTTTCTTCTAAAGGAAGTCATACAAGGTATCAGCTGAGTTGAGCAACTCATCTCATGTAGCAGCACCAAACAGGTTAATAGGGGATTGCAATATGCAACTCCTTGTAACTTAAAGGAGAACTAAAGCCCAACTAAAGAAGTAGGCTAGAAATGGTGTACATTATTTTTTGGGCTTCTGTACCAGCCCGAGGCAACCACAGCCCTTTAGCTGGGAAGATCTGTGTCTCCAAAGATGCCCCAGTAGCTCCCCATCTTCTTTTCTGCTGATTCACTGCACATGCTCTGTGCTGCTGTCACTTACTGAGTTTAGTGACCCACTCACAATATACAGTACACATAGAATATAAATGTCACACTATAAAGCTAATTAGTATTAATAATAATAATAATGCATATTATGATGGGGTCACTAATAAAAAATGTAATATTTTTCCATGGAAAGAATAAAAAAATAGAAGTATCGAGGACATCTGAAAAAGTGTGGTCTTTTTTTAATTTTTTTTTTAATGTAATGGAAAATTTGACTGCTCGGTATTTAAACTGCCGTTTTTTACTATGCAGCTCAGAGCAATGGCTGAGAAGGAAAAAAAGTCACATCACACCACTTGTCTTGTTCCTGCAGTAAAGAGGAAGGAGGAGAAAGGGAGAATGAATTGTGGGCGTTGCCTTGTATGAGGTCACCAGATCGGAGTGATTAAAACTCTGGGCTGGCTCTGCTGTTACACACTGGATTCTCACAAAGCTCCGTAGACTTATTTAAACAGCAACCAGATGTTGCCAGATTAACTGCTGCAGAGAACTGCAGTCTTACACAATAAGCAGCATATATTTATGTAATCACATGTTGTCTTCTCCTGAATGTGGTTCTAAAAACACTATATAACCTTTTGCATGGATGATTTATAAAACCTAGCATATAACTGTATGTGTATGTTCTTTAGAGAATCTGCAGTAAAAGCATAATAAATAACATTATTTACAGATTTTTACTAACGGAAATGGTTGCTATTGATTACCGCACACTGTTGTTGTGATATAAATTATTGTTGTATTAATTCCATGGACAAAAAGAAGGAACAAAAGGGAAAGGATTTTTAAGGTGAGCCTCCATATATAGCCCCCTGCTAAGCTCCCAAAGGTTGCCCCCAATTTCCCCCCTAACTGTGCACCAAATACAGAGGATTGGTGGTTACCTACACTATGCCTGTGTCACACCCTATCTTATATACCCTATCTTATACTATCTTAAACATCATAGCATTGAAAATCCGAAACATGCACACTGGAACCAACCTGGTCTGGGCTTTTAATGTGCATGACACTCTTTGGCAATCACTGTTAAAGGAACAGTAACAGCAAAAAATAAAGTGTTTTAAAGTAATGAAAATATCATATACTGTTGCCCTGCTCTGGTAAAACTGACATGGTTGTTTCAGAAACACTACTATAGTTCATATAAACAAACTGCTGTGTATCAATGGCGGAAATTGAAAAAAATCTATATGGCACAAGTTAAATAGTGGATGACAGATAACACCATTATCTTCTACAGAGCTTATCTGCTATCTGTGTTACGTGAGCCTTTTCTCCTTTGAATGGCTGCCCCCCCCATTGCTACACAGCAGCTTATTTATATAAACAATAGTTGTGTTTCTGAAGCAAACACAGCAGTTTTACCAGTGCAGGGCAACACGGCATTCTGTTTTTATTACTTTAAATGCTTTCATTTTTTCCGCGTTACTGTTCCTTTAATGGAGCCTCAGGGCAATGACACACGGGACGTTTTATTGCCCGCGATTAATCTCAGCTGCAGTGGTCAATAAGATGTCCCTTGTTTCCTCTCCACCGGCTAACATGCAAATCAACGCTGGGAACACATATGTGGTACAAAATTGCTCGCAAGAAAACTTCAGTCTACTTTGAAAAGTAGCCACGCTGGTATGTTAGTCAGTGGAGAGGAAACAAGGGGCGGTTTGTCACCTGCTACAGCCGAGATTTATTGTGGGCAACTAAGTGTCCCATGTAACTATGTGTCATTGCCCTCAGACATGATGTTATGTGGCCAAACATATACACACAAGTAAGACAGCCTGCATTTTACACTTACAAGGGCTGCTGTGCATGTGGTAGTAACCCCACTGCAAGGGCAAGTTACATACCAAACAACGTGATCACAGTACAAGCTTTAATCAGCCAGGTGATCTATTTGTGAAGAACTTGGCTTGAGAAATGGCTTGGATGAGCCCAAACGTTGCTTGCGGCACCGTGCCCAAAATTCTTCACAAATAGATCACCTTTCTGATTGAAGCTTGTGCTGAGTTACTGGTGTTTGGAGCTCTGCAGCTGGCGCACGGGTAGGAATGCGTGCACCTTTTCAGGAGGTCTCTGTGGAAGTGTGTAGACATGACATCAGGAGCTGTTTTTATCCGATGTAACAATAAATTTAAATTTGATTTGAGTGGCCCTTAAAGTTTACTGGTGTGTGCTGCTACAATTGCAGGTTTGTTGTTAGTATGGAAGTCACAGTATCAACCTGGTAAGAGCATTTGTATCTCTTGAACTATTGAATGTTCCTTCAGTGAGTGGTTTAAGAACTCAAGCACAGGGTTTGGGGCAGGTGGCACCCTAACTACATGATTTGCTTTCCAGACACTGTTACAAAGTGTATTTGTGAACCCAGTCCAAGTGCAGTGCATATTGTTTTATGCACCTTTTTCAGGAGTTGTGATGATTTGGTTGAGGGAAGGATTGGGGACCAACAGTATGGCCAAAACATAGAACATACAGTATACTTGAATTTTACAATATTATACTCTAAATATTGATGTTATTGGGAAAATGCACCCCCAACCACATTTGAGAAAGACAAACTTTGCCTGGCCGTTGAATTGGGACTCTTTAAAGGGAAACTGTGCTTCTTGAATTCCCATGCCAAAACAACCAGTGGAACACCTAAGGACAGGGAGAAATTATCCCAAAGTGTTGCTTTTGTGATTGTTGGTGGTGTTTTTTTAACCCTTTAAGTGATTATATATATATATATATATATATATATATATATATATATATATATATATATATATATATATATATATGTATATATACTCATAATATACCCTATTCATTGGAAGGTTAATACTCTTTAAATATGAATTACAGTTTGAAGGAATAGCTCAGGGGTTGCCATGATCAATGCATGGAAGGAGGCATTCAAAAAGGCCATCAAAATAGAATCTATTACGTATTCTTCAGAAGACGAAAGATCTGCATCTTGTGTATGAGCTCACATATGCAAAGCATAACCAATTCCTTTTAATTTAGTAAAGCTGCTCCTTGCTGCTGTTCTGAGTAAACAAAGATTGTCTAGGTTTCACAGAAAGAGCATCCACAAAGATGGCAAGAAAATAATCTTCTGTCACAAACCAAAAATAGACTGCTCTTTTTTGACAGGAAGTAAGGAAGCAGCTACATGCCACATCAGTGCCCAAGATATCTGAAGGAAACGGTTTCCTCTATATTACGTTTTAGTAATGGATCTATTTTGAGCAACTTTTGTGAGAAAGCAAAAATTATTTAGCATAACATCAACCATAATTTTGCCTCATTGCACACACAAGTGTAAATATGGGTTAATTTATGAACACTGGGCAAGTTTGATAATAATAATAGGTTGGACAATAACCTATAGTAACAACTTATCCATTTTTTTTCAGCTAGCTACAGGTAGTACAGTAAAAGCAAATATTTTATTTGTTGCAAAGGATTAGTGCCCAGGTGTAAACTTGCACAGTTTTGATGAACCCCTATTTAGAAGTCAGACAGAAGATGGTTGTGTAGATTATTCTGCTTTCCATCCTAACACTTTATGGTGCATGGGGTGTTTTGACAACTATGGTCCACAGAGGAGTCTTCCTGATCTGATATCAGTATACAATTGTACACCTGATTACAGTGGATCTGTTACATTGGATTTTTCCAGTTTGTACTACTTTAGAAAATTCATTTTATAAAGTTGCTTGCTATTGTCTTGTATTCTTAAATACTGCCAGTCACTTCTGTCTGTAGCTGAGAATGCCAGTGTCATTTTGTTCAGCATCCAAAATAACCTACCCTATAAACCAGTTTAGCAAAGGTGACAGGATTGCTATGCCAGCGTTAGTGTTTAACAAAACAGTAGTTGCAACATTTCACAAACAAAGGACACTTTCTATCTGCTCTGACACGGGTTAAACACAAGCAGCAGGAGGGCAGCATTTAGATCATCAAAAGGCTTCGGGAATGTTTAAGGCTATTTGTGTCTGACCTGGTGTTAAACACTCACACTGAAATCCGCCCCATGTGCCTACACAACCATCTTCTGTCTGACTTCTAAATAGGGGTTCATCAAAACTGTGCAAGTTTACACCTGGGCACTAATCCTTGGCCAACACAAGCTTTCCAGGTACAGGCTGGATAGGAGACTAATCCTGCGTAGGGGCTGAATCTTGGCAAGCAAGCCAATTTTCAGTCCCGGGTGGTATTAGCCTAAATGTCTAAGCATGCTTTGGAATGAAGGATGGGGTAGCTGAATGATGGATTATAGAGTGCAATTGCATAGTATGTAATGATAATCAATGACACAGAAGAAGACATTTACCAAGATTAAAAAAAATCCCAGGTCTAGGCTACATGGGAGACTATAACAGGCTTAAAACATGGATCACACACCAGACATTATGTTTTATACAGTATTCGGACAAGTCATGATGTATTTGGTGAAATAATAATATATGCAGAGATGTTGGTTGGCCATGGTAACAAATTGTTTTTATTGGTTGGAGAATTTTTATGGCTGGTAAGTGGAATATAAACATAGCATCTTATACAAAGAAAATGGAAGCCAAGAGCTAAAGTTTAAGGCTAAAAGGAGCAAAATGCCATTTCATTATGTAATAAATGCAATGAAAGCCTTTTATATCAAATGGTATTCACATACCCCATGCTATACACAGTTTTTTTTTTAAAAAAAAATAAATAAGAGAAGGCATACACATTACTTCTTCATATTCCTGTGACCAACTCTACATCCAGAAATTCTGGTTAATTACAGGTAATATATTTAGAGAGTTGAACTAGACATTAGAGTGAGGGGGCTGAGAGGAGCCAAAGGTTCCTTTCAATGTGCAACAAATGCAGAAGGTATTTACAGGCTTCAAGTCACCTCCCATTATTCTTTAAAGGAAAACTATACTCCCAAACAATGTTAGTCTCTATTTCAATATATTGCATAAAACAGCTCATCTGTAAAACCCTGCTTCATGTAAATAAACCATTTACATAATATACTTTTTTTAGTAGGATGTGCCATTGGGTAATCCTACATAGAAAATCTATCCAGAAATTCATTTTAAAAAATAAGGGCTACCTCCTGGGATCCTAGGATTCACGGTGCACACAAACAAACCATACATGTTAGGTCACATGAGCCAATTAACTGATGTTTTTTGCTTCCACACTTCTTCCTGTTACAGTTAGAGTTGTAGTATTTCTGGTCAGGTGATCTCTGAGGCAGCACACAGACCATCACGAAATACTGTTTCAAGGCAAGAGATGTAAATAGCAATATTTACTTGAAAATATTTACCAGTTTGTTAAGATGCTTTAATATGCTACTTAATTTAATATGCTACTTAAATAAGTATTTATTTTGGAGGTATAGTTTTCCTTTAAGTAAATGTTAATACCTCTCTCATTTTTGTTTCTAAGACAATGGCAAGTAAGAAACATGTAAATATAGACCAACAATATAACCCAATAGCCTCCTGTCACGAACAGTGACAGGGGTTTCCATTCATGTGAATAACACGAGCTACAGGCGGCACACATGTTTCTCCATCAGCTGAAAATTGATGCATAGAAATGCTACATGTGACATAAGCCTTATTCTTGAATTATGATCCCTTCCAGACAAAAGGCAGAAGGCGTTCATAAATGGGCATACTTCATGTCTGATGTTTCTCTGTGTGGCAAAGACTTTGATAATACTTGTATCCCCAGGCTGTTCATGACCAGTTAAGCTAAAAGAATGTGGTTTTGTTGCATTTGCAAGCCATCTGATGCACATGGTTCTTTCCGTGGAGAAACTTTTATACCCAAAAAACAATGTGATATGTACAGTTTCTTCTTAAGATTACTCACTATAGATTTTATAGAAATAAAATAACACTCTCAACAAATGAAAAGGGCACACAAACCATTTTTAAATAATAGATATAACGGTGATCAGGGAGATGTTGAAATTGTTTGTTTTCATAACACAGCCCTGACCAGTGCTTCTCCAAAACTTTATCTTGGACTTGTTTTAAAGGGGTGGTTAACCATTAAGCTAACTTTTAGTATGTTATAGAATGGACAATTCTAAGCAAATATTCAATATGTCTTCATTATTTATTTATTCAATAGTTTTTTTTAATTATTTGCCTTATTTTTATGACTCTCTCCAGCTTTCAAATGGGGGTCACTGACCCCATCTAAAATAAATGCTCTATAAGGCTACAAATTTATTGTTACTTTTTATTACTCATCTTTCTGTACAGGCCCTCGCCTATTCATATTCCAGTCTCTTATTCAAATCAATGCATAGTTGTTAGGGTAATTTGGACCCTAGCAACCAGATTGCTGAAACTGCAAACTGGAGCTGATTAATAAAATGCTAAAGAACTTAAAAACCATAAAATAATTAAAAATGAAAACCAATAGCAAATTTTCTCAGAATATCACCCTCTATATCATACTTAACGTTTACTCAAAGGTGAACAACCCATTTAATGGTTCTTTGATCTTCATGACCCTGTTTCTTTAAATATGCTTTCTCATAAATTAAAGGGCAGTCCAGAAACAGATAAACTATATTTATTTTTTACTTTCAGCTTCTTATGTGACCTCTTACCTGGTTGCACTGGAGCTTATTAAGGGGTTTCACAAATGGGGGTAATGCTTATGTAAAGATTTTTCTGGGGTTTTTCATAAGTAATTTGAAAAACTATGTAGATTTTTTTCCCACTGCAACATTGTACACTTTGGGGCACATTTACTAAAGGTGGAATATCGAGGGTTAATAAACCCTCGAATTTGACCCTCAAAGTAAAATCCTTCGAATATCGAATTAGAAGGATTTTGCGCAAATACTACGATTGATCGATCAAAGTAAAAATCGTTCGAACGATTAGAAGGATTTTAATCGATCAATCGAAGGATTTTTCTTCGATCAAAAAAACCTTAGAAAACTGATGGGGAAGGTCCCCATAGGCTAACATTGTACCTCGGTAGGTTTAAACTGCCGAAGTATGTTTATCAAAGTTTTTTTTAAAGAGACAGTACTTCGACTATCGAATAGTCCAACGATTTTTACTTCGAATCGAAGTCGAAGGTCGTAGTAGCCTATTCGATGGTCGAAGGACCCCAAAAAATACTTTGAAATTCGAAGTTTTTTTACTTCGAATCCTTCACTCGAGCTTAGTAAATGTGGCCCTTTGTGTAGATTAAAGGTATAAAATCCCAATTAAAGACACTGTATTTCCCTCTTGCTTTAATGGCACTCACTTACATAAAAGTACTACCATTCCTAGTAGCTCTGTGTGTCTTCACCCTAAGGAAACATTTTGCTCAGACTGTCTACATCCTTCCTTATATCTTCCCACATCCCTCCTGCAGTTTTATTATGCCCTTATAAGAAGCTGCCATGGGATCTGGTCAGTGGGCATTGCATCTTAGCCTCAAAGCATACAGAGAGAGAAACATAAACCCATGCCAAAACAATACATTACATGTTAATAAGAATAGGATATTGTAGTAGCTCCATATTTTCTTGGGAAATATATTAAAGGAACAGTTCAGTGTAAAAATAAAAACTGGATAAATAGATAGGCTGTGCAAAATAAAAATGTTTCTAATATAGTCAGCCAAAAATGTTATCTACAAAGGCTAGAAAGACTGGATGTCTCAAATAATAGCCAGAATCCAACTTCCTGCTTTTGCAGCTCGCTATCTCGGAGATAGTCAGAGACTTGAAGGGGGCCACATGGGACATAACTGTCAGTGAGTTTGCAATTGCTCTTTAGCATTCAGCTCAGATTTAAAAGCAAACAGTTATGACCCATGTGCCCCCCCCCTCGAGTCACTGATTGGTTACTGCCTGGTAACCATTCAGTGGAAACTAAGAGAGCTGCAAAGCAGGAAGTAGTGTTCTGTTATGTTAGACATCCAGTCACTCCAGCCTTTATACATTACATTTATATATCTGGCAGGACAGGGAGCAATGTGCACAAAACCAGAGCCGGATTTACCTAGCGGGTGTCCCTAGGCCTACTGTTGTTTGGTGCCACTGTCCCTTCCCTTTTATTCACGCAAATTTTAGGAGCAATGGCGATTGGCACACAGGAAGTTTAAAAAACAATCGTATCTCCTGAGCATCCCCTAGTGTTACTGAACCAATGTGCGTGTGGTTGGGCAGCATGCCGCCCCCTAAAATCCTGCCGCCCTAGGCCTGGACTTTGATGGCCTCTCCACTAATCCAGGCCTGCACAAAATAGGCAAAAGCTGATATGTTTTTCACATTTTGCTCACAGCCCCACCACCATTGCTGCCTGCATTCTGCATTGTTGTGTTCATGAGGATGGGCTGAGGAGGCACGTAGGCACCAATGAGCAGGTAGTGCCTACAATCTTTGTCCTTTCTATCTGCAGGGATATCTTGTCCCCTTCAGTTTTTCTCTTTGTACCTGGCACTAAAGTTTTTCAAGGTGCAGATGGCATTTGTGCCCCATGTTTTTGCTCTCTTGCACTTGGGTCTGGGGCATTTGTAAATTACCTCAATAGAGTTTTGTTGTACTGCATGCATGTCTCCTGTATTGTTGTTGATTTAGTTTAACTACAACCCCAAAATATAAATATTTTAAATATTTACCAGACTGAAATGTATTCACTATATTTTTTCTATGCGTATGCTTAAATATTTAATTTCTTTTTCAGATACGCATACAGGTCAGTCTTGTGGATGGCCCCGGAGCAGGCCAGATGGAAGAGGATAGAACCAACCATGACGAGGGCAATAGATTGAGTCCAACCCTATTATATTCAGCATCAGCTTGCCAAAACAAGAATGGAGCATTACAAAATGGGAACCTGCCAACAGACAAAGACCATCTTCAAGTTAATGGGGACATATGTTTACCAACAAAAAACAACTATAGTGTTGCTTACATGAAAGGAAGTCAAGAACATGGTGCTTCTGATTTCATCCATGAAAACACAGCTTATTCCAACCATGTACAAAATGGTGGCATAAAGCGAACATTTAGTGAACCATTGTTTTCTGAATTACATCAATTGAAAAAGGTGCGAACAGATGAGATTAATGGAGAAAATAAGGGTGACCAAAATAATATTCAAGCAAGTGTCTCTGAGTTCTGCAATGAAGACCGATCTGGAAGACTTTTCCAACCAGTTAATTCAGATTCATCAGCTCTTCAGGTTCCAAATGAGCAGAAGCAAGACCTTAATTACATTAACAGAGACATTGTTTCATGTCATAATGACAAGACAGTGCCAATGTGTAATGGTGCTACTGCTTCTGTATCTTCCATGGAAACCGTGAATAATGAGCTCCTGGAAAAAATGCCTTCTCAATATTATCCTGAACATGTTTCTACTGTGGTGCATAATAACACATCTCTTGTAGATGCCATCAACACGCTAAATGATGCTAGCAATGGTTTGTCTACTCTAGCAACTCATTCATCACATACCTCAGGGCAGATCACGCCTCAACAAACTTTGAATCCGGTGCTGCCTCAAGTGTCAGATGTAATCGTTGATGAGGCCCACAATAGTGACCATGGTAGCGAGCCAGTTGTAATACCAGGAAGCTATTCTCTTAATAGACAAGAACAGAAACCACTTGTACAGGAAAGTCTTCATTATAATTCCCATAATTTAGTTGGCGGCAAAGGTGATGCACGTGAATCCATGGGGCAGATGTCAACACAATGTCTAGATGATTCTGGTAATAGTTCTTTTCATATCCAAAATAGCTCATCTAATGAGATACCTTCTGGATTAGAGGCCATCAAGAAAGATCCACTACCATCACTGCAAATAAATCATATTATGGACAACAAGCAAAAGGAAGAGCCCAGTATAAGTGAAACACATGACAGACATCACCTAAATCTAACGAAAACAAGTGAATCTTGCCATTCACATGATCCAAGAGTTTCTCCGCATCATAATGAACAACAGTTACAAAATGAAAGAAAGGGCATGTTTCCTCTCACCAGATTACCTGCACTACACAGTTCGGTTACAGAAATTCTAGCAAAACACAAATTTAAAAGCATTTTAGAGATGCAAAACGAGCATCTTGGTCAAAACAAAGTCATGCAGAATTGCAATGGCACAAGTAAAGATGATTCTTTCATTAAGGCCACAAAAGACTTTAAATCAAATCCATTTTTAAAATCAGGCTGGCTAGAGCTTCGCCCTAATCAACGCCTAAAAGAAGGATCTTCTGAAAATTCTTGTGAAGATTTGCTGAACTTACTCCTCCAGTCCCAGTCTAACAACAAGAAAAAGCTAAGACAATACCCTGGAAAACACAATATAACAAATAGAAAGTGTAATAGTCAAGATAGTGAAGCAACACCTCTGCAGCAAAATATTCCTGAGCAGCAGCCAAATTTCTTAAAGCACTTCTCTCAAGATTCCCAATTCCAGCCATATATTCAGAAAAGTAATGCTGATCTGATGTCCTTTCAGTCAATTTTAGAACAAGCTTCTGAGGGCCTTCAGTTAAGTGATGCCCAACAATTTTTGCAAGCACAGCCAAATGAATATATTGATGAGCTGTTAAGACAACATTTTGAACAGTCACTCCGTAACTGTAACCAAAATAGGGACAGTCCTCTTAACCACTTAAAGCTTGAAGACAGTGCTCAGGCAGCTAATCAGTATCTAAAGCACCATCAATATCCACTAGCTTCTCAGCAATTTGAGACAGAACTTAAGCAAAGTTTAAGTAACATAAATTCCCCCTTCAGTCAAAATCAAGAAAATAATACTGTTAATCCTAATCATTCTTATGCTGACAAACAGGTGTATCTGTCACAGAAAACAGAAAATAGCTGTGGTTTTGCAGAGAACAAACCTGACCCGTTGCAATACATGCAGTATTATCAACCAAACAGTACCCAGCAACAAGAAATAAACAATTACGAGCATGATCTTTCATCCCGAATAGCAAAGCAGACGCATTGCCTGCCAGAAAGCTTTAGTCCATCCCCACATTTGCAGGATAAAATGAGATATTATTCCAAATTTTCAAACCAGATTGACTGTATTCCAAAGCATGCTGCGCTAAGGAATCATTTATTGCAGAGAAAAGAGCAGGCAAGTAGACCGGTTAAAGCAGAGAAGAGCTCCCACTCTAATGCCTGCATGCATACACCTATGGAAAGCAAAATAAAAAAGAACACAGATAAGAAAATTAAACAAGAAACTCACCATTCAAGCACCGAGGCTGGACAGCAAAAGAGTATTATTGAAACAATGGAACAGAAGATGAGACATTATCCTGGTAAATCACAATTTCATCGTCAAGTATCAAGCATCAAATCTCCCAAACATGTAAAGGTGGAATCTGCAGGGCCTGTCACAGTCCTAACTACACACACTACACTAGACCAACAAACTATTCCTCCGTATGAGAAAACACCAACCAAAAGAGCAGCAGGTTCTGCTCTACATAACTTTATAGAATCACCTTCAAATCTACTCAGCACCCCTGTAAAAAATCTTTTTGACACGCCTATAAAAACGCAGTATGATTTCCCATCATGCAGTTGTGTGGGTAAGTAATCTAACTTAATAATGAATTGAAGTAGAATTTTAACATTTAAACCCATTCGTTGTTTTTTTTCGGGGGGGGGGGTTGCATTGTGAAGCCAATTATGTTGCCCCTAAAATATTGTCCTTTACATCTCAAAAGTGTTTGTTTTGTTTCAGATACAGTATTTCCTGAATAGATACAAAATGAATTTAATATTGTTTTTTTCAAAAATAAACTTGCTCAAGTTACTTGCTTAAAAACATTTTTCCGATATCAATACAAATATATATTCTAGAAATGTACGCTGACCCTGAATTAAGCTTGGTGAAAAATAATTTCATTAAACTCCTGAACAGATCAAATAATTGAAAAAGATGAAGGACCTTATTATACACATCTTGGTGCTGGACCCAATGTGGCAGCTATCAGAGAAATGATGGAAGAAAGGTAATAAGCCAGTATAATACAAAGTCAAGTACAGGAATGGGATCCGTTGACTAAAACCTGTTATCCAGAAAGCTCTAAATTTCAGAATGGCCATCTCACATAGACATTTTAAACAATAATTCACTTTTTTTTAAATTATTTTCTCTTATTTCTCTGTAATAATAAAACAGTACCTTGCATCTGATGTCAACTAAGATATATATAATCCTTATTGGAGGCAAAACAATCCTATTGGGTTCATTCAATATTTAAATGTTTTTTAGTAGACTTATGGTAGGGTGATCTAAATTATAGAAAGATCCCTTATCCGAAAGCTCCAGGTCACGAGCATTCTGGATAACAGATCCCGTACCTGTACCTCATTCCCTGCCTGCAACTCCACAAGCAACAGTGATTTCACATAAGTTTTACTACAACTTTTCTTAATTGAATACCATTGTGACAAATTCATATATTACCTTAATTTGTCTGTAACTTCTCATCTAATGTAGTCATATGTTACTACCGTCTGCTTGCAACTGTGCCCAACAAGTCATAAATTATATATTTCCATTGCAGCAGCAAATGCAAAAGAACTGCGCTGCGCAATATGTTGGCGCTCTAAAAATACATTAATAATAACTGTAGATTTCCTTAAAGGAGTTGTTTAAATTCAAATATAACTGATTTAATAGTTTCTTCTTGTATTTTCTTTAATAATTTTTTTTGTGATTTTCTGTTTGTATATGTTTCATAGGTTTGGCCAGAAGGGGAATGCCATTAGAATTGAGAGGGTTATTTATACAGGAAAAGAAGGCAAAAGTGCTCAGGGATGCCCTATTGCTAAATGGGTAAGTGAATTTGTATCAGTTCTAAGGCTGAATCCCAATTTAGCTCAGAAGATAATAAAACCAGGGATGATTATAAATACCTTTGTAATCTTAGTACTGTACTGTGTTATATACCCACTAGGGAAAATACATTAGGAGTGAGGGCTATGTAACTTTGGAGCACTGAGACACCATTGCGATTAAATTTATATTGATTAAAATGTTTTATTGTTAATTACAGGTGATTCGGCGTAGTGGGACAGATGAGAAAATGCTGTGTTTGGTGAGGGAACGTGCTGGCCACTCCTGCGAAACAGCAGTAATTGTCATTCTGATCTTGGTTTGGGAAGGCATTACAAATTCTTTGGCAGACAGGCTTTACTCAGAGCTTACAGAAACGCTAAATAAGTATGGAACCTTAACAAACCGACGCTGCGCACGTAATGAAGAGTAAGTTCTACTCATACATAACAGCTGTTCTAAAAATATTTTTAAAAGCCAATAGAATAAAAAATGTGCATGTGATATGCTTACAGAAAAGAACAGTCCTATTATGATTGGGATTTTACCCATGCAAGAATATGGGTCATTTACTTAGATCCCAGACAAAAGTGCAAGAGCGCTAATGATCTCAGAGTTGTGCAATTGGAGGCCCTTAGACAAGTTAAGGCTTACAAAGAAGCAAACAATCCATGGCATATATGATATCTCTGACATCATAAAGGAGGCAGGGCAGACAGGCACACTCCTATAGATAGAGGCTGCCAGAGGCAGAAGCCTGAACCCCCCACGACCAGCAAATCTGTGCAATTGCCGACCCATGGGAACCTGCAGGTCCCATGGGTTTCAGGCCAGCCTACACATCTTAGCCTCACATCTTAGCCTCTTTCTGAAGTTCCTTCCATTGCTACACAATCTAGAGCAGAGGTCTTAGGACTTTTGGGGTTCTTTTTTTTAATGAGCTTTTGTTAGTTCAAAACAAGATTTTAGGAATGTCCAATATAGTAAATATTATTACTATCCTTTATTTATATAGCAGAATCATATTTTGCAGAGCATTAATGAGATTATATAGTCACCATATATATTCATCTATATATATTATATACATATATATATTCATCAGTGCCCTAGTGGAGCTTACTGTTTAAGTCTCTATCGCAGTAACACACACTGTGGTTTATCAGGAGTCAGTTAACCTGCTTGTATGTATTTGAATTGTGGGAGGAAATCCACATAAGCACAGGGAGACCATACACATTGTTCGTAGATAGTACCGTGGCTGAAATCCAACCATGGACCCCAGCATTTCAGGGCAGCAGTACTAACCACTGCACCACCATTCTGCCCATTCATATATTCTTTCCTATTTGGCTACCAGGCTAGCCCCCTAAGGTTTGGGAACTGCTGGCCTAAAGAATTTAATTGGGAAATTGCCCATAGCCAAGCCACTCAACTTCCTAGCTACCAGACCTTTTAGTGAGATTGTGAGGAGGGTTTTAATAAAAGAGGGTCCTTAAATTCACATGGGCAATTAATCTAATACCTTTAAGGTACATTTAGGAATCTTTCCCTGCATGAGAGAATTGATGGCATGCTTTCAGAGAAATAATTATTGGTTAGAGACCTTTATTGTAATAATGTATTAAAATTTTTTTTTTAAGGGACGCCACCATAAGCTAAAAATGAAGAAATGAAAAATGATGTAATACATTTCTAAGAACTGGACTTGTAGTTGAACACCTATACACATACCAATTATATATTTGAATTAACTGAACTTTTCTTATCCAATAAACTAATATATATATAAAAGTGAATCCAATCATACTTTAAGTAATATTTTATTGATTTGTTAGTTTAATTTTTTTGTTCTCAAATGTATAATTTTTTTTCCTTTTTGTATAGGCGTACCTGTGCATGTCAGGGTCTGGACCCTGAAACCTGCGGTGCCTCCTTCTCCTTTGGATGCTCATGGAGCATGTATTATAATGGGTGTAAATTTGCAAGAAGTAAAGTACCAAGAAAATTCAGACTCACTAGTGATGATCCAAAAGCAGTAAGTGAAAGACTGCAATGCTGGTGTCTGGCTCTCAGACTATAATGGTCAGTTCTCTCCAACTCAGAGCCGGGCCAAGCTGTAGGCAAACCGGCCACCTAACCCCCTCCCGCATGTGCGCTCTCATGTGGTGATGTCACGCTGGAGGGCCAGAGATCGTGGATACGATCTTCAGTGTGGGGAAGAGGGCCTGGAATAGGGCTAAGCAGATGGAAGAGGTACATGCCCAGCTCCCCCTTCGCCCCCATGCCCTAGGCACAGGCCTCTCCTGCCTACCCCTAGTTTTGGCCCTGCTCCAGCTGCCCACTGGCAGAGAATGATCATGCAGTCAGTTACATGCAGTATTGCCTATTTTGTAGGGGCTCAGTGAGATAAATCGGCAAACCTTATTATGCAGTGCAATCCAACTGTTAGGGAAATCCTAATATGTAGTAACCTAGTAATAAAGAAAATTCTTGCAGTGATGGGGTAAAAATCAATAGGAGTGCAATATACAGTTTTAAATATGTGATCCAGGCTCATTTAGATATGAACCCACATCATCCAAAGCAGAGTATGTGCTGCCCCAATTATGGCCATTGATCTTTCCATGTATTATTTAAATTTAACTTGCCTCTAATCTGTATAACAGAAATACTATAGCCTTGATAAATCATAGTGTTTACTGTGCTGTATTAGGCTGTATCAGAGGGATCAGCTCAAAGAAGAATAACCATCATTCCAGCTTAGCAAGGTTGACATCACTCACTATGTATGCACACTTTCTCCTTCCTACTTTTAATACATGAGTTTAGTATCTGGTTTGCCAGAACCCTTAATGCACAAGTATTTTTATCACTTTCCAGTGCCCATTTAATGGTCTTCTACCTATGAGTGTAATCCAGCACATTCTACGGTTATTGCTATCAGTAGATGCTTTAGTATTTGTTGATGAAATTTCTTTCTGTGTTTTGCTTACATTATTTTCAAACAAATTGCCAGAATATGTCAATTATAAGGCACAATCTTCAATGTCTACACGTTATGTGTTCTGGCCCTATAACATCAAAGGAATGTGACTGGCCTGCTCTAGACGTCCAAATTAGCTTGAGTTACAGTCTACCTCTGTACCTATTCATCCACCTTTAATGAACGCAAATCTCATTATAAAAAAAGAATCTGTGCCATTTTCATGTAGAAATGTTCTTGGCCTGGAGAAGCAGTAATTACTCCCTAGAACAGTGCTAAATTAGGTATGAGTGTCTAAAGTTTGGCATGCAGGTCACATCAGGAAAAAAGCAAGATGGCCCACAGTGTCATGGTGGTGATGGTAACAGCCAATAATACTAATAACAACATTAGGGCAGGACTCGATGATGTGTTTTTACCCGACATGTCGCAATACGACTAAACGCATGCGACGTGTCGGATGTTTTACTGAAAACGGAAGTGAAAGAGAAATCGCATGTTACAACTACATTAATCTGAATGTCAGATAAAATCGCAGTTACAAAAAAACACAAGAGGCATTTACAAGAGAAAATAATGTCATGAGTTTATCCCCAGGGTTTTTTCTTCTTCATATATTCCTCCATAGAGTAGATATAATTATTTTCATAAAAATAGGGTTTTTGTATTATTTTGATACACTTATATGGGTGCAAATACAGAAATCATACATATATGTATGTGGATGACTGGTTCTGTATTGATGACTTTATATATATGTCAAAGGGCAAAGGAGCACAATGAATATTGCATGAGGGCATTAAAGTAATCAGTAATATATTCCATTGCATACAATGATGTCTGCCTTTTCTGATTCCGCTCTTCTTACACTTTTTTATGACCAATTGTAAGGAAAATGTGTATTTTGAATTTGTTGCAAGGATTTTATTACAAGATTTACAGTAAATGTAAATCCATTATACATTTAAGTTGTTAGAATTTGCATTTGCAGGCAAACTTCATTTTAGTGGGTTTAATGGGTTTGTATTCTTTTTTTTACCATTCAATAAAGGAAGAAAAGCTGGAAGCCAATTTACAGCACTTATCAACAATGATGGCTCCAATTTACAAGAAACTTGCCCCTGATGCCTATAATAACCAGGTCAGTATAAGTTACAAAAGATCTCATACTGAATGCTGACTAAATTCAACCAAGGCTACCTCACGACCATGTTTTAATTTTTGGATAAATAAAGAAATGAAATTCCGGTGTGCGCTGCCTACAAATCCGAATTTATATATGTGAAGCATTGCTGCATCACCCGGTTCACAGTAAAGGGAATACAGATACCTATTTGGTTGTATATATATTACCTGCACCTGGGAAAATATAAATGTTTATATATTTAACAAAATGTAGCAAATCTTAAAGCGCATTTACTAAAGAAGTGCAAAATGCAAAAAATAACACTGTGACCTGCAGGTGACAACATCCAGCCACAGCACAACATTAGAATTTTAGCATATCTGTGCACAATTTTGTGGCCAACCTTTGTGTCCCTGCATTTAAACAGATGACATGCAGGCAGGACACAGTACTTATAACATGTCAGTTGCATGCAATTCAGTGCAGCATTAAATGCCTATAGATGAAACTTGCAAAAGGAGCTCAATATATAGTATGTGGTCAAGGCAGCTTTGGGTTCTGGGTTCCACTGCACCAGAGGACTTGCACTTCATGCAACAAAGTAGGTGCAGTCAGCAAATTGGGACCCATTCCTAGCATAGATAAGTGCCAGTAGGCACAAGTTCTTTATTTGGGGCATTTTATTTCTAGCATTGTGCATAGCCTTAATACATTTCTACATAATGTGCTTCATTAAAGAAAATCCTTCATTAAAGGAAACATGTAAGGCAAAAATACAGGTTTCACAAAGCTATGATTCAAATGTATTTTCATATTACTCTTTTGGGTTAATGGGTGCAAGTAGCTTAAATGTTTCTTTTTCAGATTGAGCATGAGCACAGAGCTCCAGATTGCCGTCTTGGTACTGAGGAAGGTCGACCATTTTCTGGAGTTACTGCTTGCTTGGATTTTTGCGCTCATTCCCACCGGGACTTGCACAACATGCCAAATGGCAGCACACTGGTTAGTATAATTGTGTATGTGCTAAACTGTTTATGTTTTAGTTAAACACTGCAAGGCAGCCTTTTTTATTCCATGCACAAACTGCGTTTGGGATTGCATCAACATTACACAAAGAATAGTGCTGGCTGTTTACTGATGTACTAAGGGAGGCTGCAAAAAGATGCACACAGCACCCCAGTACCCCCCTGGACTGTCTATGTTTTTAAGAAGGGGGAGAGCCAGACTGTTGGCGTAGGATGTTCTACCCAACTGGGGTATGAGGGTTCCAAACAACTTGGCACACCCAAGTGATTTACATTTCCTTCTTATTTAATTGTCTGAAGGAGCTCCGCAACCGTTTGGAACTATATATGGTGATATACCTGTATAAGAACTTTACATACATGGGGTATGTTTTATTTGCTATACACAATATTCTGATATGGCAGTGCAAACATGCCAAACAGTTTATTTAAAAATATGTTTGTTTTTGTAAGGTTTGCACTTTAACCAGAGAAGACAATCGTGAAGTTGGAAAAAATCCACAAGATGAGCAACTACATATCTTACCCCTTTACAAAGTATCCAACGTGGATGAGTTTGGCAGTTCTGAGAATCAGGAGGAGAAGAAAAGAAATGGTGCTATTCAGGTTCTTACATCTTTCCGAAGGCAAGTGCGAATGCTAGCAGAGCCCGTAAAAACCTGCCGGCAAAAGAAGTTGGAAAAACAAGAAGCCAAGAAAGCAGCAGCTGAGAAGTTGAATTCTGCTTTGGAAAATGGTCACAGCAAGAACGAAAAGGAGAAGCCTTCACGGCACAAAAACGTACACGTGGAAGCTTCTGTGCAGGAAAAACAGCAAGCAGGTAACAAATGCATTTCGTTAGTTACATGCTTATTCACTAGGTCTGATCCTCCAATGTGATTGGCATTGTCTCAAAATTAAATCTTGTTTAAGAAGGACAAAGGCAAATGTAAAGTTGGAGGCAAAAAATATTTATAGTAAAATACAAATATGTTTTCTACATTTCCCCAGCATATTAAAAATTATGATACAGACTACAAACGGGTGAATCGGACCCATTTTGCCAAAAATTTGCAAAACGGCAAAAATTCACCGAAATGCATTGAAGTCTACGGGCGACAATATTTTTTTTTTAAGCGACAAATTGCGTGACAAATTTTGGACATGGAACAATTTTTTTCACCCATTAGATTCTATGGGTGTCATTTTCGTAGCGAAACTTGGCAAAAAATTTCTTTCATCCCTAGTACAGACCCTTAACATATTCCATAGACATAGTGGACAATGTCTAAAATGTATTAAGGGTGATGCAATTGGCTGCAAGTCATTATTTCATCAATTGGCTAGTGGTTTTTGGTTAAAGTTATAACACTTACCTACCTTATGATTACCACATATGGGCCAAGAAGAGTATTTACATTAGGAACCAACTGACAGATTGAAAATATATTTCTAAAATGCTTTTACATGAAATAAAGTTTTTACATCTAGTATATGTGTATATTTTTAATTAAGACTTGCAAGTCTATTTCATTCTTTATTTTTACATTTCAGAATTTTCTCGAATGCCAGCCATGCACCAAAACCCCATTCTAAATATGAACCAAGGGAACTCTTTAAATCATTACCCAGCATCAGTCCCCACAAATCCTTACACACAAATTCCTAATTTGCCTGACCCCTATCAGAATAGTTTTCCTCTCTACCATGGATCGAGAGACATGAATATTTTTCAAGCTGCTGCAAGTGCATCAGTATCCTGTGCAAATAGCCCTATGAATTCTTTCCAAGGATCCTTTAATCAAGGTAACTCTTGCCCCCCTTATCCCAGTAATGGAAATGCCTCCTTGGACAACTGTTCCCCTTATCTTGACTCTTCACAGCAACAATCCATGGATTATTACAAGTTTAAAAACCAAGATCCAGTGGCTAAATTAGGCGTGCCCCCAAATCAATCATTGTACCAGCAGGGCTTTTCAAATAGTCAGGCTTATGGTCACAAAATGTTTAGTTATGGAAACCAAAGAGTGCAAGCTGATGATTTCAGTGGCTGTAATGCTTATCCATCACCTCAGGCTGATAGTCATGTAATGGGTCCTGCCACAAATTCACGGCCTATTATCAGCAATGGTGAATATCCTCTTCCACACTCTTTCCAGAGTCATGAAAGCAACATGTCATCAAGTATATTAGGGGACAGAGCTGGTTCTCTGCCTTTCCTTGGTAAACAGAGTGAAATGCATTCACAGGCATCAAATGGAACATCTGAAATGCTTCCAGGTCTTAACCATGACAGAACTAATTTTGGAGGCCTAGGTAGAACTAATGGTGCTAATGTTCAGGGAAAGCTACCGTACACCTTACCTCCTGTTCCAGAAGAGCCTGCTGAAGTTTGGTCAGACAGTGAGCAGAGCTTTCTTGATCCTGATATCGGAGGTGTAGCAGTTTGCCCAACTCATGGGTCAATTTTGATTGAATGTGCAAAGCGTGAGCTCCATGCAACAACCCCATTAAAGAATCCCAACAGAAATCACCCTACCAGAATATCTCTGGTGTTCTACCAACACAAGAGCATGAATGAGCCAAAGCATGGCCTGGCATTATGGGAAGCAAAAATGGCAGGCAAAGCAAGGGAAAAGGAAGAAGATTGTGAAAGGTATGGGCCAGACTATGTGGCTCCTAAATCTTACAACAGAAAAGCAAAACGGGAGCCTATGGAGCCAATACATGAACCTGCTGAACCAACTTATCTTCGTTTCATTAAGTCACTCACACAGAGGACGATGTCAATAACCACAGACTCTCAAGTCACTACATCTCCATATGCCTTAACACGGGTTACAGGTCCTTACAACAGATATATATAGTCTGCTGCGTTACCTCATTTACATCATATTGGGTGCACCATATTTGCTTAGGTTAATTCACATGGATATGTAAAATGTGTGAGTATTTTACATAAATGTGATCCATGGTAAAGAGTACCAGCAAAAGAAGTATTCTTACCTATTAACGTTTCTAGTTTTTAATTGTGTAGTCACAGAATGCTCTGGAGACAAGAATACAGTCATCCTATGCAAAAGGTGTTTAACAAAAATCAAAACACAGGTTCTACTGGATGAATTGTAAAATTGCATTTACCTTCCTCCCACTTTTATACAAAAAATGTGTAGCGCTAGGAGCCAGAATCAAACTTACTGTAGTGTTTTAACATCAGGAAAATTACAAATACCATCTGGTGCTAAATTCCTTTTGTTCAATACTGGAATTGTATCCTTTTTGACATATGATATTTATAATCGTAACCCTGACCTCCAATGTGTTTCCGTAGTGTAGATTTTCACAAATCAATGTCAACAATATAACACTGAAATATTTAGACATTCTTTGAAAAGATGGTGCTATCAACTGTGTCTTTACAATGTTTTAAGACCGGGAATAATGTATCCAGTTTTAATTCAATCAGATATAATAACATCTTATAAACAATGAACATTTTCGGTTTTATTTCCTTTACAGGCCATCCGGTTATGTTTTAATTCACCCAGTCACACGTTTTAACACTTAGGAACAAAGCTAAGATGTTAAAGAGCCTTCATCCTGCATAACATCTGTATCCTGTATATATTATGTTTTCCAGGAAAACTACAAGGCAAGCAGAAGCTGCCGTCTTTTCTCCAACACATGGAAATTTGTGGTTGGAAGTTTTTAAATTTGAATATATATATATATATATATATTTATGGGGAATATACATTAAGTACTTGAGATAAGAAGCTAGGGTCTTTGAAACCCTTGCCTCAATTCTGTATGGGTTGAACTGTGTGATTTTCCTATGACTTGTAAATCAGGCACAGTGGTTCACTTCACAGGGCGATAAATATATATACCGGGGGGTTGAGGTGGCAGTAGCAAGTCAAGCTAATTCTGTGTGCAGCCTCAGTACAGGATCTATTCCAAGGGTGCTTTCAACTCTTTTCGTGCAGCAGTCATGGATCTGCATCCAGCAAGCTTTTTATACATCTATTCACACACTAATGCAGCATATTACATGTGCATAACTCTCATACACATGTGCACTGTGGTTTATAACAACCTCCATTAAGCCTTACTTTATTGGTCAAGGAAAAAATCATGTGGAATTTTAATTCTGTTTTTCTGTGGATAGGTGAGGGAGGGCTTAAGGTCTACACCGACACATTTACATTTTAGCATATTTGCTATAAACTGTAATAACATTACTTCCCCTTTCATCTAATTTTCATTTCTGGGTTTGTAAAAATTATTTTTTTAAACTTGTTTATGATATCCAAATCCTATATAAATACAATTTTCCGAATGAGTTTTAAATCAGCTACCAAAAGTCCTAATTTCTTTCTTCTCTTCATTTTTTATGTGAATATTTTTTTTAATCAGATCTGCATATATATGTATATTTTGTTTAATGTTTTTCATATTTCTGTTTTTTAAGTAGAAGGGTTTTTTTTGCGTTTTATCAAAAATGTGATGAAAAAAATTAGGAAACCACCAAATTGCAAAAATGATATTTCTGTATTTTTCCCAGCTATAATTGCACAAGGCTTATTCTTTTAAGGTTATTATGATTTTTTTTATTGGAAAAACACATTAATACAAATTTATGTCCATTCACATTAGTTTCTTTCTAAAAATCCAAAATTTTTAGTTAATAAGTAAAAGGCACATCCCTAACCCATCCTGTCCTGAACACTTAGTGGCAAATCTGTTATACTTACCCATCAATCGTTGGGTCTTCCGGCTGCCGAAAAACCGAGAGAAGTTCAGGAAGTCATTCGGTTTTTTCGCACCTGATAGACCTGACCATGGATGGGTAAGTATAATAAATCTGACCCTAAGTGTGTGTGTTTTACTGTATTTTCTGTCCCATTGAGTAAAACCAATATTGTGTTACAGTGCTTTAATAATATCACAGCATTTTCAACATTGAATTTGTTGCTCAGTAAAATAAGAGAAATAGTCAAAGCAAAGTGTCACATATGGTATCCCAGAACAGATGCCAAAGTTCCAATTATGGCTCACGCTTCTGCCTATAACAGCCGCCTTTCGCTTCTGGAGGAGCCCTCCTCTACTCAAGTGCCGCCAAGTCTTAAAGTGTGAGAACCAAGGCGAGAGTTCTGGGCAGACAAGGGTGACAGGAGGAAAGGGCTTAAAGCAAAGTGTAGTCGAGGAAACAGGCAGGGGTCAATAACCAGTCTGTCAGCGCAGTACAGAATCAGGATGAATAGTAGGAAAATGGGAAATGGTCGGGTCAGGCAATGACAGGCATGGGTCAGGAAAAGGAAAACCGGACAATAAACACACCTAGGAACTATCTGACAATAGACTTACGTCGAGCAGTGAGCAAAAGGATGAGGTGCCTTGAAATATTTGAATTTCGTGCCAAGCGAAAAGAAGTCAGATGCAGCGTGTAGAATAAAAATATGCGCAGATAGACAATCGTGGCCAAACCCAGAAGAAAGCATAACTCAGGCAGAAGGCTGCAGGCGTCCCCGCCCAACTAGACCAGATCGTTACTAGGGATGCGCCGAATCCAGGATTCGGTTCAGGCAGGATTCTGCCTTTTTCAGCAGGTTTTGAATTCAGCTGAATCCTTCTGCCCGGCTGAACTGAATCCAAATCCTAATTTGCATATGTAAATTAGGGGTGGGAGGGAAATCACGTGACTTTTTGTCACAAAACAAGGAAGTAAAAAATGTTTTCTCCTTCCCACCCCTAATTTGCATATGCAAATTAGGATTCAGGTTCGGTATTCGGCGAATCTTTGGCAAAGGATTTGGGGGTTCGGCCGAATCCAAAATAGTGGATTCTGTGCATCCCTGATCGTAACACATTGTGTGTGTGTGTGTGTGTGTGTGTGTGTATATATATATTTATATTTATAATATATACCGTATACACTGTATATATTTATATCAAATATTTATAGACACACAGACACACATACATGTTGGGATACAATATTTACCACACTAAGCTAGGCAAGGCATATGTTAATTGTTTTTTATATATTTTGTGCACAAACACCTCCAACCTTCCTCTCATATTGCTAGGAAAATAAATACACATTCATATAAGAGGAACGTTTCTGCTAATCCGCTGAATAGGGAAGAGAGGGAAAAGTCCATTATTGTAGAGAAGTAATATGTACTTGCCTTCCATCTTATCAAAATACTTTATAGCTATAAAAATAATAAGGCAACATTCTTACTGTGTGACCCTCCTTGACCCCACAGAAAAACTGATATGAAATATAAACACAAGCAATCTCTTGGCATTTCTGAATTATGCTCACAATACAGAAGTTTTTCTTTGATAGTCATTGGTAATTATGTGATTACGTTTTTAATAGTGTGAATCAGATCCACACACCCAAATCATTTTCTTTAATCATCATTCGTATATGAGAACCTTACAGCCTGAGATTTTGTACATTGCATGTAGGTGTTTATTTGTGGCAGCTTAATATTAGATTATGCAGAAACCATGTAAATGTTCTAATGAATTTTTCTATTCATGTTTTTCCATTTAAAGGTCTACAAAGTTTGTTTATTTAAAATCAATGTTAAAGTTTGCTCGAATGCATTTAAGATTACTTATAGCTGAGACAAGCTGCGCTGGTATTTATGGCTTACTATCTGTGTAGAAGGCTTTCATGGACAGTTAATATATAATTACCATGCTGTTACCCACCAGACAGCATGTTATATCATTGGTTACATCCTTGAAAGCTTCAATTTGATGTGCCCTGTAGCTCAGCTAGCCATTTTCCAGTCCATAGCAATGGTTATTAGCATCTTATTGTTTCCCTAGAACAGATACATATGATTGGGGATATCCTGGCACCAGTTTTTTCAACTGATTGTCATTTGAACACTGCAGTTGTGCAGGGGGCCTGGCAAGCTTATTATATAGTGTTTTAACATAAAAGCAATATATGTGCTATTCAGAATACATAATGTGAACATTTTTGTGTTGACTGCCGGAACAGTATGTAATCATCTACGACAGGGTTAGCTTAAGATTAAAAATATGCGGATGGTAGAAAATGCCTTATTATAAAGTTATTGTTGAAGTGCCTGGCAATGCAGGGTAAGCACTCAATTACATTTCAGTCCTGTCAGAAATATTTTAGTAGCTGGACTGAAGCTGGTCACATTTGGTAAGATCTGCTGCACAGCTTGGTCACAGTTAGCCGTTAACAACATACACTCACCGCTTAGCATTTTTTGGCCTACGCTTGGATGGAATTTGGACCAGTTTGCATACAAGATTGGCTGGGAACATTAGTTCATTTGTGGTCAGTGTCAGTTCTTCATATGTTATGGATAGCACATATCACAGGTTGTGAGCCTAGCTTTCTGTACCTACTTCCAATTGAATCCCTTTTAGTTAAATTGTGTTATTACAAAGTTTGCTATCTTTGTGCCACTTTCATACTTCAACTTAATAGAGGCATTTATTGATCCATGTAGCGGCTGTTAAGGAGTCAACCAGGGCATGTACAGCACTTGACATATATGCTGCACTTCTATTCTGCAGCACTTTAGCTTTGTAGAAACATTTTAAATGCCTATTGACGTCTATGACCATGCATTCACTTAAGGCTAAAAGTAGATTTGATCATTGTTCCAGTGAGGAGCCATTTACCTGTTTCAGGGGTTGGAAAATGAAGTTATACTGCTGATATGCCAGCTAGCCAGTTGATAGCAGCAGTAAAGCTATATATGAATTAAAAAGAATGCATCTGAGATATAGGGGATTATTTACTAAGCTCCGAAAACCCGTCACAGTCCCATTGATTTTTGGTTGTGTCGGGGGTTTCGGGCAATTTCACAATGTTTTCATGAAACTCTGAGCTTTTCCCACAAAGCAAATTTTCGGGAAAATATAATAATAAATAAGCGTTAAAAACCCGAGTGGGTTAGATCGGAGTTTGTAGAGGCCGATATTGAGATAAATTCGGACCTTGATAAATAACCCCCATAGTGTCTCCAAGGCAGCATTTTTAATTTCCCAGAGGGTGACGGCAGGCAGCTTTACAAGCTAAGGGTTCAGATGAGGTGTTTGTGTATCAGTAGCCTGCCTGTTTGCCAGCTCCACAGTTATATTCTGCAGTATTCACATTGCAAAAGTCACCTGAGTGACAGTTCCCCTAATGGACAGCACATAGTACTTTGGAGCTGGGATTACTTTCAGTTTTGTCCTATAAACAGACTGTAGGTCATGGCTTTTCTAGGCATCATATCTTTTACACCAGATTCAGCTCCCCCAAGTAAGTTTTTTGGGTTAGAAAAATACCTCCCATAAACAAAATATTCATTATAAGGCTAAACTTACTTTGTGGTGCTAACAGAAAACATAGACAGGCCGAAAACACCTAAACATACTAAACAACTAAATCTTGCTAAACATAGGGCACCCCGTGCCTTCACCATTATTTGTTTCTGAGGCCTGTGTGATTTAGCGGGAGCTAACCTGACAGTTTGGTCTTAAAGGAAAACTATACCCCCCAAACAATGTAGGTCTCTATAGAAAGATATTGCATAAAACAGCTCATATGTAAAACCCTGCTTCATGTAAACAAACCATTTTCATAATAATATACTTTTCTAGTAGTATGTGCCATTGGGTAATTTTAAAAAATAAGGGATTATACAATTCACTGTACAAACTATACTTCTTAGGTTCTGTCTTTTGCGTCCAAACTTCTTCCTGTTACAGTTAGAGTTCTAGTATTTCTGGTCAGGTGATCTCTGAGGCAGCACACAGGCCATCACAAAATGGTGGTTCAAGGCAAGAGATGTAAAAGGGCAATATTTACTTAAATATATATACCAGTTTGGGAAGATTCTTTAATATGCCACTTAATATGATATAAACTATCTGTTGCTTAAAGTGGACCTGTCACCTACACATAAAAAGCTGCATAATGAAAGTCCTTTGCAAATTAAATATGAAACCCCAAAAAAAAATTTCAATAAAACATCCATACCTGTTATAAAGGTGTTTAAATATCTAAACTGTCAATCAAATATTACCTGCCCCGCCTCTATGCCCGTGGCATAGAGGAGGGGCAGTCAATTACTTTCACTTTCCATTCAGCACTTCCTACATGTCACTGCTCTCCCCACATTCCCCCTTCCCTCCTCAGGCTCTATAATTGTGTAGGGCACTGCACATGGACATTAGGTCCCCCATTCTGGTGCACACACAAGATTTTGGGGTGATACACAATTTCCCTTAATAACCGTGTCCACAAAATGGCTGCAGCCTGCTTGCTGTGATTGCATAATTCCAAGACAGAAGGAAACAAAATTTAAATAATAAATACAGTGTAAGTAAAGTTTATTTTGCTCAACTAACATGATAGAAAAGAATTTGAAATTATTTCTTAGGGTGACAGGTCCCCTTTAAGTATTTATTTTGGGGGGTATAGTTTTCCTTTAAAGAACTGGCTTAGAATAGGAGGCAGTGCCAGGAACACATTCCATGCCTGATATGCAAGTGCAGATCAAGGAAAGACAAAATTTCTCATCTTAAAAAGCACAGCACAATAGCACCTGTAACTTTGTAGGTTCAATGCAGAAACCTATCTAACTGTCTGGTACCAGGGGACCTGGGTAAATACTATTCTCCCTCAGTAAAATGACTGATCATGGCAAACATTCGATTTAGGAAGCTGGTTATTCACATGTGTTTGCTGGTTTTCGTTAAGTAAGAAGGCCCCTAGTACCCGATGCATCCTATCTATTTGCTAACTGCAGAGAACTGGCCGTTGTAATATTGAGATTCATGAAGTCATAGAAGAAAAACTAGAGAGATACTAGTGAGAATATTTATAAAATATAGTGTACTGTATTTTTATGCTAAAAAAAATGAGCTTGGAAATACAGTGATGAATGATGGTGCGACTCACCCTGCTCCCAGTGATCATATTGTAAGCTAAACTTTCATTACAGACCTGAGTGAGAGTCCTTTTTTGTCACCTACCTCAGCACTAGTTTGGCAGTAGGATATTGATAGGTGAGTGAAAGAATACTGATGTCATACCGTCAATATTCTCCAAGCAGTGAAAACACGAACAGCTAACGTAAAGAAATCACATTTTTTCTTAATACTTGACATCTTGACAAGTTTAACTTGAACTTTCGTCTCAAAATTCAGGGATGTAATTGCTTGGTCTTTATACCAATAAATAGCATTTATTTGTTTTGTTTTCTTTCTTGGCTTGTCCTAGGCTATATCTATTTTTCTGTTTTCAGGGGGAAGGACGTCTGCTCCCTGTTTTAATATGACTTGTGTGTGTGTGTATATATATATATATATATATGAATATATATAGATATAGGACAGGTGCTGCAAAAATGAATTATGTAAATGTGCTGGCTTTTTTTTTTTTTTTACTGTAAAATACGTCGGAATTAGCAACTTAATTTTAACAAAATCTATTAAAAACAAGTTGAATGCACTGAGCTAAAGTAAAGGGAATATGTATAGCCTGGGTTTGGCAAGTAACAGTCTTACTAAGGGGATATACCATAGTAGGTTGCTGTATCATGAACTTAACCCAGTTCTCTTATTGGCTTAGATTTTAATTAAAGGGTTCCAAATATACACACTGTTGTGGGGCTTTTGTGTCTGGTGCTATTAAATGGCCACAATGATGTTTATAAATTACCCAGAATGTACTTTTTTTTGTGTAAAATTAAATTCTAATGAATTTGTGTAATAATGCATATTGGGCGTGGTGATGTATTTCTTGTATGATGCAGAGATGACGACAATATATACTCAGTATATGTCTAGCAGTTGAGGATGGAGCTACACCTTCTGTCTAAGCAATCTAGGAAGAAAATGTCTTGCCTGGAAAGAATGGAAGTATTATTAATGGTTCCGACCTGGTTTTTCCTTTTGCTCTCTATTGCAAAAAGTGGTAGCTACTAAAAAATGTTATAAAAATTGTGAGAAAGTTCTTTGACACAAGGTAATTTATAGTGAAGTATAAATACATATTTAAAGGGATACTCTCATGGGGAAAAAAAAATTCAAAACGGATCAGTTAATAGCGCTGCTCCAGCAGAATTCTGAACTGAAATCCATTTCTCATAAGAGATTTTTTTATATTTAATTTTCTGACACAGGGCTAGACATATTGCCAGTTTCCCAGCTGCCCCAATCACGTGACTTGTGCTCTGATAAACGTCAGTCACTCTTTACTGCTGTACGGCAAGTTTGAGTGATATCAGCCCCCTCCCTTTATCACTCAGCAGCCTAACAACAGAACAATGGGAAGGTAACCAGATAGCAGCTCCCTAATACAAGATAACAGCTGACAGTACATTACCAAAGCCCTATGTAATGTGCATTCGGCAAGAATACTGCAATCTTTTTGCATTATTTGTGCTTTGTTTCCATTCATATATTAAGGCATGTGACACACATAACGCTTCTCTACTGGCATATGTCCACTCAATACCCCTCTGTGCCATGTATATCGACCTGAAACCACCTTTCAATTAATAAATGAACAGAAGGCAGCGTAGAGGGGTAGTGATGGGCGAATTTATTCGCCAGGAGCGAATTCGCGTTCATAAATTCGCAGGCGTCAAAAAAAACATTTAGTCTGCATCAAAAAGGGCCGGCGGCGTAAAAAAAAACAAGACACCGGCATCATTTCGCAAATTTTTCGACATTTCATGGGAAATTCGGAAATTTTCTGGCGAAGCTAAACGGCGCAAATTCGCCCATCACTATAGAGGGGTATCTAGCATTTATCCTCTGGCTGCAAAATGCAGGCAACCATATAGAACATACATGTGCTTTTGGAACCCGATTTCAGAACTCTCATAAAAGGCCATGGAAACTAAAATACTTCTTGAAGCTATATGTAAAATCATTTGTAACTTACACAAATGTATATGTAAACTTTCCAAAATCTTGCATGGAATCTGGCTTTACAAGGCCCTGAAATCTGGGAAGGCTCAGCAATGTTTACATATCTATTAGTGAATGTTGCTTATGTCCCTTTTAATGGTATTGAGGCCATTGACATCCTTTAGTACATTGCCCCAATGTAAAAATGTGTACATTTATCTTAATTTATCTAAAGTCTGGATACAGGTTTTTTAGTTTAAATCCCTTTTTTTTTTTTTTTTTACCTCAAATCCCTTTTTTTTGTCAAATATGTTCACGCAGTGCAATATTAAAACCAGTTAGCATTTTGTTTTAAACCCCTCGCAGCAATTAATTGCAGTAAGTGAGAGGTTTGGTTTTGTACCATTCATATATAAGAAAAATATATGTATATAAGCAATGTTTTTACAAGCGTGCCTGTGCACACTATGATACCATTTTAAATATATATTGTGTTTGTTTAAGAAAAAAAAATGTATTAGTTTTGTTATCCAGCAAAGAAACACTTGTAAATGAAAAGTATTTGTAAATATTTCAATCACTCGTATTTGTACCTGTCGAGCTATAAGCTTTTGGGAAGGTGCTGCACCCATCCACTGTTGCTGAGGGCTTGGATATATCAGTTAGAAATGCACTTCAGTTCCCCAACCCTGTGAAAGAGGGGAACTTGGTGCTTGGGTTTATAGAACTCATGTGACTTTTTTCTAATATTTTTCTTTTCGAAAACCATTATTTGCCAAATGGCTTGCAGAAAATACATCAAACCATGTACAAAAACTGAAAAAAAAAAAGCTAGATTATCTTAGATCATAAAAACTGTAACGTTGGGCTGCTGTTCTACTTTATGGCAAACCGAGAAGCAGAATTGCTTGTGGGCAGTAGCCAGGTTGACTGTAACCATACTTGAAAATGCTTTGAGCAGCGTCAACTCTACTTGAACGAACCTATTTCATCCTGATAGCTGCACAGCAGTGCTTGGTTCATGTCTAGAGCTCATGGTGAACTTGTATAGGAAATGATGCTGTTTGACACTAAAAGGTAATGACTTTCTCTGTGCATATTAGCTGAGTACATTCTAGGAGCTTCTATTTCTTTTCTTTCTTTTTTTTTCTTTCCACAACATGGTGTGTGTACAAAATCTGAGGATGGTTATAAATACTGTAAGTATTGTAATGTAATGAATGCAGGCTACTTGAGAACTGTTTATTATATCATTCCTGAGATGTGGGTGTTTTTAATAAATTTATATTTATTTAATGCATTTGAAGTCTGAGAGTTTTTTTATTTCTAGAAATCCATGATTGACTTGGGTACAAAGAGCAGGCCAGCAGCACAACCTGTGTGAGCCCAATGGCTTTTATTACACATGGGGTAGATCTTCTGGTTAGCTAATATTACAGAACAGATTAATTCTGCATATATATATATATATATATATATATATATATATAATACACAAAGGCTATGAATATCTTGTAAATTATATCCTTATAAACGGTGAGTTCTGATGTCATCAGTTATAAACAGTGAGTTCTGATGTCATTTCTGTCACATGACTCACTGAAACTTGTGTATTATAATAAATAAAGTACCCCCAGTTGCAAAATATGAGGATATTAGAAGTTACTTATAATATCCTTATAATTTACAAGAGGGGGTACTTTATTCACTATATATTTTATATCTCAAAAAACAGTTATGCCTAACCTATTTTAGTTGCCCCAGTCTTTAGCTTAGGAAAGTGACTTCATTCTTCATATAGAATAGGAACCAATCAGCAGCTAGGCTGACTGATAGGGAACTGAAGTCTGTCTTTGCTTGTAGGAAAGGAACCAATCACCAGCTAGGCTGACCTGATAGGGAACTGAAGTCTGTCTTTGCTTGTAGGATAGGAACCAATCCCCAGCTAGGCTGACCTGATAGGGAACTGAAGTCTGTCTTTGCTTGTAGGATAGGAACCAATCCCCAGTTAGGCTGACCTGATAGGGAATTGAAGTCTGTCTTTGCTTGTAGGATAGGAACCAATCCCCAGTTAGGCTGACCTGATAGGGAATTGAAGTCTGTCTTTGCTTGTACGATAGGAACCAATCACCAGCTAGGCTGACCGGATAGGGAACTGAAGTCTGTTTTAGTGAAACTGCAGGACTGTGATTGACTACCCCCCTTATACTGTGCTGTAGAGAGTTCAGATAAAGGCAATTTTTAAAGATAATATCAATTTTAAGGCCAAAGTAAAACCAACACCATATTTAATTCATTTTTGCCTACAATCTTGGAGGGGGGGGCACATCCTATATGTCTCCTTTAAAACCACATGCAACACAATTGTATTATAAGTGAATGCTCACAATTATATACATTTGATACACAATTTCCTTGAAACTCTATTGATGGTTCATACTAGTAGGATCAGAGCAAAAATATTGTGTGCTGTCATTCTTTGAAACATTCACAACTGTATGGTTTACTTGAATACTTCCAATGGGCTTATGGCTCTAACTTACCAATGAGGTGGTTGTGAAATCTTTTCCCTATTTATACATAAAAGATGTTGTCATGCCAGGGCCACCTTGCACTGGCATTTTAAAAGTTAATACTATAATTACTCAGGCTCACACAGAGACCCTTAATTGTATATCTCACCAAGGGGGCTGTGGAAAGGTGACATCCATATCGGTCATCTGAGACGGTCTGGAGCCACACCATTTGGGCAAGGAAGCTGGGCCAGTCTGTTCTTTGATCGGCTGATCAAAGAACAGAGCTGTGGACCTAGAGCAGCGGGGGGGGATAGCTAGTAGAAAATTATGGATTATAGGAAAGTATCCATATCTCCTGTGTCATAGGATTCACAACCTCATAACTTACATATTGGTTATGAGGAGGTCACATGCTTCCTAACAATACCAAACAGGGCTAGACTATACCCACCTGTTAGGAGGGCTGGTTCCTGGGGGACTGGAAAGTGGGAACCTATTAGTGTTTGGTATTGTTCTTCTTGCCCACATATGGATCACAGCCTGCCCATGTTTTTATTATAGTATTGGGTACTGGCAAGTACCCATATTATATTAAGGGATATTGGGGAATATTGCCTGAGAGTAGCAAACCCCCTGCAGGGGGTCGTAAATGACATGTTCCTGGGCACTCCTACCTCATGCATAAGGTAATGAGGGGAGTGTCCCAGCAGGAAATAAAAAGGTGACATTCCCAATATCACATTGTCATACAAGGAGGCTCCATTTTTTCAGTGGATTGTATGTCCAGCTTCCAACTCGTGTCTCAGAGGAAATACACTGACAACTTCAAAACTTGGTAAAGTAAGGGTTTTCTTTGTGTTTTTACTCCCTTTTATTTTATTTACTGTATTTGCAACTGTGTGTCATCTTTGTAATATCATTTTTATATATATATACATATGCACTGTTTCTTTTAAATATTAAATATCATTTAATACGTTAGTCCTTGTGCTCTAAACAAACTCATTGCCCATATGAATGCTTGTGCCTACGTGTATGAACTCTTCGTATGTGTGGAAAGGGAAAGTTGCCTATTTGTATGTTGGATAACTAGTACGGCTAACGGGAAAGTGTGTTTGAATGTAGATTAACCCTTTGGCTGCTGGAGTGCTTGTTAGACTTGTAGGATCTTACCCTGAGTAACTACCATAGGAGAGAGTGTTTGATGTATTGTGTAGTGTGAGTTATTACCTGTTATAGAGGGCAGGGGAATAGTCACATTAGGTTTCTATCGCCTGTTAATGATAGATGGTGGCAGCAAATTAACTTTGTGGGTGTTGGTGTGTTTTTGGGGTGTCTGATGTTAGTCTAACCTGTGTGTAAGGTGATTGAGAGACTGATTGTAACCCCTTGTAGCCAAACCCAAGAGTTAAGTGTGGTTGAGTGAGTCGGTTTTGTGACAATTGGTTGGCAGCGGTGGCATAATTTAATTTTTTATTAGAGCATTAGTGCTTGGATTAAGTGTTTAACCCTTGCACTAAAGGACTGTACATCCTTGCGAGGAATATACAGTCTTCAAGGACAAACGCAGTGCATAGTCTAGAAAAGACATACTTGCAAACAGTAGTGCCCTTCCCTTCTTTTTTCTTTCCTATCTTTTATTTGGCAATTGTCCTCTGAGATGGCATCCTACAAGAGGCAGAGCAAGGAACAGCTGTCCAGACTCTGTGAGGAGAGAGGGATTGCAGTAGCAAATCAGACCAAGGAATGGCTTATTGCATCCCTGGTTGAAAGTGACCAAGAGTCCAGCACTGGGCAGGTGGGCCAAACCATGGACATTGCTATTGGCCAGTACCACTCTGATGAGAGTGGCAGCAACAGTTCGCAGAGTGGTACAGGATCTTCTCTGCAACTGGTTTTGCAGCAGCTGGGCTCATCGGACCCTAACTTACGGCTACAACTTATACTGCAATACCAGCAGGCCGAGGCTGCAGCAGCAGAACGCCAGGCCTCAGCAGAGAGGGAAGCAGCAGCAGCAGCAGCAGAGAGGGAGGCAGCTGAGCGCCAAGCCGAGAGGGAAGCAGCAGCAGCAGCAGCAGAGAGGGAGGCAGCTGAGCGCCAAGCAGAACGACAATTCCAGCTGGAGATGGCACGGCTCCAAAAAGGTACTGCCCCACCTCACAGCAGTGACTCCCGGGAGGCCAATGTCTTCAAACCCCGTCTGGAGAATTTTCCCGTGATGGAGAAGGATGGGGATCTGGACACTTTTCTGAGGGGGTTTGAAAAAACCTGCAGGCAATTTCATTTACCCCGTGAGCAGTGGGCAAGTTTCCTGACCCCAGGGCTTAAGGGCAAAGCTCTGGAAGTTTTTGCGGACCTTCCACCAGAATATGATGGGGACTATGATGAAATAAAAAAAACTTTAATTAGGCACTTTAACCTCACCCCAGAGGTGCACCGCAAGAAATTCAGGAGTCTACAGCGTGGGGCCCACGACAGCTACACTGATGTGGTTGGGAGGCTGAGAATCACCTTCCATCAGTGGGTGCAGGGTCGCAGTGTCTCAACATTTACAGAATTGGAGGACCTGATGATACTGGACCAGTTCCTGTGTATCTGTCCAGTGGAAGTCCAGCAGTTTGTCCTTGACCGTGAGCCCAAAACTGCTGATCAGGCAGCACAAATTGCAGATGCATATACTGCAAACCGGATGCCAGCAGCCAGGAAGCCTATTCCAAACCCAGGGTCCCATAGCTGGAAAGGAGGAAAGTCAGGAGGGAGCCCCTCCTTCCCTTCTTACAAACCGGGGGGATCTGCAGCTGCTCCTGCAGGAAGCCCAGGGGTAAGGCCGGGGCAGGTGGATGCACGCCGCTGTTTTATATGTAATAAGGTGGGCCACCTTAGTCATGTCTGCCCTGACAAAAGGAAACCTACACCACCTGGAAAACCCCCTGGCCCATCTACTTCTGTTTTGTTTGTTGCTGGGACGGAGGGGAGCCACAAGGACAATCTGCAGCCGGTTACCGTGGGCACTCAGGTAACTGTGGGACTCAGAGACACAGGAGCAGAGGTGACTTTAGTGCGCCCAGAGCTAGTAAACTGTGAGGATATTATTCCCGGGAAGACCATGGCTGTCACAGGATTTGGGGGAGTCCATCCTGCAGTGCCCATGGCACGGGTTTACCTGGATTGGGGAGCAGGGAGGGGGTTGCGGGAGGTAGGGGTGTCGGATACCATCCCTACTAATGTGTTACTGGGTACTGACTTGGGCAGGTTGGTGTCACAGTATGTGCCCGCAGGGGACCCTCTGGAGCCAGCAGAGCCCTACGTGAATCCTGCTCATCTACAGGTATCTGATAATGATGTTGATTGTGATGGGGGCTGGGAGGGAAATCAGGATGTGTTTGCATGCAATTCTGTATTAGAGCCAGCTGAATCCCCATGCATAGACCTGGGGGAGGGGAAGTGTATGTCCCATCTCTATCTCGGGGGGAGAACAATTTCACAGGGAGTGTAGGGGGATTCCCAGTAGCAAGCCACTGTGATGTGGGAGGGGGGAACCTCCCTTGTGTTGCAGCAGTAACCCGGCAGCAGTCTGTAAGGGCAAGCCAGTATCAGACTGGGGCTACAGGGCTGGAGGGTCTGTCACTGAGTGGGGAGGAGGGCCCCTCTGAAGGAAGTCCCCTGCCTGTAGCGTTGCTGTGTCCTGACCCAGAGGACAGGGGGGTTCCAGCTTCTGGGGCCCTGCTCACACTCACACCAGATCCCAGGTTTGAGGCAAGCGGTCGGAAATTTGAGGCAGCCCTCCTGACCGATGCCAGCCTCGAAAAGATGAGAGGCCTTGCAGCCCAACCCCCTGCTGAGACTGATAAAGAAAGAATATACTGGCATGAAAATAGGTTGTACAGGGAATCCATGCCTACAACTACACAAGAGAAGTGGGTAAGTGACAGGCAACTAGTGGTGCCTTTGCAATTTAGGGAACAGCTTCTAAGAATAGCTCATGAAATCCCCCTAGCTGGGCATTTAGGGGTACAGAAAACCAAGGCCCGTTTAGTACATAATTTCTATTGGCCTAACATGGGTACAGACATTGCCAATTACTGTCGTTCGTGCCACACTTGTCAGCGAGTGGGGAAAAATGGAGATATGGGAAGGGCCCCATTAGTTCCGTTACCAGTTATTGATGAACCCTTCCAAAGGGTAGCTGTGGATCTCATAGGGCCCTTAGCTATACCCAGCAGTTCAGGGAAACGGTTTATTCTCACTGTGGTAGACTATGCTACCCGGTACCCAGAAGCAGTAGCCCTATCCTCCATCCGGGCAGACAAGGTTGCTGATGCCCTCTTAAGCATATTTTCAAGAGTGGGGTTTTCCAAAGAAATGCTCACTGATCAGGGGACTCAATTCATGTCTAACCTGATGCAGTGCCTGTGTAAGAAAATACAGGTGAACCACCTAATTGCCAGCCCATACCACCCCCAGACTAACGGCCTGTGTGAACGTTTTAATGGCACCCTAAAGCATATGCTAAAGACTTTTGTAGAATCCCAAGGGAAGGACTGGGAGCGTTACCTCCCACACCTCCTATTTGCCTACAGAGAGGTACCACAGGCATCCACTGGCTTTTCCCCATTTGAACTGTTATATGGGCGGAGGGTACGTGGCCCCTTAGATCTGGTAAGGGAGGCATGGGAAGGCAAGCTAGATACTCCTGAGGTGTCAGTAGTTGAATATGTAATAAGATTCGGGGAAAAGATGGAGGCATTGACGGGATTGGCACATAACAATGTAACCCAGGCACAGGCCTACCAGAAACAATGGTATGATCGCCATGCCAGAGAAAGGGTTTATGAAGCAGGACAGAAGGTGTGGGTCCTGGTGCCAATGCGTCAGAATAAGCTACAGGCTGCCTGGGAAGGCCCATACACTATTCTAGAACGGGCTAATGATGTGAATTACGTAATTGCCCTAGATGAAGATGGGAAAAGAAAAAAGGTCTATCATGTAAACATGATCAAGGCCCATTATGAGCGGGAGGTCTCTGTAATGCCGGTTTGTGGTATGGCTGAGGAATCAGGTTCTGATCCTTTACTAGATTTAGTTGCGATGGCCCAGGGAACAGAGGGCATAGGAGGGTCACAGGTCAGCAGCATGCTCACCGTTAACCAAAGAACTCAGGTGATGGGGTTACTTAACTCTTATGTTAGTACGTTCTCCGGAAAGCCTGGCAGAACCTCACTAGCCATACACCATGTAGACACCGGGGATACTCGCCCTATCAGGCAGATGGCCTACCGGGTATCCCTGGAAGTAAAGGCGAACCTGCAGCGGGAAATAGAGGAGATGATAGGGCTTGGTGTAATTGTGCCATCCCACAGCCCATGGGCTTCCCCTGTAGTTCTAGTTCCAAAGAAGGATGGTACTACTCGGTTTTGTGTGGACTACAGGAAACTAAATTTAGTCACCACCTTTGACGCATATCCTATGCCCAGGATAGATGAATTGTTGGATCAGTTGGCTGGCGCCCAGTACATTACAATAATGGACTTAAGTAGGGGATACTGGCAAATCCCAATGTCTCCAGATGCACAGGAAAGGTCAGCATTTATAACACCTTTTGGGTTGTATGAGTTCCAAACAATGCCCTTTGGCATGAAAAATGCCCCCGCCACGTTTCAAAGATTGGTAAATCAACTACTGGGTGGACTAGAAGGCTTTGCGGTGGCATACCTAGATGATATCGCCATCTTTAGCAACTCTTGGGAGGAGCATCTGGGTCATCTGTCCCAAGTGCTAGACAGGATCCAGGGGGCAGGCTTAACTATTAAGCCTGAGAAATGCCAAATAGGGATGACTGAAGTGCAGTACTTGGGACACAGAGTGGGGAGCGGTACACTTCGTCCTGAGCCGGGGAAAGTAGAGGCAATTACAAATTGGCCCACCCCTAAGACAAAGAAGCAAGTAATGTCCTTTCTGGGCACTGCGGGGTACTATAGGAAATTTGTCCCAAATTACAGCGCCTTGGCCAAACCCCTAACGGACCTGACCAAAAAGAAGCTACCCCGTCTAGTGGAATGGACAGCCGATTGTGACCAGGCTTTTAAGACCCTAAAGACTAGCCTGGCCAGTGCCCCTGTTCTACAAGCTCCTGACTTTACCCGCAGATTTGTGGTACAGACTGATGCTTCTAACTATGGCCTGGGAGCTGTCCTAAGCCAGGTTAATAGTAAAGGGGAAGAACATCCTGTTATATACCTGAGCAGGAAACTGTTACCCAGGGAAGTGGCCTATGCCACTGTAGAGAAGGAATGTTTAGCTGTAGTTTGGGCCTTGCAGAAATTACAACCCTATCTCTATGGGCGCAATTTCACGGTTATCACAGACCACAATCCACTAAGCTGGTTAAACAAAGTAGCTGGGGATAATGGGAAACTCCTCAGATGGAGTTTAATCCTTCAGCAATATGACTTCACTATACAGCACAAAAAGGGCAGTGAGCATGGGAATGCGGATGGTCTTTCCAGACAGGGAGACTGTGCTGAGCTAGTGGGCACAGGGGAAGGCCGATAGGCCATCCTCTGTACCCATTCCTGAGGGGGGAGGTGTCATGCCAGGGCCACCTTGCACTGGCATTTTAAAAGTTAATACTATAATTACTCAGTCTCAGGCTCACACAGAGACCCTTAATTGTATATCTCACCAGGGGGCTGTGGAAAGGTGACATCCATATCGGTCATCTGAGACGGTCTGGAGCCACACCATTTGGGCAAGGAAGCTGGGCCAGTCTGTTCTTTGATCGGCTGATCAAAGAACAGAGCTGTGGACCTAGAGCAGCGGGGGGGATAGCTAGTAGAAAATTATGGATTATAGGAAAGTATCCATATCTCCTGTGTCATAGGATTCACAACCTCATAACTTACATATTGGTTATGAGGAGGTCACATGCTTCCTAACAATACCAAACAGGGCTAGACTATACCCACCTGTTAGGAGGGCTGGTTCCTGGGGGACTGGAAAGTGGGAACCTATTAGTGTTTGGTATTGTTCTTCTTGCCCACATATGGATCACAGCCTGCCCATGTTTTTATTATAGTATTGGGTACTGGCAAGTACCCATATTATATTAAGGGATATTGGGGAATATTGCCTGAGAGTAGCAAACCCCCTGCAGGGGGTCGTAAATGACATGTTCCTGGGCACTCCTACCTCATGCATAAGGTAATGAGGGGAGTGTCCCAGCAGGAAATAAAAAGGTGACATTCCCAATATCACATTGTCATACAAGGAGGCTCCATTTTTTCAGTGGATTGTATGTCCAGCTTCCAACTCGTGTCTCAGAGGAAATACACTGACAACTTCAAAACTTGGTAAAGTAAGGGTTTTCTTTGTGTTTTTACTCCCTTTTATTTTATTTACTGTATTTGCAACTGTGTGTCATCTTTGTAATATCATTTTTATATATATATATACATATGCACTGTTTCTTTTAAATATTAAATATCATTTAATACGTTAGTCCTTGTGCTCTAAACAAACTCATTGCCCATATGAATGCTTGTGCCTACGTGTATGAACTCTTCGTATGTGTGGAAAGGGAAAGTTGCCTATTTGTATGTTGGATAACTAGTACGGCTAACGGGAAAGTGTGTTTGAATGTAGATTAACCCTTTGGCTGCTGGAGTGCTTGTTAGACTTGTAGGATCTTACCCTGAGTAACTACCATAGGAGAGAGTGTTTGATGTATTGTGTAGTGTGAGTTATTACCTGTTATAGAGGGCAGGGGAATAGTCACATTAGGTTTCTATCGCCTGTTAATGATAGATGGTGGCAGCAAATTAACTTTGTGGGTGTTGGTGTGTTTTTGGGGTGTCTGATGTTAGTCTAACCTGTGTGTAAGGTGATTGAGAGACTGATTGTAACCCCTTGTAGCCAAACCCAAGAGTTAAGTGTGGTTGAGTGAGTCGGTTTTGTGACAGATGTGTCTAAAATATGTACTCTTATATGTCCTAAATAAGTGGAATTCAAACCAACTGACATGTTACTAGTATTTCCAACAGAATATATTGCATGTATGGGATACATCATCAGGAAACCCATTATCCAGAAAGCTCCAAAATATTGGAAGGCCATCTCCCATAGACTTCATTATATTCAAATAACTAAAATTTATGAAAATAATTTCCTTTTTCTCTGTAATAACAAACCAGTATCTTGTACTTGATCCCAACAGATATTATTTATCCCTATTTGAGGCAGAACAATCCTATTGGGTTTATTTCATTTTTAAATGATTTTAATATAATTATATTTAATACTTCAAATATAATATTTCAAGTATTCTGGATAAAAGGTCCTACCTGTGCTATAATTTTATTATGCTTTAAGTAAAAACCAATTAGCCATTATGGTTGCAGATCCAGTTGGCACACCAGTACATGAGCGCTGGTTATCTTGTTCTCGGAGTGTCAATCAGATTTCCTTCCATATAAAGATCATTGTTAGTGACCACTTCCTGTTTTTACTTATTTGCACGTGTAGTATTAAATTCTAATGGAACAGAAATGTGCCAATGGCATGTTCAGACTACACAGGCACAAAGAGCTGAATGTAACCTCAATTTAAGTCTATTGTGGACTAGAACTGGCTTACAGGCACTTTCTTGTGCAAGGACATGGGCTTTGTTTTAGAATTCTGCATCCTATGAATTTTCCTTCTCTTATGAACTGTGTTGAACCCTTTGATGTACATCAAAGTTTCTATTGTATATCCCTTTAGTCTGCACTCCTTGGAGAAATATACCGTGCATTGAACTGTAGGACATATATTTATTATATCTATATGAAAAATGAATGCACTCACAGGACTTAAACTATATTAAAGTGAATTTTTTTTGGGCCACATTTTGGATCCCAGACCAAGGTCAACAACTCAACCAAGTTTGTACTTAAATGTATTCATCCACTACCCATATTTATATATTTTGTTGTTGCTAGCTGAGTACAACCATCTACTGTATTTTGCCCCGGGTTTTTAGTGGATTTTTGCTGTGCGTGATCTTTACACTACAGTATTAGTTAAATCTTTCGAAAATGTTACTTACCCTTCACAAACCCATTTTAGGTTCTCACTACCCACCAAAATATTTAAGGACCCTACTCATCACTCTGCTGGTCACTGTCTGATCAGTTCAAGTTTAATCTTTCACTTTTGCACTATTAAATATATCTTCAGTGCTTTACATTTCATAAGTTTTAGTATGAAGGCTCGGTCTCCCTATTCTTACAATCAAATACGTGTTGCAGAAAGATTACACGCTTCATAAAGATAGTGGTCCATTATTAATGGCATGCATTTCAGTTGTCTTCTCTGGAAGAACTCAGCTCACGTTCCCCCTTTGCCACAATGACAGCTCTTCCTTATCAGGACCACTATAAGAAATCATGGGCCCTCATACTTATAAGTTCTCAGGGCCCTCCTCCTCAGGGAGTCCCAATTATTAACCTATTGCTCCCCTAGGAGGAGAGCCATGCCAACAAGTACATTGAATTAAAATGGCTGGTGAATGCATGATTGGGCCCCAAACCCACCAAAGCCATTGGCAATTATGACAACACCCCATCCATGATCAAACCATAGCACTGCTGTGCTGTTTGTGCCCTAGAACTGTTGCCAAAGAAGCCCTGTACTGAACACGTTCCATGGGCAGACTTTAAGTGCAGGCCTCTACTTTCATCCATTAGGGCTCCTGAATGTCACACTGACATGTGCAAGCATCACAGAATACAGACACAGCTTCAAAAAGCTAGCAAAATGAGATAGCGCTCAAGATGCAATAGGAGAGGTTGTGGAAATAGCCAGCATATTGATAAAAACTCTTTCTGGAAAAGAGGAGGGCTTGCTTAGATTCCAAGTGACACTCTTCAAATATGAGTTGCTGTATCCCTCAAAAAACCGAGGTTTATTAAGGGGGAGATAACAGAAAGTTTTATATAGTGTAGTATTTATAAAATGAAATTCGGATCTCACCCTTAGGGACACAATTACTTAGGGTCGAATATCGAGGGTTAATTAACCCTCGATATTTGACCGTCGAAGTTAAATCCTTCAACTTCGAAATACCGAAGTCAAAGGATTTAGCGTTATTTGTTCGAATAAAATGATTCGAAGGATTTTAATCCATCGATCGGACGATTTTCCTTCGATCAGAAATTGGCTAGAAAGCCTATGGGGACCTTCCCCATAGGCTAACATTGATGCTCGGTAGGTTTTAGGTGGCGAAGTAGGGGGTCGAAGTTTTTTTTAAAGAGACAGTACTTTGACTATCGAATGGTCGAATAGTCGAACGATTTTTAGTTCGAAACGCTCTATTCAAAGTCGTAGTCGAAGGTCAAAGTAGCCAATTCGATGGTTGAAGTAGCCAAAAAAATACTTTGAAATTTGAAGTATTTTTTATTCTATTCCTTCACTCGAGCAAAGTAAATGTGCCCCTATGTGATTATTTCTAACTTTAACTTCTAACAAGTGCATTTGTTCACCACGTTTTACTTTCTCCGTGAGAAGTTATTTAACAAAGCAATCGCACTTTTAGAACCGTGAAATCATAAAATCCCCACCAATCACATTAGCTCTATGAGCATAGGGTGCTGTGTGCAGTGATTCCCACATCGTGAGCGCATAACTATGGAGGTGGTGGTATAGCAACCGACCTCTAGAGTCCTAGTGCCCCCAGTGGTATATTAGACTCACTAGACAAGGAAGGCGTTGGTTAAAATCTATTTTTTCCTGTTCTGAGGCTTCTTCTTTATCTAATTAATGTGGAGAGATAAATGGACATTTTTCACAAGTTTAAAAAATAATTAAAATCACACTCACAAACATCCATTGTCAAACCGCATTGAAAAAAAGTGTCCTGTGCATTCCGTATTGCATATTTCCGTATTAAGAGTCCAATGCGCATATCAGTGACACGATTCCACAAATTCAGAGAGACGGCATCCTAGCTGACGCGTTTCGCCAAACTGGCTTCCTCTCAGAGCGATGACGTCCCCTCCTGCTCGTCAATTATTTATCCCCCACAATCATTTCGCATATCTTCAAACAACTTTATTAGTCCTGTGCATTTTCTCCTTGCCATTGATGTATCCAAATGATTCGTTACAGACACCTGTTTTCCTTCCAAAGCAACTCCCCCATGATAAAAAGATACTTATACAATATAAAAAGATACTTATATGATACAAAGTTACATTAAACATCAAGGGGCACATTTACTTAGCTCAAGTGAATGATTAAAAGGAAAAAAACTTTGAATTTGGAATGTTTTTTTGGCTACTTCAACCTTCGACTACGAGTTCGACTTCGAATCGAACGATTCAAACTAAAAATCATTCAGCTATTCAACCATTCGAAAGTTGAAGTACTGTCTCTTTAAAAAAAACTTCGACCACCTACTTCGCCACCTAAAACCTACCGAGCACCAATGTTAGCCTATGGGGAAGGTCCCCATAGGCTTTCCTAGCTTTTTTTGATCGAAGGAAAATCGTTCGATCAATGGATTAAAATCCTTCGATCGTTCGATCGAACGAATATCGCTAAATCCTTCGACTTCGATATTCAAGTCGAAGGATTTAATTTCGAGGGTCGAATATCGAGGGTTGATTAACCCTCAATGTTCGACCATTAGTAAATGTGCCCCCAAATATTATTACACTATTCTAAAAATGCCCTTAAATTGAATTTTAGATTTTAGCCTGTGTATCCACCAGCTTTCTCTTTGTAGTGTTCTATTAATCAGATCCCCTCCTCTCCAATCTTTTTTAACCCTCTCTATTCCTATCCATTTCAGACCTGCCGGATTTTTATTATGTTTCTCTGAAAAATGTTTTGAGACTGAATGCTTCAAATTCCCTTTGCATATGTTTACATGATCTCTTATTCTCTCCTGTATTTTCCTATTTGTTTTCCCTATATATTGGAGGCCCCAAGGACACTCCAATATATATATATAATATTGGTTGTTTCACATTTTATTAGATCTTTAATTTGAAATGTTTCCCCCGTTATTTCGTTTTTGTCCCATACCTGTATGCTTTTCAGCAGCTGCATAGAAAGAAGCCTGGATATTTGTCCTCATTCTTCCCAGCAACCTCTGCATTGCACGCATGCACCAATCTTTGTTTCAAATTTGGGGCTTTTCGGAAAATAATTTTTGGGGTTTTTTTTTGGATTCCAAGTAATTACAGAGATATAACCAAGGAAGATGCAATGTATACAGCTCTTCCTAGTTTCATGGTTGCATGTATGTAGTTGTCTGCTGTCATGATGTCCATAAAAGTCTTTCCCTTTTTGCCATTTTGGTAAATTCAAACCATGGCATTAAACCTTCTGACCAACTAGAACAAGAACAATGGAGATAGAAAGTGACATGCAGCGATGGTTAAGGATAGGGCCGATTTTGAAGCGATCCGACTCGTTGTGCAAAAACGCAGGTGTCAAATCGGGTGCAACGGAAATAAGGTAAGTGAATGCATTGTCTGATGAAGTCGCAGCGTTGATCCGTCGCAACACGACTGTCAGATTGCTCCAAAATCGTCCGTGTAGTCCTACCCTAAACCATGAATTAATCCAACAACTAATCACATCAAAGTGTTCAAACAACTCATGGATCATGGAGAAACTTAAAAATCAGGATATTAGCCACAGGTTCTCATAATAGTAATTATCACAGGCGTTTCTTACAATCAAAAAGCCATGGCGAATAATAGGGAGTTTTTTTATTCATCATAGCACGGATATAGGCATGGACATAGAAGGCCAAACATCTTAGCAACAAGGGGAAATGTGTTTTCCTGAGCCATTCAAGCGCCTTGTTTTTTTTACTTTCATCTGTTCCAGCTGATATGGCAAATAGTGTAGATCAGTGTTGGGGGTTTGGTAGGTGAGAAAACCATTCTACACACGTGGGGTAAAATTCACTGTCCAGCTTTATTCAAATGATTAAAACAACAAACAGGCATCTATTACAGATGTACTCCTACCCTATGACATGTTAAGTCACCTGACGCGTTTCATGCCTCCTTCTGGCACTTCATCAGAGGTGTTGGTACAACATATATCTGTATTCAGGCCTTCTAATATTCATCCTTCTTTCTGACTTACTTACTGCCCAGTTGCTCGGTACGCCATAGCAAGCACAATTCAAAATCCACCAAAAAAATAAATTGTTACAAGTTGACTTAGACTAGCACTGTCTCTATCGCGCTGATGCAAGAACTTGTGGTTACAGAGAAAACAAGCAGACAATACAATTGTTTTCGAACGGTACCCACTTACAGTACAATATGAGGCTAAGTGGGGAAACAGGCAGGTGAAATAGAAATAAAGATGTCGGGAATAGAACACAAGAACTGGGAAAGCTGGAGCAATAAGACAGGTCAGATATGGAAATGTACTGCTAGCGTGACCTTGTATTACAAATTGCTACACCTTCCCCTTCCAGACGTTGGACTGATGTGGCCTGTTTTGTTCTTTGGGGTAGAGTTCTGGGCATTTTACATTCCCAAACACTAGCATCCTGACATTCTTTTGTATCTTCAATTATTTAAGATTCAAATGAGATTTTCTTTTCTTTTTTTTTTGCAGCCCCAAAACCAAACTTTGACAGGCAAGTCAAATGTGCTTTATAACTAAGTAATAATATCCTGAGACAGTCAGCTAAGGCACCATTGCTGCTTCTGGGCGCCACTATGAATCTCTATTAATGCAGCTCAAAGTGGCAGATGTGCTGGAGCTAACGATGGCTTCTTGGCCCTGTGGCTCTTCTCTGAATCAATGGACGCTTAATCACTTTTCCCTTTTATTTCCCTACAGCCCAATTCATTTTTTGTCTTTGTTAAAGAGGCTGCAATCTGCAATCTGCTCTCCCGTGAAAATCCTGGCAAGCTTGACTCGGGGTTGCTCCCCTTGGCAATTAAACCTGTACTGCCTGAATGTTCAGGACAGCGATTAGTAAACATCACACACACACACTGGCTTCAGCTGAAACTACGAAATGCTATGTTAACCCATCAGCTACTAATCCACCTTTTTTTAACATTCGTAATGGGTTTTTTGTCTTTAGTAGGATTTACTGATTTTATTTCATATTTGTGTCTCCAATGACAAATAGGTTGTGCATACTTATATACTGCTAAAAGCATTCCCTTGCCTGCTGCTGACTTGAAATGAACCATTTTCACAAGAACAATGATATTTAAATATATATAAAATAATTTCAGATGAAATGAAGCTAAACTGAATATTAAACACAGATAAACAAACAACATTATAGCATGGTGAGATCTTAGTGACTTTCATATGGCAGGGCTGCCATCAGGGGGGTACAGGGGGTACTCCAGTCAGGGACCCCATGGCGGAGGGCAAAATAAGATGAGAAGGTGCAATTTATTGATTGCAAAAAGGAAGGGGGTTGAGAGGGAATGGCTTGGGAGATTGTGTGGAATTTGGACAAGGCCTGAGTGTAATAGTTTAAATGTTTGGGTGATCATTTAGGGCCCCATTCTCTATGTGCTTTATTAATAGTAATTGAGGAATCATTCTGTTTTTACAATATTTGGGTCAACTCCCTTGAGTTGGGAACTCATTTCAATTTGTTCATTAGAGTGTGCTTATCTTATTCCCTTCTACATTTTGGTAGGGCTCAGGTCCCCAAAATGCTTAGAGGTTGACTTGTTTAACCAATTTTTATTGAAACTATATAAATTATGGCCTCATAGGGCCCCTATACCTCCCGTGCCCCCAGCAGCCGCGGGGTCTGTTTCCTCTATAGTTACACCCCTGGGGAGGGGACAGGGGAAGGTCCTGCTAACTTAATAGTACGGGGCCCCATGGTTACTGATAGCAGCTATGATGATATGACTCTGCCAAGGCTGTATTTATATCTTGTGCTACTCTAGGCACAAGACCGAACAGACCCCGAGGTACATCACTTTTCCAGTTTTCGCCACATTGGGCCCTGCACCCCTCACCCCCACTGGATTTAAGCAGAACATCTCCTGTGGCAGCTGGTACCCGAGGGCCACTCCCCAAAAGCTGCCATCCTAGGCACAGGCCGTCAAGTGCCTATATATAAGTACGGCCCTGGACTCCACTATTTCTGAATAAGGAGATAAAGTGGAGCCTCCATCTGCATTTCTCACATTTAAAGGTATACCCCTTTATTACATGGGGTTGAATCAAAGGAATTTATCTTTAAAAAATCTTTAAAACTGACACAGAAAAGAATGTCAGTGGCAGAAAAAACAATTACACTATAATTATGACTTATATTTCACTTTTCTTGGGTTTATTTATAAAAAACAAAGCTGCCCACCTACTCATACTCATAGCAACCAATCGACAGGTAGCATTCACTGGTCACCTGGTTAAAGCAAACATCTTATTGGTTGCTATGGATTACTGCCCCTTTGCAAACGTAGTACTTTATATAACATACAGCGGAGTGGTTAAGAAGACAAAAACAGCAAATAAAATTTTATTTGTAACATACAAGTATCCACAGATTCCTGTGTGATTCCACCATAGTTTATGTTTCATAGCTTATCATCCAAATGGAACATCCCTAAATGTGCGAGATATTCTGTATTATAGTCACAACTTTATCTTTATTAGATGTTAGATAAGTGGCTGGATACAATTACTGCATATATGCAACATCGCATTAATACTCTTGCTGATGATGATTTTGGATCCCCTGATGAAGATGGGCACCCTAATACCTGTAGATGTTAATATCTAGTACCATAGTGTTCTGCTCTTGCAGATTAGTTTAAAATTCATTTTGCAACTTAAATTTCTGAACAGTTGAAGTCACCCAATAGAAGTCCAAAGTCAAGGTGACAGAATCTACCAGTTTAATGAAATATATCATAAAATAAACAAAGCACAATATATGAAATATAGCAAAAAATATCTCTTTTGGAGTGAAAAAAATCAGTTGGCCCGTTTTCTTTTAGCGCAAGTGGTCAAGTCTAGTTGTTTCTGTGGATTCATTTCACAATATCACAACATATGTTGTCAATATTTCTATAATAATGGTGGTTAGGTTAGGTTGTTCCTCTTACAAAGAGAGAATTGTAACAACTCATTAATATAAAGGTTATATCTATCTCAAAATTAGGAGAAAGTATTTGGCTTTTATCTAGATGCCAAGAAAATAGATGTCTGGAGATGGTGAAGCAACTGATTTTTTCATTTTCAAGGGACACTTGCCACTATTGTTCAGCTGCATCAAAGACAGAGCGATTTTAATGCATTAGAAATCAAAACAAGCCTGGTTGCTTTTACTACTGAGTTATATGTCTATGAGTAGTGTTTTGGCACGAAACGCATTAGGCAATAAATGTCCTAATAAATACTTTTTACTATTATTTTGCTACTGCATTTATTAATTAACTGCAGATATACTCACCCACTTTGAGTTCTCTCCATTGCATCCGCTGGTTCTGAAGTAGGCATGCCAAAAGAGTCAGACTGGGCCGATGGGACACCGGGAAAAAACTTTGTGTACCTCGCCCTGACTTGTTCCCCTGCCCAGGCCGCCCCATCAGATTTGAAGAGGAAGAAGTTAAAAGCTGCAGGTGAGCATTCTGTCTCTCTCTCTGTCTGCAAGGACTGGGGCCCTTGCAGTTGCAGTCCCAGTGGGCCTCTCATACCCCAGTCTGATTATGCAAACGGTCTCTCTGATGCAAAAGGACTCTCCAATAAGAACATTCTCTATATCTGTCATCTTGCTGTTATGTTACATACTGAGATCACTGTGCGATTCTACCTTGCCAGTAGTACACAGCCTGGGGCTCATTTATAAACACTGGGCAAATTTGCATGTGGGCAGTAAACCACGACAACCAATCAAATGCTTGCATTCATTGTTTAACCTGCAGCTGGCTGAAAAAAATGGCAAAAATCACTGATTGGTTGCCATTGGTTACTACCCATGGGCAAATGTGCCCAGTGTGTATACATGAATGAGCCCTAATCATTCATAACAATAACATGACAATCACGTAAAACCAAAAACCGAGTCATGTGCACACAGAACAGACCGGAGGATCATCTTGTATCTATTATGGTGATCCCCAGCCAATGAGAAACATGTTGAATTCCTGGCTTGGAGGCAAGTTTTGGTTGCATAAAAACCAGGCCCGGACTGGCAATCTGTGGGTTCTGAGGGGCTGTTGTAAGTTTCCATAGACAGTCACTATTTATTAGGCTGGTGGGGGGCTGCTTGGGCCTATGTGTACTTGAAATGCCAGGGCCTATTGTGAATCCCAGTTAGGGTTGCCACCTGGCCAGTTAAAATAATGATTGTTATTAATAGGGAAAAAAGATAAATATATAGGAAGGATAGCATTTTTTTTCAGAAAAGGTGGCAACCCTAATCCCAGTCCAGGCCTGATAAAAACCAAGTGTAATGTCAAACAGAGTCTCCTGTAGCAGTGGCGTAACTATAGAGGAAGCAGAACCCACAATCACAGGGGGAACAGGGGTCTGCATCCTCTTTAGCTAAGAAAACCGCCCCTCCCCAATCGCTCTCTTACCTGCGGCAGGGATGGGGGGCCACAAGTCGGCATGGAGCTGGGAGTGGGCCGAGGCAGGGTGGGGAGTGGGGGGAGGCAGGGCAGAAAGTTGGAGGGAGGGTTGGGAGGATGGGGATCGGAATGTACCAGGTCCCTCTGAAGATTTGTTTGCAGGGGGCCCTTATTTGCCACCCCAGGAACATATTTTATGTTTGTGTTGCTGCCCAACTCTGTTTATACTTGAATGTGGTTTACGAGTGAAAAAGGTTGTGGACTCCCACTCTGTCATAACCAGGTCAGGCCCAGATCCCTCTGACTGGTGCCCCTAGGCCTCGCGGTCAGACCGCCTACACGCAAACCCCCGCCTCTGCCACCATGAGCACATGTGCACGGGGGATGCACCTAGGCAGGCGTACAGTCCTAGCGCCTACACTACTCCCATCTACCGCATGCATGTAAGCACTGGTGGTGAATGGAGCACAGGTCCCTATATTGCGGCTGGGTGGCATGCCGTCCCTAATTTTTTGACGCCTTTGTGGCCTCGCCACAAATCTTGGCCTGAATCTGGCAAGACTTATGCCACCAATATAAGAGTACCCGGCCTGCTAGTCTATGGCTGAGATTAGAGAAATGAAAGCAGTTATGCATTCTAAATCACAAGGACCTTTTCCATTTACTGTACTGTAATAAATGTACATGTTATTTCTACAGTTGATCACGTTTATTTGAAACTATAGTTGTCAAAAGGCTCCCTGGGCTCTCATCAATCTGCACATAACACTGACGATGTCACATGTCATGATATTAATTATTTTCTTATGTCGCAAGTAGATCAAAGAGAAAAATAAAAGACAGACAGCAGAGCTATTGGCAGGCACCTACCATCCTGCTCTCTGGAATGGCACAGAACACACCAGTTGTATCTTACAGTGTTTTGGATTTTTATGGAGCACAGTTTCCTGTTCAGCTTCCCCACCTGATCGTTAAAGCGCGCTCCAATTAACCTCCCATTAAAAACAGCCAGTGGCTAATTACTGAAATTGTAGGACGCTCAAGTGTAGTTGTCAGGGGAAATGGAAATTTGGAAAGTGACAGAAAAGCAGCCTTGTATTGCAAACTCCGTTTATGCACCATGGAAATCAATCAGCTTGTACAGCAAGTCATTTATAATACACATAACCAATGTATTTTGCCCAGGAGCTTAATGCAATGTTAGTGAGATCCTACCAGATAAGCATGGAGTCAGTTTATATTTATTGTTACACAAAGAGAAATATAAAGCTTAAAGGAAAACTATACCCCCAAAATGAACACTTAAGCAACAGATAGTTTATATCATATTAAGTGGCATATTAAAGAATCTTACCAAACTGGAATATACAGTATATTCAAGTAAATATTGCCCTTTTACATCTCTTGCCTTGAGCCACCATTTTGTGATGGCCTCTGTGCTGCCTCAGAGATCACCTGACCAGAAATACCACAACTCTAACTGTAACAGGAAGAAGTGTGGAAGCAAAATACACAACTCTGTCTGTTAATTGGCTCATGTGACCTAACATACAGTACAGTGAATCCTACGATCCCAGGGGGCGGCCCTTATTTTTTAAAATGGCAATTTTCTATTTATGATTACCCAATGGCACATACTACTAGAAAAGTATATTATTATGAAAATGGTTTATTTACATGAAGCAGGATTTTACATATGAGCTGTTTTATGCAATATCTTTTTCTAGAGACCTACATTGTTTGGGGGGTATAGTTTTCCTTTAAGGAGTGATGTTTGATCACAGGTAGGTCAATATCTAAACACTGGCTCACTGGTTGATCAGTGCACGTTCCCAGGTCCCCCTTTTCATTAGTCATTAAGTATCTTTACACATACTGTATTTTCAAAAACAGGGGTTTTAGTTACAAAGTTATGATCATAAAATAGGCAAGCCACCATACCATGATAAACCCCATATGGTGGTCCCTAACTATTTCAAGTGACATTTTTCATAGGCTGGCATGGTTGCATTCCTTGGGAAAAAGTGTCCCCAGACCTCAGTCACAGCCTTGATCCTCCCCCGGCATTATTTAAAGGCATAAGGCTAGCATTAAGGGTAGAACTACACGAACATCTTCAACATGATTCTGGCGGATCCAACACGGTGCGCCAAAGCACAGATGGAAATAAGGTAAGCAATAATGTTGGTGTTGTCACAGCGTTCATCAGACACGACTGTCAGATGCAGACGCAGCATGTGCAACCAACAGTCGTGTCGGATGAACGATGCGACAACATCCGACACTTGTATTTCTTACCTTATTTTTTGTCGCATCCGATTTGATGCCTTTATTTTCGCTCAGCAAGTCAGATCTGCCAGAATCGCGTTGAAGACGCTTATGTAGTTCTACCCTAAGGGTTGGGTGTGGGGGGTGCTGCAACTACAAGGAAGTTTGGCCATGGGTCCCCATGCTGTTTAGGGTGGGTCCCCATTAATCTTTTTATAATGTGAAGTTCCATCCTACACAAAAAATATACAATTTAAAATAAGATGCTTAATAAGTTCTGTATCACATTTTGGGTTTCAAAGCTAAATCACTGAATTTATATGGATCCCCTTAGAAAAAGCTCAGGAAAATGTGATTTAAAGGGGTGGTTCGCCCTTTTATTATGTTATAGAACGGAAAATTCTAAGCAACTTTTTAATTGTTTTTCATTATTTATTTTTTATAGTTTTATGGTTATTTGCCTTTTTCTTCTGACTCTTTGCAGCTTTCAAATTTTTCAAAGTTTTCTAAAAACAAATGCTCTGTAAGGCTACAAATGTATTGTTATTGTTACTTTTTATTACTGATCCTTCTATTCAGGCCTCTCCTATTCATATTCCAGTCTCTTATTCATATCAATGCATGGTTGCTAGGGTCATTTGGACTCTAGTTACCAGATTGCTTAAGGGCTCTTACTGACAAGCGGTTGAAGCTGCGCTCCCCTGCGTTCCGTTTTTCTGCGTTCAGCCGCAGGGGAGCACAGGAATAGACGCATTTAGCTTTTTTCAATGGGGCTGTACTCACACAGGCGCGTGTGCAGCATGTTGCATCTCAACCTGCGTTCGGTGCCTACAAGCGCCTGTGTGAGTACAGCCCCATTGAAAAAAGCTAAATGCGTCTATTCCTGCGCTCCCCTGCGGCTGAACGCAGAAAAACGGAGTGCAGCTTCAACCGCTCGTCAGTAAGAGCCCTAAGATACAAATTGAAGAGCTGTTGAATAAAAAGCTAAATAATTCAAAAACCACAAATAATAAAAAATGAAAAATTACAAATTGTCTCAGAATATCACTCTCTACATCACACTAAACGTTATCTCAAAGGTGAACAACTCCTTTAAGTGGTGTACACCTGTAGAATGGTGGCATCTGGACAAACTGACACCTAATTAATATTGTCAGTGCTGGAAGAGACCATGATGATGCTGCAGTAGAATTCATTCGATTTATTGGTTCTACCAGATGTTTCATTGCAATTTTTCCCGTTAGGAGTAAGTGGCCACATGTCTGGCAAGTCAAAAAAATCCTGTGCTCAAACCAAATGTGGTTGCTTCATAAATCTTTTTCTTAAATAGGTTTTATTAGTATTTTCTTATGATTTCTGAGAGATAAATGGTTTTGAGTATTTTTCAGCAGCCAGAAAAAATAAATAATGTTCGGCTGCAAAACTCACATGTAATCTTTAAATATATAAACAACTGTAAGAAAACAAAAAATGTAAAGAATATTTATGGAACTGATTTATTAAAACGAATTTATATTATTAGAAATGAACACAATATGATAATAAGATCCAGATCCTGCCCAGCACTGAAGTAAATTTACAGATTTTTGTCCCTGTTGTTGGCCATCTTCCACCTGCTCTGCATCCTATATGTTCTGGCCCTACTGAAATGTGGTTCCTGCAGAACAAGCTTGTATATTAAGGGCTGTATTTATTAAAGGTTGGGTTTGTGAGGTTTTTTCTACCTTGAATAAACTCACAATTTTAACAAACTGGAATGTTTGCGTATACAGTGGTGTGAAAAACTATTTGCCCCCTTCCTGATTTCTTATTCTTTTGCATGTTTGTCACACTTAAATGTTTCTGCTCATCAAAAACCGTTAACTATTAGTCAAAGATAACATAATTGAACACAAAATGCAGTTTTTAAATGAAGGTTTACGTTATTAAGGGAGAAAAAAAAACTCCAAATCTACATGGGCCTGTGTGAAAAAGTGATTGCCCCCCTTGTTAAAAAATAACTTAACTGTGGTTTATCACACCTGAGTTCAATTTCAAAGGTTATAAAGCCATTTCTAAAGCTTTGGGACTCCAGCGAACCACAGTGAGAGCCATTATCCACAAATGGCAAAAACATGGAACAGTGGTGAACCTTCCCAGGAGTGGCCGGCCGACCAAAATTACCCCAAGAGCGCAGAGACAACTCATCCGAGAGGCCACAAAAGACCCCAGGACAACATCTAAAGAACTGCAGGCCTCACTTGCCTCAATTAAGGTCAGTGTTCACGACTCCACCATAAGAAAGAGACTGGGCAAAAACGGCCTGCATGGCAGATTTCCAAGGCGCAAACCACTTTTAAGCAAAAAGAACATTAAGGCTCGTCTCAATTTTGCTAAAAAACATCTCAATGATTGCCAAGACTTTTGGGAAAATACCTTGTGGACCGACGAGACAAAAGTTGAACTTTTTGGAAGGTGCACCTCTCGTTACATCTGGCGTAAAAGTAACACAGCATTTCAGAAAAAGAACATCATACCAACAGTAAAATATGGTGGTGGTAGTGTGATGGTCTGGGGTTGTTTTGCTACTTCAGGACCTGGAAGACTTGCTGTGATAGATGGAACCATGAATTCTACTGTCTACCAAAAAATCCTGAAGGAGAATGTCCGGCCATCTGTTCGTCAACTCAAGCTGAAGCGATCTTGGGTGCTGCAGCAGGACAATGACCCAAAACACACCAGCAAATCCACCTCTGAATGGCTGAAGAAAAACAAAATGAAGACTTTGGAGTGGCCTAGTCAAAGTCCTGACCTGAATCCTATTGAGATGTTGTGGCATGACCTTAAAAAGGCGGTTCATGCTAGAAAACCCTCAAATAAAGCTGAATTACAACAATTCTGCAAAGATGAGTGGGCCAAAATTCCTCCAGAGCGCTGTAAAAGACTCGTTGCAAGTTATTGCAAACGCTTGATTGCAGTTATTGCTGCTAAGGGTGGCCCAACCAGTTATTAGGTTCAGGGGGCAATTACTTTTTCACACAGGTTTGGATTTCTTTTCTCCCTAAATAATAAAAACCCT